>NC_029775.3:101035206-101039395 GCF_000817695.3 Arachis duranensis
GAGAGAGAGAGAGAGAGAGAGAGAGGGAAACGATAAAAGGTGAGGGAAGGAAGTGGACGAGGGTGTGGCAGTCTCCTTCGCCGCTGTTGTCACCGCTGGGATCACATTGAAAGAGTTGCAAAAGGGAAGAGAAAACCGAACTTGAGGGAGAATGAGAATGGTTTTCAATGGGAATAATAGAGGAGAAATGGGTCATCCGCCGCTGCCACGGTCGCCGGGGAGTCGTATGCCGCCGTTGGAGTCGCCGTTCTGTCATTGTCAACTTTGAAAGGAGACACCACAATTGTTGTCTCCGAAAGTACCATCCTCTCTGTTCTGGTTCCAATTCCTCCATTCCTGAAACTCTACTGCTGATTCTGCTTGGAGGTTGCTGCTGGCTGATTGATAGTGGAATGATGAAGCTGTTATGTTGATGGTGCATTCTAGCTAGCCGCTATTGCTACGATTCCATCTCTGATTTCTTTTAGTTTCAACAAATTGAGGTAGGAGATATATTTTTAAAATTAAAGATTTTAATTCTTGAATGACTATAAAGTTTAGTAAATAATTGGAGATATGGTTATTAATTGTTTGATTTGCGTGTGAAATTTTGTTTGGAGCTGTGAATGTGGATGGTGTTGATGTTATTGTGAAATTGATTGTATGTGTGTAAATACAAGTTTGTTTGATGGTAATGTACACTTTTGTAAACTTGTTTGGGAACTAATGGCGACTGAAAATTCTGATTTGGCTTGATGATATTGTGTTGGTTGTTGAGTTGAATTATGAGAAGCTAGGATTGGACTTGAAAATTGTTGAAGGATTGAAGTTAATTGTTAAACCGATTTCTTATAATCCGATGTAGTAACCTCATAAATAAATTAAGTAATTCTATGATGACTGAAATTGCGTGGTGCTAAATTAGGAGAAAACTAAAGTGGGTCTAGTTGCTCGAGTCCAAACTTGAGAGGATTTCTAAATTAAGTGTGGAATAGGCATGGCAACAGGTATCCATGGGGGCGAAAACATGCCCCCACCCCAACCTCCATATTTAGTCCCGTCCTTGTCTCATTTTTACAACGGGTATCGAGGACTCCATATCTGCCGGGGACCGTGGACTCCACAATATCTGCAGATTTTTAAAAAATTAAAACAAAAATTGAAAATAATGAAAAAAACATATCAAGCATCATGTTCATAGTCTCCACAGACATTGACGAGACAAAAAAGACATTAACAACATATTCATAGTCTCCAAAGACATTAACAATAACAAATATTTAATATCAAACATATTCATAAAACAACCAAAGTACCAAACATATCCAAAATCTACAAAGCATAATTTATCATACTGTAGAATTCTCAAGCCTTTTTTCATGATATAATGGTAGTGATGGTAGATTCCGATTTGTTTGAATCCTACATCAAAATGAAGAATAAAATTAAAAGTTAAAATCGTAAAATAAATCAAGAATAAGTCAATAATATGAAAAAATAGTATTGTATATAATTTAGTATTTTCCTTACATCAACATCTACTTTAATGCTATTAATTGTATAGCACTCAAACACTATGTTAGCTGTGGTTCCAAGCTCATTCGAAAGCTAATCTTGGTTATACATTAAAGCCTGAGAGGCTGAGCGTTTGACCGTTTGAGGAGAGGAGATGAGAAAAATCTGAGGAGAGGCTCTGAAGCTAACATATATGAGATAATGAGAATGAGAACCGTAACCATCAATGAAAATTCAAAAGCTTCAGAGCCTCTCCTCAGATTTCTCTCCTCTCCTATCCTCTCCTCGAACGGTTAAACGCTAAGCAAAAAACCAGTCTTTTCATATATATATTAGGGCATTTTAGTCTTTTTAAATAAACAGAGGTTAAACCAGTCTCCATGGGGTGGGGATCTCTACCCCCTATTTCCAAGCCCCATACCCCCCTCCGGTGGATAAATCCCCACAGGTAGCCGCCTTGCCAGGTGTTTTTGCTATCCCTATGTGGAATTAGTTATAAATTTACGAAATTAGAATCTTAAATCTATTTTTCTGCATCATTATGAAAAGTGCAGCAACTTTAAATGATTATAACTATTTTCATAATGATCAGAATTACGTGGGACAAAATTTAGGGTGAACCTAGGATGTCTAGAGTTAGATTGGAGAATTGTGAGGTAGTTCGTTAACTGTGTGAATTATGGTAAATTTTTGAAGTATGGTTGTTGAAACTTTTTTGCTGCAGAATTTTGAGCGGGACAACAATTTTTTTGCCTCGCCACGATTGCTACAAATTGAATTTTGAGATCAAACTAATTTTGTTTGAAAGTTTGATGAATCTAGTTTATTTTTTTGAAAAGTATTGTCTGAAGTAGAGAAAATAGTTTTCCAGCACTTATGTCAGCAACTTCCAGTACTCAACTCCTAGAACTGAACACCTATTGCGTTTCAATCAAATATAAATAAAAGCTTGGTATATCTAGTGTTCAGTCCAAATTTTAGGGTGATCTAAGTTTTAATGAGTAAATTATGCTACTTGAAAGAAGTTGTATTCGTTAGTTTTTAAAATAGAATTGTGCAAAAAAAGAACTAATTTTCAAGTTACATAACTCTTTCATTAGGAATGATATTGACCTGGAACTAATTGCAAAAGAAACTTAAACGAGTCTAGTTGAACCATGTTAATTTTGAGAGTTATTGGATTTAAACTGAAATTTATATTAGTTTTTGAATTGGATATTATTGCTGTCTTTTTTGGTTTTGGAAAATGCATAACAACCTTTTTTGTAAAAATTATGTAAAATCTAAATTAAATCAGAATGCATTGGGACTAAAACTAAAACAAAGTATAGTGTTTCTAAGATACCTATATTATGAAAACGGGCTAGTACGTAATCGTTATGTGACGTATAGGAACCTTGTAAAGCAACAAGGTGTAGGGCTATTGTGAAATAGGGGAGCCACGATTATTCCTTCATTTTTGGAGCAAGAATGGTTAGAAAATTATAATCTTTAGATTAACAGAAACCTTAGTCCGAGACGGTCGTGTGAATATAAAATTTGTGCGGTTCTGACTTTCGAGGTCATTTGATATTTTTAAGGTAGGAAAAAAATGGATTGTCAAGGCTGTTTTGGTGACAGCCTTGGATATGAAATTTAAAAAAGGAATTTCGGCATTATTGCTAAATTTCTTGAAAGTACTAATATAAGAATCAATGTAAAAACTTAAATGACTCTTTGGAAAAAGATAATTGACTATTAATTTTTAGATTATAGAAAAAGTGAAATTATTGATCTGTAAGATTTATGGTTAACTATGATATGATTATCAATTTGGCAAGGACGTGAGTTTTGTCTCACTTCGTGATTGTGATACAAAAGAAGATCTTATCCTAATTAAATGTCAATGATTTAAATATTTATAGAATAAATGTCTTGATTTTAAGTTTGATGAATGGGGCCTTATCCTAAATATTTGATGAATGTAAGATTGTGAATGATTGTCCTAAATATTTGAGAATTGGATAATTGTATGTCTAGCAGGGATGGTGATTTTATCTCCATTAAGCAAACCCCTGTGTAGCCCATCCGCAGACTGGTTGCTACCAGAAGAAGGCAGTTCTTTCTCCTCCGAATCATCCTTCTCAGACTCCTATGGGACCTCTTTCCCGCTAAAAGAACTGCTACTATCATTTTCGCTTACTAGTAGAGGTCTGTTGGCATTGACTAGCACTAAAGCTTCACCCAATGGTTCGTATTGGGCCTGTAGCTGCTCCGCGGGAGAAAGTGGTGCCTGTGACTCTAGAAGTATAATCACCTCAAGAGGAAGCTCAGATATGTACATATCATCATAATCAGGCACAGGTGCCGCCTGATTACTGGCTCAGCTGGAATGATCCGAGTGGAAAAAGGTTGAGTAGGTACATTCGGGATGTAACCATGAAAGGAGAAAGTCATACAACATATCCGGATCAAAGTACAGGCTATCAAGAAAGTGTAGAAATGTTTGTCTCGTAATACGTATAGTCTGATGCAAGACTCTCCAACATTGTAGCTACCGAAGCTAGAATTTTCGTACACATAGGACTGCGACCTCTCATAGAATATTACTCCCGTCTCCATTTGAAGTAAAATGATTGGGATAAGAACTTGGGAGTTTTCAGTAATGTTGGTGTGAGGCTCAATCCGGTTTACCTGAACCTTACTGAAAACTTCC
>NC_029775.3:101039416-101062397 GCF_000817695.3 Arachis duranensis
GACGGGATACTATTCTATGAGATGTTGCAGCCCGATGTGTACGTATTCAGCCTTTTTCCGCTCAGTTCATTCCAGCTTAGCCAGGTAATCAAGCTGCACCTGTGCCTGATTATGATGATGTGTACATACTTGAGCTTCCTCCTGAGGTGATTATACCTCCTGAGGTGATTATACCTCCAGAGCCACATGCACCACTTTTTCCTGCGGAACAACTACAATCCCAATACGGATTCCCAATACGGATTACTAGGTGAGGCTCTAGTGCTGGTCTATGCCAACAGACCTCTGTTGGTAGGCGAAAACAACAGTTTTTTTACTTAGCATAGGCATTGAGTAGTCCCTCACTTTTGTTAGTAAATCAAAGAGATTAGGTGAGTTTAGAGATATTAGTCTGGGCGTCAATTTAAAGACTTTTTATATGGGCTAAATCCTAGGTGTCGTATATTCATATATGTACATATTTATTATATGAGGCGTAGACTGTAGACTAACTGAATCTATATGCATGTTAATGATGATAATTTACCTTTTGATGTATGATATGAGTTGTGAATATTTTGATAGCCTTAGTTATATTTTTGTTGTTAGTTATTCTTGTATGGTTTGCTATGTTTATTCAACTACGTTTTTTTAAAAAATTATCTCGTAAAATAACTATGTTTTAACAACATAGTTACTAAATTAAGATATGAATTTTGTATAGTATACCAAAAGACAAAAATTAATAATTTATTTATTATGTTTCTTCCTACATATATTATTATTATTGTTGTTGTTGTTGAATAAAGTTTTTCATATAAGTAATATCATTCAATTGAAACTAAGACAACAGACATTTTTGTGATAAGATTTTTTTAGTTTAATTATTTTATTAGTTCTTTAGTTTTATTGAATTTTTAATTTAATTATTATACTTTTTTCTTTTTAATTAAGCTTTTATAACATATCTAATTTTGTAATTAAGTCATTATCAAATAAAAATATTAGAATTAACAGAATATTTTGTTAAATAAAATGAATATAATTAATACTTGACTGAATATTCTATTTTATTTAATAAAATATTGTGTTAATTCTATTTTTTTTGCCGCAGTAAGAACTTAATTACAAAATTTGATATGATATAGGAACTCAATTAAAAAATATATAAAGATCTAATTAAAAATTTAATAAAATTATAGGAACCGACGAAATAATTAAATCATTTTTTTCCAAAATTTTTTCTCATCTACCCTCTCTTTAGCTTAGGAAAAAGTTTTTTGTCCCATAAATGTCTAAATTACAATTTTTATTTAAAATCATGATTCTAACTTACAATTTATAGTCACTAATTAATCATCTTTTTATCCACAATTTACCACAATAAACATATATAAATAGTGATTGTTACGGTGGGTAACCGGAGATGGATGGTTTGAATGGCGTTGGGTGGTCCAAATGTATGAAGGAGGAGGGCTCCGAATGGATCTGCAACTCGGGGGACTCCGTCCGACTTGTTCGCGTGAGGGGAGGGGGGTGGTACCTACAAAGACACTCCGATGCCTAAGTTAGCGAGAGTGTGAGCAGGTCTAGAGAGTATTGGACTTAGAGATACCTGAGGGGTGTCAGTGTATTTATAGTGGTGAGCCAATAACCACCGTTGGAGTAGTACCGTATCTTTAGGGTGTTAACCGTCCCATTATCTTAGGGAGGTTAAGATATGGCTTGATAAAGCGGTTAGAGAGATTTTAGGGGCGGTTACTCATTTGAATGAGTGTTTATCTGCCAGCTAATCTCGTGCCCGACTTCTTTAAGACAAATCGTAATCAGCACCGACTTCTTGATACTAGGTCGGTGTGTGGTAAGGCTCAATCCTCTGGACTAAGCCTTTCTTTTGGACCCGGGCCTTTATTATTGGGCCAGGGTATGAACAAAAGATAAAAAAATTATATTATTTAAGATATAGTTCGTTGGTATGTATCCTCTTTAGAGCTTGGGTTCAAGTATTTAACTCGGGTTCGTAGCCGACTTTCTTGGAGAAAACACGGGTTTTTAAACCGACGTGATTTTCGCGACCTTTTGTTTCTGACAGTTACGTCTATTCAAGCGTCATGTCCGTTAGGGATGCACTTAGGGATTGATGGCTTTGGTAACGGTGCACTCTCATTAATGACTGCTCCGTTTTTACCATTATGCCCCTTAGCCTGTTTATAAATACTTTCCCTCTCTTTCATTTTTCCGTTTCTGCAATCTTTCAAATTTCTTCTTTCTTTGTTCATGCTGCATTCTTGCGTTTGGAGACTTCTGTTTCTTCCAACCTTCACTTTCGGATAAAGGTTAGCTTTTCTTCTTTCACGACATGCCTTGTGTTTGCATGCTTTTGTTTTGTGGGTAGATAGGTTGGTCTGTAGATTTTGGCTTCGTATCTCCTCCCTTTAGAGACCGTGTTTTTTTATTTTTCTTTTCTTTTTTCTTTTTGTAGGTTTCTGTCACCTTTCATAAGAAAAAAGAAAATGACTTCCGTAGATGTTCTTTCTCAGTGGGTTGATGTCACGGTCCTAGGGGAGGAACCCTTGGTCGACGCTGGGTTTATTACTCATCTTCGCACTCACCACAGGCTTTGTACTTCGGAGGAAGACGAGCCAAAATATGAGTTGGTAACCCCGGGTCCGGAAGACCGGATTTGTTTTGGGAGGGCCAATGAGGCGGCCCCTCATTTTTTCTTTATGTATGAATGTATGATCACCCGTCTGGGTGTTTTTCTTCCTTTTTCGGATTTTGAAATATCTGTTTTGCACCACTGTCGAGTTGCCCCTACCCAACTTCACCCCAATTCTTGGAGTTTTCTGAAAATTTATCAATTTATTAGTCACGCTTTGGACTTTCCGACCTCCTTGAGGATTTTCTTCTTTCTTTTTCACATGACTAAGCCCTTTAGTGGGCTAAATAATAAGCAGCAATGGGTGTCTTTCCGAGCCATACAAGGTCGGAGAATTTTCACCGTTTTTGACGAATCTTTCCATGACTTCAAAAATTATTTTTTCAAAGTGCAAGCCGTAGAGGGTCACCATCCCTTTTTCCTGGATGAGAATTCTTCCCCTCGCTTTCCCCTTTATTGGTTGGAGGCCTTTCCTTGTGAAAAGTACGGTCTAGACGGCCTGGACGAGGTGGAGGCGGCCATTATGGGGTTTTTCTGAGAAGTGTGGGGGAGGGCCCCATACTTGGACACTAGGAAATTCCTCCAGGGATCGCCGACCTTTGTTCAGTCGCAACTAGGTAGTATATGCATTTCTTATTTCCGACTTGCATTTGCCGACTTTAAGGTTTGCCGACTTATAATTTTTTCTATTTGTTTCTTTTGCAGACATGGCAAGGAAGAATGCTCAGGAATTTTACCAGAGAGTTCATGAGGCTAAAGCAAAATCCCGGGCCAGGGCTGGTGGTGCCAGGGCGATCATCTCTCCTCCTCCTCCTCCTCCTCCTCAGAACGTGGGGACTCCCTCTCAGCCCATTGTGATTTCTTCTTCAACCTTGTCTCGGCCACTCCCTTCCGCCTGACTTCTTCCTGAGCCAGAGAAGAAGAAGCGCAAGACTTTAGAGTCTGGCTCTTCTTTTGATGGTGGGGTTAAGGCGGATGCTCTTGCATTCGTCCGGAAAAACATCTATCCTCATATAAGTATGGATGATGTTTCTGTTCGAAACCACCTCACCATTCTGGCTGAGGAGAGTTTTAGGGCAGCGGGTATTTGTGGCAACCTTTTGGATATTTTTGAGAAGACTCCTCTCAGCTCTTTGGAGGTAACCTCGAAGGTTGAGGAGTTGGAGGGGAGGCTTCTTTCTTACCAAGACTATGAGAGGGAGTTGAAGGAGGAGGTAGCTAAGCTGAGGGCGGAGAGAGATAGCCTTCGGGAGAAGGAGAGCAAGCTGCGGGCCTAATGCAACATGGAGGCGAGTTTGAGGAAGACAGCACAGGAGAGTTATCAGAGTTTATTTCAAGATCTTGTGTCTGTGAAGAAGGATTTGCTGAATTCTCGGAATGCGTATGCCGAGTTGGAGGACTCTATCGCTGATGGTGCCGAGGAGTCTTGGAGGATTTTCCTAGAGCAAGTCAGAGTTATCGCTCCCGACTTGGACCTTTCTCCTTTACATCCTGATAAAGTTGTCATTGATGGTGCCATCGTGGATCCTCCTGTCCCCGTAATTGTTTCCGAGTCAGAATTGAAGACTCGGGGGCAGAGGATCATTGAGTCCCCTCCTCGTTCTAAGGACGCTCCGAGTTCGTCAGTTATTCCTCCGACTTCCTCTTCATCTCCTGTGGGTGCTTCTCTTCCCTGTTCTGATGGCGCTCCTCCTGATTCTGGTAGTGGTGATCCGTCTACTCCTCTGCAAAAATGGTTTTTTATGGCTATATGGGGGCTCGGCCTGTGAGTCCCCCCTTTTTTAAACTCTTTATATGTTGTTTGGTGACGTTTGAATAATTTCTTTCGGCCTTTTAAGGCCGTAAACAAAATATTTTCGCAAGTGCCCTTTTTGAATAAGGGTTTTTTAAATTAACACAATAAATACCCTTTTTTGGATAAGGGTTTAAGTTACCTTATGTGTGTATGCTTTCCTAATTTTGATTTCCCCTTGATCTTTTTCGAAAACCTTTCCCATTGGCTCGTCTGCTTTTCCGAGCCTTTTTGTTTAGGGACTCTTTTGGGCAGCCTTTAAACTTTTTTCTAGGTTTCTCAATCTCTTTTTGTTATTCCTTACGCCCAACCACGTTTTATTGGGTTTTTACGACTTAGGTTATTTTTGCGATGCGTTTTTCTTCTGCTCGGTTTTTCATTTCGACTTATGAGTCGAAGTGTTTCCGAGCTTTTCTACTCGGAGTCTTGTCTCGACTTACGAGTCGAGTTGTCTCCGGGTTGTTTACGACCGGTTTATATAACCTCTTTACGCCGACTTGTACCTCGTCGTTTTATCCTGACGACCATATAGGTCGGTTCATGGGATTTTCACGTTTTGTCGAGCTTAAGTCGGTGCGTTTCGTAGAAAGACTTAGAAAAATAGAAAGGAGTTTGTAAGAGATATTATAGATAAAAAAGATCTTTATTAATTGGGGAGGTACCTTCTTGCTACTAAGGGTTTTAACAGTGTATTTTCCCTTAGCCTCTACTATGATGCCTCGTTAAAAACCCTTCTCCAGAAAAAACCCTTTAATTTTGGGAAAAAATCATGAAGTTGGGAAAAGAGTACATCAGGGAGTAGAGTTCGCTTTTAACTGTAGTACCTTTTTATATTACAAGCATGCCACGACCTTGGTAACTCAGTGTCGTTCAGGTCGGTTACTTTATAATAACCTTTTCCTAAAACTTCATTGACTTTGTATAGTCCCTTCCAATTTACGGCGAGCTTTCCTTCTCCTGATCTGTTGACTCCAATGTCGTTTCTGATTAAGACCAAGTCATCCGGGGCAAATGTTCTTCGAATGACTTTTTTGTTGTACCTTGTAGTCATTCTTTGTTTCAATGCTGCTTCTCTTATCTGGGCATCTTCTCGGACTTCGGGGAGCAAGTCGAGCTCCTCTTTGTGTCCCCGTACGTTTCCGACCTCGTCATGGAGAATTACCCTTGGACTTTGCTCATTGATTTCTATTGGTATCATGGCTTCTACGCCATAGACTAGTCGGAAAGGTGTTTCTCCCATGGCGGATTGGGGGGTTGTCCTATAAGCCCATAGCACCTGAGGGAGCTCTTCAGCCCAAGCTCCCTTTGCTTCCTGCAATCTCTTCTTTAGCCCTGCCAGTATGACTTTGTTGGCTGCCTCGGCTTGCCCATTGGCTTGTGGGTGCTCCACCGAGGTGAACTGATGTTTGATTTTCATACTGGCTACTAAGCTTCTGAAAGTAGCGTCGGTGAATTGGGTTCCATTATCTGTAGTAATGGAGTAAGGTATCCCATATCTTGTGATGATATTCTTATAGAGGAACCTGCGACTTCTTTGAGCGGTGATGGTGGCCAATGGTTCTGCTTCTATCCATTTTGTGAAGTAATCTATTCCCACAATCAGGTATTTGACTTATCCTGGCGCTTGGGGAAAAGGACCTAACAAATCCATTCCCCATTTTGCAAAAGGCCATGGAGAAGTGATACTGATGAGCTCTTCTGGTGGAGCCACGTGGAAATTTGCATGCATCTGACATGGTTGACACTTTTTCACAAATTCTGTGGCATCTTTCTGCAAGGTCGGCCAGTAGAATCCAGCTCGGATTATTTTTCTGGCTAGTGACCTTGCTCCGAGATGGTTTCCGCAGATCCCACTATGTACTTCCTCCAATACCTCGGGGGTCCTTGAGGTCGGTACACACTTCAACAATGGTGTCGATATCCCTCTTCTGTAGAGGACATTTCTCACCAAGGTGTAGTGTTGTGCTTCCCTTCGGATCTTTTTAGCTTCTTTCTCCTCCTTAGGGAGGATGTCGAATTTCATGTATTCGACTAAGGGATTCATCCATCCGAGGTTTAAACCGACTACCTCAAGTACTTCTTGTTTGTCTTCTATTTTTACTACTGAGGGTTCCTGGAGGGTTTCTTGAATCAGGCTTCTGTTGTTCCCTCCTGGTTTGGTACTTGCTAACTTGGACAGGGCGTCTGCTCTGCTGTTTAAATCCCGAGTTATGTGTTTAACCTCAGTTTCTGCAAAATGCCCAAGGTGCTCCAGAGTTTTGTCCAAGTACCTCTTCATGTTTGGGTCCTTTGCCTGATACTCTCCGCTTATCTGGGAGGTCACCACCTGTGAGTCGCTGTATATCATCACCTTTGTAGCACCAACTTCTTCTGCCAATTTCAATCCGGCAATTAAGGCCTCATATTCTGCCTGATTATTTGAAGCTGGGAATTCAAATTTTAGGAAAACCTCTATCTGGGTTCCTCTTTCATCTACCAATATTATGCCTGCGCCGCTTCCTGTTTTATTGGAGGATTCGTCTACATAGAATTCCCATGTAGTCGGTTTTTCCTCCTGATCCCCTGCGTATTCTGCAACGAAGTCGGCGAGGCACTGGGCTTTGATTGCTGTCCGAGTTTCATATCTTAAGTCAAACTCGAAGAGCTCTATTGCCCGTTGAACCATTCTCCCTGCAACATCCGTCTTTTGGATGATTTGTTTCATGGGTTGGTTCGTACGAACTCTTATTGTGTGGGCCTGAAAGTAAGGTCGTAGCCTTCGTGAGGCTATTACTAAGGAGTATGCAAACTTCTCTATTTTCTGGTACTTTAGCTCAGGGCCCTGTAGGACTTTGCTGATGAAATAAACTGGATGTTGTCCGACCTCGTCTTCTTTTATTAGGGCTGATGAAACAGCTTTGTCCGCTACGGATAAGTACAGGACGAGGTCTTTTCCAGATGCTGGTCGAGTCAGAATAGGAGGTTGGCTTAAAAACTTTTTGAACTCTTGGAACGCCTCCTCGCATTCCGGAGTCCATTCAAACTGACATCCCTTTCTCAATAAGGAGAACAAAGGAAGGGATTTTAGTGCCGATCCTGCCAAAAATCTGGAGAGGGCTGCAAGTCGGCCATTGAGCTGTTGGACTTCTCTCGCACAAGTCGGACTTTTCATTTCTAGGATGGCTCTGCACTTATCGGGATTGGCTTCGATCCCTCTTTGTGTTAGCATAAACCCTAGAAACTTCCCTGCCTCCACCGCGAAGGCGCACTTTGCGGGATTTAGTCTCATCCCGTGCAGCCTTATGGTGTCAAAGACTTGTGAGAGGTCTGTCAAGAGGTCGACCTCCTTCTTGGTTTTTACTAGCATGTCGTCGACGTATACTTCCATTAGGGTCCCCAGGTGAGGGGAAAACACTTTATTCATCAACCTTTGGTGTGGCTCCTGCATTTTTCAATCCGAATGGCATGACCACATAACAGAAATTAGCTCTGGGTGTGATGAATGATGTTTTCTCCTGGTCTGGTTCGTACATCGGGATTTGGTTATATCCTGAGTAGGCGTCCATGAATGATAGGTATTGGTACCCCGAGCTGGAGTCCACTAGGGTATCAATACTTGGTAATGGATAAGGGTCCTTGGGACATGCCTTATTTAAGTCGGTATAGTCGACACATATTCTCCATTTGCCATTCTGTTTTTTGACTAGCACTACGTTGGCTAGCCATGTTGGGTACTTGACTTCTCTGATGAAGCCGGCTTCCAGGAGCGCCTGTACTTGCTCTTCTACTATTAGGGCTTGTTCTGGACCGAGCTTGCGTCTTCTTTGTTGTACAGGTTGGGATCCTGGAAAAACCGAGAGTTTGTGGGACATGAGCTCCGGGTCTATCCCAGGCATGTCAGAGGCCTTCCAGGCGAAGAGGTCGGAATTATCTCTTAGGAGCTTGGTCAATTCTTGTTTTAGGGTTTCCCCTAGGTTAGCTCCTATATGAGTATTTTTTCCTTCCTCTTTGCCGACCTGTATCTCCTCGGTTTTTCCCCCGGTTGTGGTCGCAGCTCCTCTCTGGCCCTTGCGCCACCAAGCTCTATTGTGTGAACTTCTCTGCCCTTACCTCTCAGATTTAGGCTTTCATTATAGCATTTCCTCGCCAATTTTTGGTCTCCCCTTACCATTGCTATTCCCGCTGAAGTCGGGAATTTCATGCAGAGGTGGGGAGTGGATACCACTGCTCCGAGCCGATTAAGGGTAGCTCTGCCGATTAAAGCATTATATGCTGACCCCACATTAATAACTATGAAGTCTATACTCATAGTCTTTGATTTTTCCCCTTTTCCAAAAGTGGTGTGAAGGGGCAAAAATCCTAGTGGTTTTATTGGCGTGTCCCCTAATCCATATAGGGTGTCGGGGTAGGCTCTTAATTCTTTCTCATCTAACCCTAGCTTGTCGAAAGCGGGCTTAAAAAGGATGTCCGCTGAGCTTCCTTGGTCTACTAGGGTTCTGTGGAGATGGGCATTTGCTAGGATCATAGTTATTACTACTAGATCGTCGTGTCCAGGGATTATTCCTTACCCATCTTCTTTTGTGAATGAAATGGTAGGGAGGTCGGGTGATTCTTCCCCGACCTGGTAGACTCTTTTGAGATGTCTTTTGCGAGAGGATTTGGTAAGTCCTCCTCCCGCGAACCCTCCTGAGATCATATGGATATGTCTCTCTGGTGTCTGTGGTGGTGGATCTCTTCTATCCATATCGTCTCGTTTTCTCTTTCCATGACCGTCCGACCTTTCTATGAGATATCTATCAAGCCGGCCTTCTCTGGCCAGCTTTTCTATCACATTTTTAAGGTCGTAACAGTCGCTTGTGGAGTGACCATATATTTTATGGTACTCGCAGTAATCGCTGCGGCTCCCCCCTTTTTTATTTTTAATGGGTCTAGGGGGTGACAATCTCTCGGTGTTACAAATCTCTCTGTATACGTCCACTATAGAAACTTTCAGAGGAGTATAAGAGTGATATTTTCTTGGCCTTTTGAGACCGAGTTCTTCCTTTTTCTTGGTTTCCCTTTCTCTCTCTTTTGTTGAGGGAGGGAGCCCAGGTCGCCAACTCAGGTCTCTTAATTTGGCGTTTCCTCTATATTGATGTACTTTTCAGCTCTTTCCTGTACATCACTTAGAGAAACGGGATGTCTTTTAGATATGGATTGCGAGAAGGGTCCTTCTCTAAGTCCATTGATTAGTCCCATTATGACTGCCTCTGTGGGCAGGTCTTGGATCTCCAATCATGCTTTGTTGAACCTTTCCATATAGGCTCGTAGGGATTCTCCGACCTCCTGTTTTACTCCCAGGAGGCTCGGTGCATGTTTCACTTTGTCTTTCTGGATTGAGAATCTCATCAAAAACTTCCTTGAGAGGTCTTCAAAACTAGTAACCGACCTCGGGGAGAGGCTATCGAACCACTTCATCGCTGCTTTCGATAGAGTGGTCGGGAAGGCTTTACATCGCGTAGCGTCGGAAGCATCAGCTAGGTACATCCGACTTTTGAAGTTGCTCAGATGATGCTTTGGATCCGTGGTTCCATCGTAGAGGTCCATGTCAGGGCTTTTAAAGTTCCTCGGAACTTTTGCCCTCATTATGTCCTCGCTGAAAGGATCCTCTTCACCCAAGGGCGGCTCTTCTTGTTCGTCACGGGAGTTGTGACTTTTGAGGGAGGATTCCAACTTTAAGAGTTTTCTTTCTAACTCTTTTCGTCGTTCCATCTCCTCTTTTAGGTTCTTTTCAGTTTCCTTTTGCCGCTCTCGCTCCTGTTCTAACTGTTCCAGGCGGCTGTGGACTAATCCCATGAGTTCACTTACATGGGATGGTCCTTCTTTTTCTGACTCGCGCCCTTCTGAGGAGTTTACCTTCAGGTCTTTTACTCTGGAGGTGCCTTCTCTGTGCTGATTGTCGATTTCCTGGTGGAGGGTGAGGTCCACATCGTTATTGCCTGTGTCCAGATTCTCTTGCTCAGAGTCTGTCTCCACATGGCCTTCTTCGTGGGATCTGTCCACCATCGGTGAATGATCTCTCGGGTCCCCGGCAACGGCGCCAATGTTACGGTGGGTAACCGGAGATGGATGGTTTGAATGGCGTTGGGTGGTCCAAATGTATGAAGGAGGAGGGCTCCGAATGGATCTGCAACTCGGGAGACTCCGTCCGACTTGTTCGCGTGAGGAGAGGGGGGTGGTACCTGCAAAGACACTCCGATGCCTAAGTTAGCAAGAGTGTGAGCATGTCTAGAGAGTATTGGACTTAGAGATACCTGAGGGGTGTCAGTGTATTTATAGTGGTGAGCCAATAACCACCGTTGGAGTAGTACCGTATCTTTAGGGTGTTAACCGTCCCATTATCTTAGGGAGGTTAAGATATGGCTTGATGAAGCGGTTAGAGAGATTTTAGGGACGGTTACTCATTTGAATGAGTGTTTATCTACCAGCTAATCTCGTGCCCGACTTCTTTAAGACAAATCGTAATCAGCACCGACTTTTTGATACTAGGTCGGTGTGTGGTAAGGCTCAATCCTCTGGACTAAGCCTTTCTTTTGGACCTGGGCCTTTATTATTGGGTCAGGATATGAACAGTGATTTTGTTCTATAATTTAAACACGAATTTTATATATAAAATTCATGGTTTTGTTTTACAATTTACATGTGTATCTCAAATTATTGTTTAAAATAACGATTTACCTTAGAGAAAAAGACATAAATATTACCAAAATCACTCTATAAGAATTCAAGTAAAAAAACTCAATATATCCAAATAAAAATAACAATATTGGTCACAAGAAATACCACAAATAGAACTAAGAAGGATTTCCATGATTACATCTGCCAAACATGTGATTACAAAAGTTATTGGTATAATTTAAGGTTAATTGAAACAAAAATTGAGAAATATTAATAGAGGAGTATTAGAGAGTGGTAATTTTTATGATTTGTAACTATCAAATAGTCATTAATAATGATTTTAATAGTATATAATTGATGTAAAATTTTATTTAATAACTCACTTTTTTTTTAACTATTTACATAGTGACCAGAATTTAATAAAGTTACTCATCCCCTAAATTTTTTCATATTAATATTGTCAATAACAACAGTGTAAAAAAGAAAACGTGGAGACAAAGTCGCAAAAGTAAGTAAGAAGCTAGAGATGTTGAAATTGAAATTCCAACTAGAGTAGCAGCCCTAGCTAGGTCATCAACTCAGAATTTGGCATAATGCCATTGAAGACTACAATTAGTACTGTTAAATGTTGTACCCTGAATTCCATATATGACATTGTTTAGTTATCAAATCAAATAATGATATACGAACATTTTTAGTAAGCCAAGCGCTATAAACGTGCGTGCATTCTTCCTACCCTACAAATATTTATATATTATTTAGTTGGATCATTCTAATATACCTACATTAAGATAATTATGGTAATTATAATATTTTTTAAAAAATATTATTAAATTTAAAGTAATACTTTAGTAATATTTTTTAAAAAATATTGTTAAAAATGTATTATTAAAATATATAAAAAAGATAATTTTAATTTTAATAATATTTATATAATTACCATAATCATAAAAAATATAAAAAATACTAAAATCCACTTATTTAGTTAATTAAAATATTAGATGAAAAACACAAAATACTAGATTTTTTTTCCAACAAAGAGATTGTCCATCAAACTAGATTCAATATACTGAACAAATGAAAAGGATATAATGATTTTGAAAGAATATAAATATTTGGACACTATAAATCAATGTATTAATGAACTATTAAAAAATCGTAAAGAGAAAAACCAACAAGATAAGTCATAATTTCTTTTTATCAAATATAAGTGTTCGTTTAAAATGAATAGAGTTTACAGGTAGACTTATTTGTGCCAGCAATAATTTAAAAAAAATGGAATTCAACACAGAAGATGATTTTTAGAGGAAGAAATGGGCAAAGAGGAGGACTAAATTACCCCAAGATCGAGGAACTGGATGCGAACTAAAATTCAATCCAATTCAAACAAATTGGCTATCAAATAAAAAGTAAAATAATTTAGATGAGATTGCATCTCATTCTCAACGAATGATAACAAATTATATATCGGATATATTCAATTAGGAATTTCTTAGTTAAACTCTTTTTGAGGCGATGAAAATTTAGCTTCTCTCAGACATAGAATTTCGAACTAGTTGGTGAATAGCGAAGGATATGTGCAAGGAATTCAGATGTTCAAGTTAATAATTTTAGGTTAAGAATTTGTTTGGAAAGATTTAGAAGTTTATTTTTTATTTTTAAATTATTAAAAATTAAAGTATTATTGTTTGATATAATTNATTAAAAGCCGATATATCACCACAACTTCAAAATAAGCATTTTTGTAATTAAAAATTAAATATAAAATAATTTATTTATAAATTATTTATAATATAAGTTCTTAAGTTATATTTGAACGTTGTACTTAAAACAAAAATACAGAGATAAAGATATAAAGATAAAAAGATAGATCAGAAACAATTTTTAATATTTTTATATTTTTGTATTATGTTTGAAAGTAACAGTGAATAAAAACTTGTGAAATGTCTTTATTTTATATTTGAAAAGATAAATACAGTTAAATAAATACATAACAAAAAACATTATATTCCTTTTGATTTTTTTTTTAAAAACCTATAATATTTTTTCGATCAAATCCCATCTTGTAATAAAAGAAAATTCTTTTCTTTGTTCTCTTGATTTTTTTATTAAATTTCAATTAGTTCAATATTTATTTTTTCACTTCATATTCATACTCTTCCTTCATCTTCTTAACCTTTCATTTTCTTTACTCCACCTTCATACTGGATCTTCCTTTATTTTTTTTGTCTTTTCATCTTTTTCACTCTTTCTTTTTCAGTTAGGATACCAATAAGCATTAGAGGGAAGCAAACTTTAGAGAAGACGAAGCTAAGATAATACAGATGATAACTAAGAAAAAAAAAAGAAGAAGTAAAAAAGGACAAACTCTGATATTTGTAAAATATATTAGAGATAAAGAAAAAAATAATTAAAATGGCCTCTAAATTCTGTGTCTCCATATATTTTAAGTGAAGATTGATAGAGAAATTTAATTAAAAAATATATATAAAGTTGTATTTTTATTTTTGTCTCTTAAATCAAATATATTATAAAATATAGAATTATTCTTTGTTTTTGTCTCTATAATACATCTAAATACAGCTTTATATGTTAAGCTCATTTTTTAAAAAAATTTAATTAAGTTGTATATTCAAATTAATATTGAGAGGGGGTGAGTTTGAAAAAATTTGCATTTCCCTTCCCAGAACCAAAAAGTCTTTCACAATGAACATCTATACATAATCTACTATAATTTACAAGCCTCCTTGAATACTTCATAAAATTGGATCGAATTACTTAACTAAAAATACTAATACGTAATTCCGTAAATATACTCCATGCTTGTGAGAGGACTTTAAATCTCAATAATTCTGTAACAGTGTAAGCATGTTCTAACTTCAATAAGTTGATATATGTCAAATTCATTTAAATATTGATGAAAAAAAATTAAGAATGATCAGACATTTTGGTGTTAAAAGTATATAAACACCAAGATTCTAAACTATTAACATTATAAGACTCGTAAATTTTATTATCATACAAGATGACTAATTGAATTTTGATGAACACAAAAACACGAGTTAAATATCATTATTTTCTTTGAATCACAAATATTCTCGTCCTCTTCCTCCTCTTTGCAACCTGATAATATCACCAATAAGACAATTGAAACTCTTATTTGTTGGCATACGATTGATTCTTCGACCATTATTTAAAATTTTAATCGAATACGAGAGTGATGTATGAACACCCCTGATCCATCAAGTTAACACGATTATTTTGGGAAACAATTATTTATTTATTATTATTCATATTGATATATTAAAAGATGTATCAATTGACCGTTCCACCTATATATTTCCGCACGAGGCAAAATTAAAGTGAGCCAGCCGTTTAAGCCGAGCCGAGTAAACGGTGAGATATGTCCGTACATGAAGGAATAGTGTCCGGTGTCCCATTACCATTATAATAATATTCATACATATCTGAAGGGTTTTCTAAGACATACCACTAATATAGAGTCCATTGATAGTTACTAATTTCTTGACCGTTGAATAAGAAAATCTTCCAATTAAAGGTAATCGAACGGTGGATAAGGTAAGGACCATGAATGGAGCTTAATAAGATGGAGTATGATAAAGAGATGAGATATGTGAAACATCCTCGACCAACAACGTCCCAATCGCTGATGCTGCTGCTATATATAACCTTCCAACCTTCACTCTCACGTCTTCCACGTGTCTTTTTTTAATTTGTCACATGCTTTATTTTTTTTCCATTTTAAAGTTTATTTTAAAATATATTAGATTTTGTAAATTGATACCCGTGGACCGTGGTATTAATTATGACAAAGTATTAAATTTTAACCATCTTATATACATAAAAAAATTTAATTATTTATATATTAAAATATATGTAAAGTAATATATGTATTTATATATAAATATATAGTGATTAATTTTGGTCTATACATAAAATTTTTTATTAAAATTTTGAATTTTTTTCTAACAAGTGATTTAAATATATTTTTAAAGATACTACAATTAGGAAATTCGAAAAAATATATGAACTAAATGTATATTTTAAAGTTTATTATATATTAAATGTCTTGAGAAAAAAATTAAACTTTTTATTTTTTAATCCAACGGTTAGTTAAAACTCATTAAATAAACTCTTAAATGAGATTGAATTAAAAATAACTAAAAATTTGGAAAACTAAAATTGTAAATAAAATAATCAACTTATTTTTAATCTCAAATCACTTTTGAATTTTAAAAATATCTTATTGGGCTAAATATTTTAATTTAAATTATTTGATAACCTAATAAACATCTATATGCAGATGGAAAATTATTTTAACTTGGTCAAAAGCTCTTGTTTAAAATTTGAGTTTTACTAAATTTTAAAAGAGAAAAGGACAGATTTTGATTATGCCTACCATTATTGAAAGGGATTCAATAGTTTGGTTGTCCAATCCTTTTTTTTTTAATAACATAATTAACAACTTGTTACTAAGGCCAAAAGTGTGAAAATATTTTATTGCAGTTTATTTTCACCAAGTGTAGGCTGTGTAGCTGCACCATTATCTTATCTTTCGCTATTTTTCATGTCACTGTATTTTGTATTCTTATCTCTTTTACTTGATAAAAATGCCACTTCACAATATAGTGTTTGATAAATCACTATTCAATCCTAAAATTTTATACATATTACTAAAATTTTTTTACCACTGAACTACTGCTAATAACTTGTGATCTTAATAAATAATTTTTTTAAGAGAATTATCTTCCTTAAAATCTATCTCTGAGTCTTTGTTATCACACGAATACTTCTTTGTTTAAATCATTATTAAAATTTTATTATTACAAATTTGACAAATTCAATTTAAAAATTTATACTTGCTATGTTAGGAATTATTATTTATCAATTTGTTACACATTTATTTAAACAATATTTTCTTTCAAATCTAATTAAGTAGATATAACACCAATAAAAATCACTTTCATTAAAAAGAGCGTAATTATACACGCACACATCATTCTTCTAATCAAGTCATTTAGGAATTCACGTTATCGTCGTCTTCTTTTTTGCGTTCCTCCTCCTCCTTCTCCTTTTGCTCCTTCTCCTTTTTTTTCTTCGCGTGTTTTCGCTTCATCGTCATTCTTTTGTTGCTGCTATTATTGTTGTTATTGCAATAGAAGGTGAGGAGAAAAAATTTTGAATTGTGCAGGATAATGAGTCCTAAATGCACTTTAATTCACTCAGAAATGAACCGAAATTATGTAATGATTGCAATACAATTAACTCAGAAATGAAGTGAAATTACATAATGATTGTAACACAATTAACTAAAAAAAAAGAGAAGCAGAGAACAATGATAAAGAAATGATAAAAGATTTCCAATATGAAAAAGATGAAGAAGAAAAAAAATGAAAGAAGAAAAAGATGAAGAAGAAAAAGATGAAAAAGAAAAAGAAACAGAAAAAGTTGAGGAGGAAGAGGAGAAGGAGTTTTGAATTGTGCAGGGCAACAAGTCCAAATGCACCTTAATTCACTCAGAAATGAACCGACATTATATAATGGATTGCGACACAATTAACTCAGAAATGAACCGAAAATTACCATAATGATTGCGACACATAAACTTAGTTAAAAAACAAGCACACAAACAAGACTGAATCATGAACAAAAACACATCCAAAATCAATTTTGGATCAGACAACGTCATTAATATGTTTCTTCTTTTTTTATTTGATATTTTCTTCTCTTTTTCTTAGTTTTATTCCTTTCAAGAGAGTAAATAAAAAAGAATTTTGAGAAATGAAATAAGAAGATGAAGATGAAGAAGAAAAAGACGAAGTAGTAGAAGATGAGGAGAAGAGGAGAAAGAGTTTTGAATTGTGCAGGACAATGAGTTCAAATACACCTTAATTCACTCAGAAATGAACCAAAATTATATAATGATTGTGACACAATTAACTCAGTAATGAACCAAAATTACATAATAATTGCGACACAATTAACTTAGTTTGAAAACAATCACACGAACAAGACTGAATCATGAACAAAAATATATCGAAAATTAATTTTGGATCAGATAATATCATCAACATAGAAAAAATTCAACAACAATAACGACAATATGTATAAGAAGAAGATTATGATAACGAAAATGATGATAATCATGATGATGATGGAGGAGGAGAAGAAAAAAAAAAGAAAAAGAAGAAATTCAAATGAGAAAAGAATGATGAGGTGATGGTAGAAAGAAGAAGAAGAAGAAGTGCATAAATTTAAAATATTTTATTGAACTTAATTATAATTATAACTTGGATGTAGAATTTTATTGATTATTTATGTCCTATTATTAAACTACTCTTCCACCTTAGCTCATGACAACAATAAAGAAGTCTCGTAACCCACAAATTCAGTCCAATAGAATACATAAATTTAATTATAATTTTAGTCTTTATTATCTTATCTTTTTTTAATCTTATTTTTAGTTGCTTTTATCTTTTATAGAACAATACTTTATATATATTTAATTTTACCCTCATAATTTTTAATACAATTCAATCAATCAATAAAAATTATTTTCTTTTCTTATTCTTTTACAATGTTATCACGTATGAAAAATTCAATACTATTAACACTTATAACAATGGTTATGTTATGGAGGATAAGACTTAATAAAGAGTATAAATGATTTTTTCATAATGAAAATAAAAATAACAAATACAAATACAATAGAATTTTACATTTTTGCAAATGCAATACAAAATTTTTGAAAACATTTAGCTACAATTTTAATTTTTCATTAGGCTTCATTATTTGCCGATAACTATTTTTTAGAGTTTAATTAAAGAACCAAATTTTTTAACTAATATTAACTGATTTTTTTTGAAAGTGATATTTTTTATCTTAAAGTTTTATATCATAAAGTTTAAATTATAAAATTCTATAAGTCAAACGCTAATAAATTTGAATTTAATATTAATTAATTAAAAATTAGTTCCAATTTCCAAATACGAATTCATTTTCTTATAAGAGACTTTTAATATGCAAAAATTAATTTTATTAACATATACAAGAAATGGTTTTCCGATATTTTTCTATTTTGTTTTTTTCCCTCTCTGACACACTACACACTTTCTCTCTCCTCCCACTTTTGAAGTTGAAAGTTGAAACCTTTCTCTCTCTCCGTCCCAACCCAACCCAACACACACTCAGAAATCAGAATATCTTCTTCTTCTTCTTCTTCCTCCAAACCTCATCAACTTGATCATCTACTCTCTCATTTTCTCACTCAGTAAATTCCTTCGTACTTTCACTTCTCTCTCTCTCTCTCGTTCACAATTTTAATTTTGTTTTAAAATAGAAAAGGAGGAAAAAAATGTTGGTATTTTTTTTAACTTCTGTTGTAAGTTGCTTTTGATCTTCTTTTTCTCTTTCTTTTTTTTATTTAATGTTTATTATCTTATCTCACTTCTCTTTCCTTTCCTCTTTTAGATGAACTGCACCGAAAGCTCAGCTTCTCACTGAAGCAAAAGCCTTGAACTTGTTTGAAAATAACAAAAGGGGTGAAGGGGGCATGCCTACTTTTTAGGGTATAGGAGAAGGAAGAAGAAGAACAACAACGACATCATTGATTCTTTTCAGGTTCATCTCAGAAGAGGGGAAAGAAAAAAAAAAACTATTTTTTTATTTGTTGTTATTATATATTTTTGCCTCCCTTTTTTGTTATTGGTGGCTTTAGACGAAAGGAGCTCAAGTTTGAAGAAGCTTTGTACTTTGTGGGGCTCTAGATGCCTTTTTTTGTTGTTCCTGATGTTGAATTTCATATATAACTCAGAAGAATTGGGGTTTGGTTCTTTATTTTGTTGATGATGTTCATGTAGAAAGGAGAGGATTCTGGGAGGTTGGTTTTTGTCTTGAATTTTGTATTTTGAAAGTAAAGTCTTTTTCTTTTTATACTTTGATTTTCATTGTTTGATTATTATGTGGGTAATGATTGAAATGAGGAATTGGGGTGTATAGTTTTGTAAGGTTGCAGCATGAGTTTCAGAGAAGAATCGGTTCCGGAAAGCACTGAGTCAAAATCAGTGAAGCAAAATGGGTTCATAACAGATACTCAGTTAACAATCGATGAGAGCCTTTTGGTTGATCCAAAACTTCTGTTTATAGGGTCCAAGATTGGTGAGGGAGCTCATGGTAAAGTCTATGAAGGAAGGTTAGTGGCAACAAAAACCCTTTTGAATTTTGATGTTAATTGTATTTCATGCCTTAAGTATTTAGTTTTGAATAATGTTTAGTTGTGATTTATGAATTATATGATAGGATACTTTGGCGCCTTTTAATCCATGTAGCTGATTCTATGTAATGGGGCAAGTATGTAAGACCCTGATCCTGCAGTTGTGGGATGCATGTCTACAATTTAGTTTTTCATAATTAATTAATTTTATTTCTCATATGGATCATTTTATTTAAAAAAAAATTGGATGATTAAGTGGTTGGTTTAATCAGTGAATATCTAACGTCACAAATTTCAATAACAATGTTGGGATTTTCCCTGTTCACTGCTTTGACTTATATAGGATCAACTATAAAATATGACCATGTCTATGGTATTGAGTTTACCTAAGAACAATTGACTTCAAACTCTTGATTTTTTGTTTTTAAGTTCCAATGAAAGGTCAAAATTGAACTGCTCATGGAGTACCATTCCAACTGTTATAGCTATTTGTATGTGTATCAAGTTATGTAGGTGTGGATTTAATGATTTTTCAGGTATGGAGAGAGAATTGTTGCAATCAAAGTTTTAAATCGTGGGAGCACTTCTGAAGAAAGAGCTGCCCTTGAAAATCGGTTTGCTCGGGAAGTTAATATGATGTCTCGTGTCCATCATGAGAATCTTGTTAAGGTGAGTTCTATTGTAGCTATTATAATTTCTCTGTGTATTGATCTGTTGTATTACATCTTATGTGATAATGAGAAGTTATGTTATATTCTTTCGCTCGGTACTAGTATGAGTGATGATTTCCACTCTTTAGAAGATAATGCTGTCACTGATTGTTTTTTTCTTTTTATTTTTCTTTTGTGGTTGCAGTTTATTGGAGCTTGTAAGGATCCTTTGATGGTGATCGTTACAGAATTATTGCCTGGGATGTCACTGAGGAAATACTTAACAAGTATCCGTCCGAAGTTACTAGACCTTCATGTTGCTATAAACTTTGCCCTTGATATTGCTCGGGCCATGGATTGGCTACATGCCAACGGGATCATACATAGAGATCTGAAGCCTGGTACTATTTTGCGTAATTTGATTAATATCATTATTTGTGATTTGGTTTATTGAAATTAGATGTCTGTCATGGATGTGTGGCCTTAGTATCCTTAGGTATTTCGGGTCTTATTTTGCTTCATTGTGAATTTGGTAGTATTAAATGTTACGAAACAGGAAAGTCTACTGTTTAATCATAGATTAAAATTTAATGATAGTGATTTTATGTATTAATGCTACAGTGCAAAATATAGGTATATGTGATGTATTGAAGCCATGTTGTGTTAGTGTGGTTCTCTTCAACTTTGTTTTTGAAACTTTGACAATGCAGACAATCTGTTGCTTACGGCAAATCAGAAGTCTGTTAAACTTGCAGATTTTGGTCTCGCAAGAGAAGAATCCGTGACTGAAATGATGACAGCAGAAACCGGAACTTACCGATGGATGGCACCAGAGGTATGTTGTAACCTTGGAAGTGCTGATAAGGCTAGCTCTTCTTTTGGTGTTTAGCACCTTTGGTTATTGCATCACCATTATAATTTACTCAATCCAATGCTACCGTGTCACATGTTGACGTCCTGTTTATTCAAATTTCTTCTAATGAAATGACATTGCTCAAAAGCATTTCAAGGTATTTTAATCACTGAACAGATAAAAACCACACATTTAAGACCCTTTAGGGAGCTAAATTTTGATTGTTAAAACTATGCTGTTGATTTTTTAGCCGTTTTGGAGTTTTTCTCTTATAGATAGTTCTTACTTTATTTTGCCTGCTCCTTTTCGCAGTTGTATAGTACCGTGACATTGCGCCAGGGAGAGAAAAAGCACTACAACAACAAGGTTGATGTGTATAGCTTTGGTATTGTTTTGTGGGAGCTACTAACAAACCGCATGCCTTTCGAAGGGATGTCGAATTTACAGGCTGCTTATGCTGCTGCATTTAAGGTATTAAATTTGAAATATGGAGTTGTAGTTGATTGTTTCCCCTTACCTTATTCATGTAGTTCTCTACTCCAACATTTCTAATATATGCTGATGTTGAAAGATAAAGGTAAGAGAGTAATTTTGATAGTCTCTCAACCAATTAGGAATCATCGTGTATATGATTTTTGAAGTAATTATTGCCGGAGTCACATATTTTGAATAACGTGACAATATATGATTGGATTAAAAGGGGAGCCTGGTGCACAAGCATCCTGCGTTAACGGAAGGTCCGGAAGGGTGGCACCCAAAAGGTGTAACGTAGGCAGTCTAACCTGATAATTATATTAGTGATTGGTTCCACGGCTTGAACCCTTAACCTTGAGGTCACATGGAGACAATATATGATTGGATTGACGGTGTAAAATCCTTACACATATGATATATTAAATGCTTGATTGAAATATATGTATTGGCTAATCTTGATATGGTTTGTGTTTGAGGTTGCAGCAAGAGAGGCCTAGCATGCCTGAAGATATATCCCCGGATCTCGCCTTCATCATACAATCATGCTGGGTTGAAGATCCTAACCTGAGACCGAGTTTTAGTCAGATCATTCGCATGCTCAATGCATTTCTCTTCACGCTTTCGCCACCGTCTCCTCCCATGCAAGAGCCTGATGAAATCGAGCCTGAGGAAGCGACGACAAGTAATGGTACCATTACTCAGTATTCCGCCCGGAACAGAGGGAAGTTAGATGAAAACTGAAAAAAGTTGCAATGGTATTATGGTATATAATTTTAGTGCATTTATATGAGTAACCATCTAAGGTGACAACTAGAAAGAATGTAACATGCTCCACAAAATAGAATAGAATGTTGTTCATAGACTTTTTTTTGGAAAGAGTAAGAAGAAAGAAATAGAATTGTTTAGAACACTTTTTTTTGAACATTTGCTTTGTTTTGATAAATATGATTAATTATTGTGTAATGATTAACAGTAAATCAGTTAATTTTTTTTAAGGGACTAATGTCTTTGTCATTGGATGGTGCATGGCTTGTATTTTTCTACTCATTTGTGGACGTTAGCTGAAGACATCACTTTGAAAATGATATGAAATTGTTAGAATGTTATTTTTCAAACAAAAATTTGGTAAGGAAAAAAAAAGGGGTTTGTTCAAATGTAATATTCTTTCATTCATTCCCTAGGAAAATTTTCAGAGTAGTTTTTAAGATAATTTATGTTGTTGACCATTAGATTTAAATAATCTTATAGTTTACGCCAGAAAGAGTAACATGTCAATATGTATTTTAATTTGTCAATATTTTTTCATTAATATATGCGAATATCCTACAGTTATGGTGGAAGTTTGGTATCATGATTTTTTTCAACGGGTCTAAACTATAAACTTCAATCTGAAATAAGATAAGTAGTAGAAGGTAGGTGTTTGAAGTTAAAGCTTTGTTTGTATGTCTTCAACTTTATTTATAAATAAATAACTATGTTACGTATACACTAAAATTAGTTGCTAAAATTAATCACTAATATAAAATACATATTAGAATATAAATACGCATTAAAAATAAATTAAATCACACATAATTTTTTACAAATAAATTAGTGGTTAATTTTAGTACCTAGTTTTAGTGTATAAATAGTATTTTTCACAAATAAAAGCATATTGATATGCATGTGTTTGCCTACCAAGATGATTGTAGATTTTATTTTATAA
>NC_029775.3:101062446-101063012 GCF_000817695.3 Arachis duranensis
GCACAAAAAAAAAAAAAATTTACAAGAAAAAATATTATTAGGGACAAAGACATTGCCATGCCAACACATTCTTATTTATTAAAAAGTACATAATGAGTTGTAATTGATACAAAATTTATTGGGAATTTAATAGATGAGTAAGGTTTAAAGTTTTCAAAATAAAAATTAAGCATAAAAAGCTAAGCATGCTAATTAAGATGTATATTTTCTTAACATAGGGCCAACTTAATATTTTCACATCGTAAATATGATAATAATTAATTTATAATTTAACCTATTGAAAAGGCCTGATCATTTTAAACATGTATATTAAGAAAGTATAGGAAACAATGACAATTATGAGCAAGGTGAATAATAGATTAAAAAAAAGTAAAATTATAATTAAAAATTAGATTGTTAATTAATTATTTAATTTTAGATTTGTAAAATTTGAAAAATTAGAATTAGCAATTAAACTTATTCACACTACCTACGGTTACTTCTAATCTCATCATAACCTCTCAATCTTTGATTTTTTTCTTGCCGCCATAGCCTCACCTGCGCTGTTGCAATCCCCTCCCCTCGCC
>NC_029775.3:101063034-101079225 GCF_000817695.3 Arachis duranensis
GAAACCTCAAATTGTGTCGTTGTTCCTCGATAACTGTGGTGGATCCTTCCGCAGCCGCCTCGTATGTCCCCCTTTTTGCTGCACCCGCCGACACCGTCGTAGTCTCACCATGAATAGCAACCCCTGCATTTCCCTCATGTAATCGTGGATGGAGTTCATTATGGGTAAAGAAATTTTTACTGCACCATTCTCATTAATCATTGATGATTCTATTCTTTCAGATAGCAAGTGCGTTGTACTAGGGACAACAATTCAAGTAGGTAATGAATTAAAGTTTTATTTTGGATACGGATGTTTAGTTTCATACAAAATCGAATGGTTGTTGTTGGTGCAGATGGTTATTTTAATGAATAATCGGATAGTTATTTTATTAGATTCGGTTTAAGTGTAAATAGTTAATGAATGCGGGATGTTCAGTTCTCTAGGAAGCTGGATGTTTATTTTAAGTGTTACGTGGATGGTTGTTTTGTGTACAGGAGAGGCAAAATCCATTCACTCAACTAAATACATTTCATGAACACTCATTTGAAAGTTAAAAACCTGGCCATCAACTAACCTATTGAAGTAGCGAGTGGGCAGAGTGCGACACCGGTGATGTGTCTACCATGCCAACCAGCGACAAAAGCAAGAAGGAATATGGTAACAAGTATCTCCGGTGAGTGGGTGAGCGTCGCGTGATGATGGTGGATGGTGAGCCAAGCAGCGCGTCAAGGGAGAGCACAGAGCCGACCTTCTTTCCCGTGGTGGTTAAAATCGACGCCGAGGTTAGTTTCCGGAGAGAAAGAGAGATGCACGGGGCACAACGGATGCGCGACGGAGAGGCGGAGCCCGTCTGTGATATTGGCTGCCGGCGAGGGGGAGAGATGTGCAGGAGAGGGGGCTACTTGCTGAGCGGTGACGGCCTGATGATCCCAGGGGCGAGGATAATGGCCGGTGAGGGTGCGATTGACACCGGTAAAGTGGGATGATTGATGAAGGTGGGGTGGCAGAGGGTTTGGAGAGAAGAAACAGTTTGAGTAAATTGGTTTGGTAAATTAGGGTTTGATATGGTTAAATTTTTTGAATAATTGAGTGGCTTTTTTGATTTGGATCTATGAAGCATGAACACTTCGCTGAGTTGCCGTATCCGTGTGTCGGACACATTTCGGATATGACACTCACCGATACTCGTCCGACATGCGTGTTTGCTGTGTCCGACCGTGTCTTAATAAAAAATAAAAAATTCTTTTCCGGACATGCTTGAACACACTTAAATACCATCTCATGTCAGCGTGTCGAGTCTTATTCTTAACATATATTCTTGAAATAAACTTAGATATAGTATATATTTTATTTATTAGAAAAAAATATTTTAAATACTTGATATAATTAAAATAAGACATTAAAAATAATTAAAAAATAATTTATATTTTAATATCAATAAAATATCAAAATATCATTACGATTTATCCAAAAGATACTTTATATTTTATATATATGCGTATCCTTGTGTCTTATAAAATTTTAAAATTTGCGTGTCGGCGTATCTCGTGTCGTATTACGTGTCTGTGCATCATAGATCGAATAATTTAGGGAGTATATTTTTTATTTTTTACTTGTATTAGACCAAACTCTTAGCTAATTATTTAGATTGTTCAAATTATCTACCTAACGAAATTGATAAAATGCTGTACTTAACGTTTTGTAAATGGCAATTGCCAAGTGATATAATTCACCTTGTTATACAGTTTTGTTGACTAGTGTAGTAGCAACGCTTTAAAACTATTTGAGTGATACCAAATTAGTTTTTAAAAAATTTTGATGGATATATTAATTTTTAATAACTTTTAATTATTAAATAGTTTTTAATATTTTATTCTGTTAGAAAAAATATTTTTTCATGTCAAAGTTCTTCCCTACATGAGGCATTAATATACAAATTTTAAAACCTTTCGTGTTTTCTTTTTCAAGTAAAAAATGAAATTAATTTAACTTTTTGTTTTTAATTTTTAATTGATGAATTTTATCTTTAAAAAAGAAATGATAAGATTTGAAAAATAAAAGCATCGGGAAGGGTGCTAACTTTACCAATTTATAAAAATGTTAACCTTTTTTTATCAATTGATATTGATAAGTATGATATTTTTACATAATATTTTTTATGTGACTTTGAAAATAGGTATAAATATTCACTTCACGCACATAACAACAATACAATACAATTTCAGTATGATTTTTTCAAAACAATTTTGTCACGCACTACGAGTCAATTTAAATTTTTAGAATCTGTCAAGATATTGTTATGCACACCATTAGAATTTTTTATAACTCTTAAAATGCTTTATTACATACTAAATTATCTCGTCATTTTATTAGTGAGATATCACTCTAGACATTCAAATAAGAAAAACTATTATATTTAAAATTGGTCTATATCATTACGGACATCGAGCCGGAACCAAATGATGAAAAAGTTTGTCGTGATTGTATAAATCTCTGACAAACTATTTCAAGAAAATTTACGAATACAAAAGATGATAAATACTGTAAATAAAGATTAAGCGACAATTAATATATGAATCCGTATTCTGACAGCATCTTTTACTGTGTTCAGAATTTCTCTAAACGGTATTATTGTCTAATTTCTATAAGGATAAATATATGAAATCATCAATCAAAAAATAAATAATTTAATTAGTTTATAATTATATTTAATTAATTTTATTTATTTTTAATTTATAATATTTGATATTAATTGCTTCTCACCCCAAATTAAAATTTTAAATGATACGTTGGAAAAATAGGAACGGAAATCACGAAACTCTGCTTCTAATAATTCTAATTCTTAGTATATAAAAAAATTATAAAATATATAAAAGAATATTTATTTAGTATGAAAAAGAAACATTCTGATATTTATATTAGTAAAAAAAACATCTTAATACTTAGCATAAACACTATTTATGTAAAAATTTTAGATTCATCCAAAAAGATATTTGACTAATTTTTAACTCATATCCTCTTAGTTCCCTAATATTGTTATTGCTATAATCATTTAACAAAGATATCCGATCAACCTACTTGTCCATACAAATTTCATTATTTAAGTAACAATGTTATATAAAATAAAAAGTATAATATTAAACGCATGTACATCACATAACACAAGTAACAATACTGACAAACTAGTGAAAATCGTAGGGATCGAAAAATCAAAATTAATAAAGGCATCTGCTTTCAAATTCATTTTTGGAGGAGAAGCAATAAATTATTGGCCATTGCTAGGGTGCTGAAACAGTTTTTTTTCTTCTGGTGCTGAAAGCATGTGGCACTTCATAATAGAGGACACGTGCCTTTATTGTCGCTAAAGTGGCAGACAGTTCCTGCGCCAAAGCTGATGGTGATTAGTTGATGATGGTTGCCCAAATTTTGGGTTAGATGATAATGATGGGAGTTAAATTAATGGGCCTTTTTTTGGATATCCAGGAAGTTTGTGAAGTTCACCTTTAAGTGTGGCTGTTTTTTTTATGTATTATTGAAGCCAAAAAAAGTGAGCATAATATTTGACACAAATATCCGTTTTTGTTTAACGTTTTGGACCATGAAGAATATTTTTGGGCAGACAACTGAAATTGGATAACGAAAAGACTCTTATGGTAATAATAAAGGAATAAAATATGAAACCCAAGAAAATAGATAATAACAATAATAATAGTTATAACAATAATAATAGTTAGGTCCAAAAAAAAAACAATAATAATAGTTATAATATTTCAGAGGTCTCTTCTCTTTTTTTAAAATTTAATTATATGTATCGTTGTTGTCCTAACGTCTTCGTTCTACTAAAGTCTCTAGCGTTTTAAAATCGTCTAAATTTTGTCCTGCCGTCAAACATGTTAACGGATCTGTAATGGCAGGAAAACATTGAATCAATTTTAAAACGTTAGAAAATTAAGTAAGACGAATAAAACGTTAAAGACAACTTTGGGACTTACCCCAACATTGGAGAGAAAAACGACAATTCACTAAAAAAAACGAACATGGAGAGTAACATAAGCATTGACATAAGTACTATTAAAAATATATTCGTAGAGATTGGGATTGGAACTTGGGAGATTAAAGTCAATATTACATATAGTGATTAGAGAGGAAAACTAAAATTATAATTGAGACATAAAATTGTAATAAGTTTAATATTTCTTAAAAATGAAGATACAACAATTAAAATTTTTGAGAAAAAAATTTGAAAGTTTAATAATAATTTTTTAATAATTAAAAATATTTTATTAAGTATTCTCATTTTACATGTATATTTATTTTGAACTAAATAAAATATTAAGTAAGATATAACTATATTTTACACCAAACATATCACAGAAAGTTAATATCTCAATTTCAAGTTCTTCTTCAAATGCAATGTAACAGTTATGGTGAAGCTAGTGAATTGGGTTGGGTGGGATGGGTAATAATCTATGAAGCATGGACACTTTGTTGAGTTATCGTGTTCGTGTGTTGGACACATTTCGAACACAATAATGACCGACACTCGTTCGATATGCGTATTTGTTGTATCCAACTGTGTGTTAATAAATTAAAAAAGAAAATCTTCTCCGGACACGTCTAAACACACCTAAATATCATCACGTGTCAGCGTGTCCAATCTTATTGTTAACATGTATTCTCAAAATAAGTTTAGATATAATATATATTATTATTTATTAAAACCAAAGTTATTTTAAATACTTTGTATAATTAAAATAAAACATTAAAAATAAGTAAAAAATTTAATTTATATTTTAATATGAGTAAGAATCAAAATATCATTACAATTTAATTTTAAAATACTTTATATTTTATATGTATGTGTTTCCCCGTTTCATGTAAGATTGAAAATTTGCGTGTCGGCATGTCTTTGGAAGAGCTTAAAAGCAAAAACAACACAAATAGCCAACACAAGAACAATATGAAAGTACTCACAACACAACATGGCAGCAACTATAAGAAGCAAATATAGCACGTAAAGCAATAATAAGAACACATCAAAAGTTTAAGGTGGAAAACCCCGTGAATGTGAGAGGTCAAAACCACGGGTCGTCCAAACCAATTTCTGCATATAAGCAGCGAAAACATGAAAGCACCAAAGCTCACAAATAAGAAGCAATAAGATGAAATATACCAAAAAAAAAAAAGATGATGTCGAAGGCAATTTCTCCATCTACGGATCTCCAATTAAAATCTTCACTGTTCAGAATAAAGATCAAGACATCAAGAATCTATATCCCAAATTTCATGTAGATCCAACGGTTAAAGAATGAGAAACTGCTGTTCCAAGTTTGTTACTCTGTCTAAAAAATGAGAAACCTAATTTCTCTCTTGTGAAGGCAATTTCTCTCCATGAAATTCTCCAATGAACATTTCCACCGACCAGAATGAAGAACCAGATGATAAGAACATGCAGTTTAACCTTCAAGCCGATCCAACGGTGAAAATTTGAGAAATTGCCATTTGAAATTTACTGCTTTGCGCAAAAACGAAAATTCTATTTTTCGCCTTCTTTCTCTCTTTAGTGGCTACTATCTTTTTCTCAGACGGCCTCAAAATTTGAGTTAGGGTTGTGGCACAACGAGTGCAAAGAATAACCATCAAAATTATGGAGCGTTATACATATTGTTTAAAAGATGCCTAAGAGATTGAATGTTGATGCAAAATTTGAGAACCATATTCCAAAAAAAATGAGACATTGTTATTTATGAAAATTGTTAATTTGTTTACGAGTATGTAGTTTCCTGGAGTTTGTAAAAAGTGTTATTAGTTGTTAATAAAAAAAATTAGAAGAAACATATGTACTCCCGGGGCCGGATCTATAGGAGGCCGAGTAGTGGATTCGACACCCAAAATTTTAAGAAATTGTATGAGAGACGTGTTTAAAATATAAAAAAAGAATTTATAAATTTAATAATATTATATGTATTATTTTTCATTATGTGAGGGATTTATGTGTTTAAGTTTTTTAGTCACCAATATTTTTGACTTAACTAATTTAATAATTTAATATCATAGCGTGAAGTCTTTGTTACTTTTTAGATTATTTTTTAACATAATAATTTTTATATTTATGTAAAAAAATCATTCATTTTTCGTATAAATATGTTTAACATATGACCAAGCTTTTTAGTGGGTTGAACAATAAACAACAATGGGTTTCCTTCCGAGCCATACAAGGTCGGAGGATTTTTAGCCTTTTTGATGAATCTTTTCATGACTTTAATAATTTCTTTTTCAAAGTGCAAGCTGTAGAGGGTCATCACCCCTTTTCTGTGGATGATAATTTTTCTCCTCGCTTTCCCTTATACTGGCTGGAGGCCTCCCCTTGTGAGAAATATGGTCTGGATGACCTGGATGAAGTAGAGGCTGCCGTTGTGGGGTTCCTCCGAGAAGTGTGGGGGAGGGCCCCACATTTGGATACTAAAAAGTTTCTCCATGGGTCTCTGGCCTTTATCCAATCACAGCTAGGTAGTTTTCTCTTGTCTGTTAGATTCTCGACTTGGTAACTGATCATTCCGACTAGTTTGATTCTTTAGCTACTGTTTTCGTTTTGAGAAATGGCAAAGACAATTACTCAAGAATCTTTCCAGAGGGTTCAGGAGGCTAAAGCTAAGTCTCGCGCTCGGGCTGGTGGTGCCAGGGTTATCTCTCCTCCTCCTCCTCCTCGGAACATTGGGACTCTTTCCAATCTCATGGTGATTTCTTCTTCAGCTCCCTCTCAGCCGCCCCCGTCGTCCGACCTTCCCCTGATCCCAACAAGCGCGAGACCTTAGAGTCTGGTTCTTCTGGTGAGGTTAAGGCGGATGCTCTTGCGTTTGTCCGAAAGAATATCTATCCTCATGCTCGTATAGGCATGGATGATATCTCTGGTCGGAGCCACCTTACCACTATGATCGAGGAGAGTCTCAAAGCGGCGGGGGTCTGTGGCAATATATATTCATATGTAAAATGTAATATAACAAAATAAATGTAGTAAAAATAATTAGAAAAATATATAAAAGCATGAACATGTAAATCTAAAAATAAAATTTGTTCTCTAACCAATTTAACATATTTTTTATCATACATAAATTTTTTTAAAAATAGATATGTTACTGAAATTAATAATACAAATTTAAAATAATAAAAATCAGTTTTATTACTGTATTTTAAATAATTTTTCTTTTTTTTTAGTTAACAATTTATTAAAAATAAAACAAACTATTTCTATAAAAAATTAAATTTTGTATTATCTTAGAGAAGATACCAATATGGTAATTTAAACAATAAGGTAAAAATATAAATTTTAAATAAAATTATTTAATATTACAAATTTTAAATACAAATGCTATTTGTATAAATATTTAAAAGATAAATATAAATATATGCATAAAATATATAAAACAGATAAATTGGGAGTATTCATAAAAAATAAATAATTATTTTTGTCTTCTTTATTTATTTTAAACATATATTTTACATTTATATCTTCAATATGTATACAATTTGTTTTTGTATTTAAAAATTTGAATATTAACAATTTTTTATTTAGAATATCATTTTTATATTAATTTTTAAACTTATTTAGTGGTCTCTTCTTTAAGATTATACAAAAACTGATTTCTCATAAAAATAATTTTTTTATCAGTAATTAAATAATAACGTACTAATAAATTGTAAAATAAAGAAATAAAAATAGTATAAGAAAGACTTGTACAAATATTGATTTTTATCATCTTAAATTTTTGTTATTAATTTTAACAATTTATATTTCTTTTAATTATTTATGTATGATAACAGATATATTTACTTGTCCAGATTACAAATTTTAAAAATATATTTGTACATTCCTCATTTTACATTCAAACATATTTACAGAAAAATATAATCATCGTTAATTGTTCTTTAAAAATTTGTTGTAAACAAAATTAGTTTTTCGTAAAACTGGCATGCTAATGTTGGAAAAAATCTACGGTTAAAGAAGAAAATTATTAAATAGCGTCCCATTTTATGTTAACCGAAATAATTAATTAACTATAGACCTTTTGCTGTGGGTTACGTGAACTCGGTTGGGCGACTGACACACGCAACTGAACTCCGTCTTCACTTCAGGTCGAATCAGCGTCCATCACATGCCTGTAGCAACGACTATCACCGAGGTGAGCGATAGACACCAGAGAAGTGAACGCAGGTCTCCTCGTGAATTACATTTTTGTTATTACTTTTGTAGGTGCAGTATTTTTCGTGAATTACTTTTGTAGGTGCAGTATTTTTTGACTCAAAATGACCAAACCACAATCAGGGTACAGCCAACCTTGTCGTGTGACCGCACCTTTTGGGGTAACATTATTTGGCGTTAATTGCATCCACTGAGATCTGGTTTGTTATAAATTTTTTGTGCCCATACATGAGCCTGATGAAATTTTTTGGATTGTAATTGGAGGTCACTATTGCACTCTTTATGTCAAAGTCATCGTATGGGATGATGTGAATGTTCATCTGTAGATACAAATTGTATATGAAATGCAATTCCATATTCAGTAACTACACTTGTACTTGCCGATGAAAACTACTCCACGTGATTGAAGTAACCTCCCCAAGAATAACTAGTTTTAATATCACATATGTTAACAACCCATAGACATGGAAAACATTAGCGAATGAAATACTTACTATATCGTACCCTGGACCAAAATTTAACCATTTATAAAGCTTGTAATCAGAAGTCGCGGTTGAATGTTCACTGCCTACGTTGCTTCAGTAAAACCTTTAAACATTTTCACTTATCACCGCTTGCACTAAAACTGAAATAGAACATGCCTGCTTTTTTTTTTGGTCTTCAATAGAACACGCCTGGTTAATGACATTTGAAAGTAACTTACGATAACCGTATACTGTCAAATAACAAGATTGGCATAGTAAATGCTAGTTGACCTGCCAGTATATGAAAGACTATCAAATGTTATGTTACGCCTTACTATTCCTAGTCCTACTATTGGATTCATTCATCTCATCTTAATCCTCAATGATATATCAAAGAGACCTATTAAAAAAAATTACATATGGACGAGTCTTAATTAATTTACGCCGACCCATTACTAATTCCTGTATTCACTTCGTTACTCTCCTGTTAATCTTTCAATGGTTTCGTCACGTGTTAATTGCACTTCATGCAATCATGAAAAGAAGGCTAATACACACACTTCATGTAAGGAATGTCCGCAAATAGGAAAAACTTCCCTGCAATAACTTCCCATATGAAACAAATAACTACTGATCCACATTCCAACATTATCAATGCTTGAAATTACTTTTCATTGCCACTAAAGTAAGCATTCTTCTTACCCATCCTATACTATACTCAACCATAGATAGGAACTAACACTACAAATAACAAAGACCATAAACCACTTCTATTATGACAGGAAACAGAATTGTCTAAGGAACACCAAATTCGACAACTAATTATGCTGCGAAGCTCGAACCCAATCTTGAACTGAGATAAGTTACATCAGTCATCAGCTGCATATTTAAAAGTAAACAGAATTAGTCAATTCCGGTTTGAACATCTATTTTAAGTTGCCATCAGAACATGAGTGCAGAAGTAAGTTACTTGACTACGAGTAGGAAACAAAAACCACATACCTGTGCTATTACTTCATCGGTGTTACGTATCATGTTTGTCTCCCATTCCATAGTCTCCTTATGTCCAGTTGCAGCAGCAATTTCATGTTGTAAACTAATCTTCGAACCTGATGCCTCCAACCAAACTGGTGCACACAAATTATTGGGTCCAGTAACACCCTTCTTGCCTTGTTCGAATCGGACCTGCACGCCACCCAACAGAATGAGGCCATTATAAGAAAACAAAAACACACAATTTTTTAAAAATAAAACGATACTTGCTACAGTCAACAGGTGTATGACGTGTTCTCACCCTTTCCGTCGGTGAAGACCCCTCCGATCCTAAATTTGTAGCCTCAAAATCTTTGCTCTCTCCAGCCTTGGAAACAAAGGATTGGTCGGCATTGCAATGTCGTTTTGTGTGACCCATTTTGCGGCAACGGGTGCAGCGCCTTTTGCGTCCGCCCTGCCTCCTCACACGAGGGGCACCCTTAGTCTTCGCAACAACAGGGTCGTGTAAGTCAACCATATCAACAGCTTTCCTCTGACCCCCACTTTCAGGGCCTCTATCTAGTTCTTGACACATCGCATGGAGACCGTTAAGCGCCTGTGTGAAACATAAAGGGCTCCTGGCTCCAACATATAGCATCCACTGTGCGGCTGCATGAAGTGCACCATGGCGCAACAAGAAACCAACTTCACTACCAACTTCCGTGATCTCACCATACTTATCCAACGACTTTGCATCCTTTCGCCATCTCTTCAGAACCAGGCTCTCAGGAATTCGAGTCAAGTGCTCATGCTTCATTACAAAAAACATATGTCTACAAGGTATTCCCTTTTGCCTCCAAAAATTGCATGCGCACTCCATTTTCCTTGAAACCCTATCGTACAACACAATCACCTCTCTACCTGGGTCACCATATTCCTCCAACGTGTACACCATTGTAGTTGAGCGTCTTATCTTGGCTACAAAATTAACTGCACCGACACCCACTATTTCCTTCTTCGCGTCGACGAATATCTCCCGTGTGTATGCATCTGCAGCATACCTCTCAAGAGGATCCAAACAAGTTGTCATTACCGGCGTCCCATGGAGTGACCTAAATTGTGCAACTAATTCGTTATTTCGGTACTCTCGCAGGACCAACTCCAAATTTTTAACCATATCAAGGAGACTGTGCCTAGACTTAAGAAAATTCTTCACGTACGCGTTAATGCCTTCACACCGGGACGTTGTCCGAAACCCTGCACAGAACTTGTCCTGTAGATATGCATTAGCCCACATCATCCTCTTCTGAAAAGTTTCTTTGGCCCAAAAACTGTTTTGCAACCCATACTCTTCAATAGCATCATCCCACTCAGCCTCAAATTCATCTATTTCCATCTCTGAATACAGCCACCGGGTGAAACATTGCCGCAGTCCCTCTTCCCTCACATTAGCGGTTACATTCTTCTCCATATGCCAAGCACACAATCGATGCGTTGCCTCCGGAAACACAGACTTCACTGCAGCTTTCATTGAATCACACCCATCCGTGACGACAACCGACGGCTTCTTGTTACACATGACTTCCAACAAATTTTCCAACAACCACTTATAAGACCCAACGCTTTCATCTAACACCACGCCAAACCCAAATATTGTCGTCTGCTTATGGTTATTCACACCAGAAAAGATCACCAGCGGTCTCTGATATTTATTTTTCTTGTAGGTCGAATCAAATGCTAGAACATCCCCAAAGTATTGGTAATCAACTCTACTGCCACCATCCGCCCAAAACATATTGGCTAGCATATTATCCTTAGTAAGATTATACCTAGCCATCGACATCGGATCTGCCCCCGCTTTCCCCTCCAAGTATACAACAGCGGCGTTAGCGTCCCCATCAATAATCTTTGCACGCTTAGCCTTGTTAATATAATTGTAAGCATCCTTCTTAGTGAAGCCCATTAGAGAATAGCCACCAGACTGTCCGGCCATATACCCCAGAATCTTAGACGTCGGAACACCATGAGCCTGCATACCAAATATTTGTGCCTTAGCGGAACAAGTTATTTCTCTAAAATTCGTCATCATATGAACCATATATGCCGGAGTTAAATCGTGGTTATGATCCAATACAATTTTCCTCACCCTCCATATCCCACTGACCACATCAAGGTAGACTGACAACTTTGCCTCACAATTTGTCCGGGTTTCTGGTCTATGACTTCTCTGCCTATCTAGCCTATCATAGTGACGACGTTCTCTCAGGCCCGCTCTATTACAAAAAAATCTACGACGAATAACCCTTCCACTGTCATCTTTTCCCGAGTCACCCTTTCGAATACCAAAACCAAAACATTTGCCTAACCTCCTGTAAAATTCATATGCTGCTTCATCGCTACGGAATGCCTTGTTCATTATATCTTCCTTATTCAACTACAATAGATCTCCATACTCACCGGCTTCTTCATTCGACAATTCATTTCCACTCTCAGCCATTCAAAATTTTCAGCAAATTTTCGGGTTCACTACATTCAACAAAGATTACCCTGGAAGAATATTTGCATCAAGATAAATAATACAAGTAACTGCTCAGTAACACAGCAACAACAAATCCACTCACCAATATGATTCATTAATTACGAAAATACAATACTGCAGTCCCATAATAGGATATTTCATAAACAGTTACTCATCAACATGCAGCAAAAATATCTGACATCACAAACTACTCATCAACTTAGTCTAAACAATATTACAATCAACCATGCAGCAACAATAACAACTACTTTTTATTTCTAAAAATTTTTCTCAACCATGATTACTTCAGAAAAATATTTTACATCACAAATTATATGAATTACCAACAAATCCCCATAAAACTTACAAATAAAGAAAAATTGGTATCAACTACATATATTTATTTTTCATCACATCCTGAAAAATAAGTAGAAGATGAAAACTTACAATTTGGATGGCCAAAAAAACGACTCTGATTCTTCAATTTCGTCTTCTCTTCTCTGTCTTCCTATATTCTCATCTTATTTTGGGATTGGATGAACTGCTGAAACTTGAAACCTGAAAGAAGGGTTTAAGAAAGCGGTGTCTTGAGGCAATGGACTTTCAGCGGTAACAACCATTATCTTCAATGTACAAAATTAAACTGTTCTATCAGAAAAAATTACCGGAATAAATGCTTTGGACACGAATCAGCGCAGCTCTTGGTCGTTTCCCTTTGTTCCCTTTATTATTATTATTATTATTATTGTTATTATTATTATTATTGTTGAGACTAAGCCCAGACAGGAATACAAAATTTTACTTCAACGAAAAACACAGCTTCAAAAAAAGATTTTGGGCTTCAAATCAAATTGGCCCAAATACTTAACCACATTAATTAACATAATCTACTACCTAAATTATTAACCACTTTGACAACTTAAAGCCTGTTGTCTCTCTGCTTCCGTCAGATATGTCTTCTCTTGGGGAACATTAACACACGCGTCCGATAATCATGCATTCCACCTTGTTTCAGCATGAGAAGAAAATTCTTCATCTCATCACCGTAGCACTCCCCTAAATTATTTATGTCTTTACAATCAAAACGCGTTATTCCGATATAGTGATAATATAGACGGAGAAGACATGTCGAACTCAATCGAACTCTCTTATGCGATCGAAGTCACGGAGCAATAGTAAATATTTTTAACGGACTCTACTGTTAGATTTATTATAGAATAAGATCGTCCCAAATAATAACATAATGTAAATTTTAAACTGTAGATCATGATCGGGATTTTTATTTGTACTTAGTCTTCATTTTATATATAATCAATTACACTATATGTCTATTAACAATTACATAGTCATACAGAATATATTTTAAACTATAAAATATATATAAATTAAAATAGATATAATTATTTTGTTAGTCTACGTAATTTTACAAAATTTTCAATTAAGTTTTTATATTTTTTTTCTTTTAATTAGGTCTATGTACTAATTTTTTTAATTAGATCCTTCTTAGCAGTAATTGGTTTAATTTTATAAGGATCCAACTAAAAAAAATTTGGTGTAAGAATCCAAATAAAAAACAATATAAGAACCAAATTAAAAAAATTAGTGTAAGAATTAATTAATTTTGATGTATATATAATATTTTTTATATATATTATATAAAAAGAATTGAAAAAGGGGATCAAAAAGTTGGGAAGACAGTGGCAAGTGGTGGGTTGAATCCATATTGAAACACAAATTATGCCAGACATCTCTCCACTCAACCAAAACCCAAACTGTCAGGAGCCATATACCATACTTTTTGGCATTTTCCGGTCTTAGAATATCTCAATCAATATTAATTTAATTTGATTATGTTATTCATGAATTAACTTATAAATATAAAATTGTTTTATTTTTTTATGAGTGATTAATTTTTATGTTTTTATAATATAGTGTTATATATAAAAGAATGTTATGTATAAATGATTGATTTTGTGAATTATATATAATGATTACACTAAAATAAAAATATGTATTTTAAATTTATTGTAAACTCATAGTTTATATTTCTTTTATGTTTAATAATTACTTGATATAATTATAAAAATCTGAAAAAATAGTTTAACAATAATGGTATAATTTTAAGTTCTTTTCAAAACATTTGAAAAAAGAGTTTAACAATAATTTTGATACTTAAGTAAAATATTTGGGACAGTGTTGAAAGTTGATAATTTATTGTAAGAAAAATATGAGAAAATAAAGGAAAGGCCAACATGCATACACATCGCGATCATGCTTATTCTGTAAACGGATAAGATCCCTACAGGCTACAATATCACTAAATCTCAGAAGGTAAAGTCACGTAACCTTTTTTGGCATGAAAAATTGAAAGGCAACTATTATACATTGATACTAATTTCAATTTGTCTTGAAGAGAATTTAGCATTTAACATTATAAAATGTCATCAGCACCTACTCCATTACCATTTTAATACAATAATAATATGAACTGTATATAGAGTTGGCTTACCTTCAACTTCAACATATATAGCTTACCATACATAACACGACACATGATTAATAGCAACAATGCTTTTTATTTGTTTTTCAAAGGATAAGGTGCCTGTGTTTTGCTGTCTCTTTTCGATAATGTTAATAATACAAAAAAAAAAAATTTACTTTATTTAGTATTTATTAATTATCACAATAATTAAAAAATATTAAATAAGATAAATAATGACTATTTTTGACTAATTTTTTTGTTATTAAACATTTCTGTTTATTTTTAAGAGAAATGTTAAGGGGTAGCAATTTTTGAAATTTATAGTCATCAAATAGCCATCAATGAGATTTTTAGTGGTGTGAGATTAGTGTGAAATTTTATCTAATGGCTCACTCTTTTTTGATGGGTACATGTTGGCCAGAATTTGATAAAATTGCTGGCCCTCTAGACTTTTCCTATTTTTAATTTCCCTTCTTAATTGGTAGGGATGTTCGCGGTGCGGTTTGGTTCGGATTTAAGGAAAAAAGTCATCCGATCCGAACGCTTAATTTATGTGCGGTGCGGTTTGAATTGAATGAACTTTTTTTAGAAATTCGATCCGATCTGATCCGATTACAAGCGGTTTGGATCGGTTTTTATTTGTGGTTTTTTAAATAAAAAAATTAAATACATATAACAAGTCTCAACATCAAATTTTAAATAATCAACAATGACATATCAAGTCTTAACAATATCTTAAAAAGCCAACGATAACATAATAATAGAAATAAAATCTTAACACATGAATAATAGGTTAATTAAAATAAATAAATAAATATCTTAACACAATATCTTAACACAACATAGGTAATAACCAACAATGACATAACAAGTCTTAACAATATCTTAAAAAACTAACGATAACATAACAATAGAAATAAAATTATAGGTTAGTTAAAATAAATAAATAAATAATATTTTGAATATAAAATATTTATTAAATAATAATAATAATACATGAATAATAGAAAAATGTATAACAAATTGAACATGTTATAAGTATAATTGTAAATATAATAATAAAATAATAATATTATAATATATTGTGCGGTTTGGATTGGATTGGATTGAATCGGTTATGAAAAGTATATTCGAAATCCGATCTAATTCAGCGGTTTGCAAAAATAGAATTAAATCAAATCCGAATTAATGCGGTTTTAATCGGTTTTCGATTTGGATTGAATTGGATGAGCGGTTTAATTTAGATCGGTTTGGATTTAAACACCCTAAAAGAATAGTATTGTAAGTGATATTACCAGGAGAACAAGCAAAATCAGTCATTTGGTTCATGAAGCTAAGAGCATCATTAAAATTATTATCAAGACAAGAACCATAGATCAAGATGTTGAAGGTGGTGGTATTTGGGGTTATACCGAGATTAAGAGAATCGTTGAAGACTTGTTTGGAGAGATGAATGGAGTGGAAGGGATGACGGTGGCGGCGGACGAGGGAGGAGAGGAGGGAGTGGCAGGTGAGGAGGTTGGGTTTAATGCGGAGGCTCTTCATCTTGTTGAAGAGCTGGAAGGCGAGGTCG
>NC_029775.3:101079437-101093250 GCF_000817695.3 Arachis duranensis
GTAGTGGTCATTTTTATCGCGTTAGAGTTTAAGGTGGTAATCAGCTAAATGGTGAAGGAGCTGCTTCCCCTATTTTATTTATTCAATTTAATTATTTTTTATTTATTACTTTATATCTTAAATAAATACAGTGTTATTTAACCATCTACATTTTATCAAGTTTTAATTATTAAATCAATTGTTCACCCAAAAAAGTTATTAAATCAATTTATAATTTCTATTTAGTTAGGCATTAATTTTTTTAGCTTAATTTTAATATAAAATTGTCTGGTGATGTTCGCTGTTATCTCTTGAATAATCATACCAATAATGTAATATAAAATATGATTATTTTTGTTACCATTATATTATATAATTAGATATATGTATAAAATTATTTTATATTAATAATACATTAAAATTATTTTATTTTTATATTAAATTTTAATAAAAGATTAGCAGTAATATTTCAACTCTAATTTGAAATATTTTTTAGTTAGACAACTTAATATTCAACAAATTTTAATTGTCAAATTAGTTTTTAATATTTTATTTTGTTATATATATTAATTTCAGATCAAATTTTGATAAAATGATAAATAAATTAATCTTTATTATTATTGTTATTTAATAAACATATAAAAACTCTAAAATTTTAAAAATTTATTTTTAGAGTAAAATTTTATAACGATTTTTGAGATTCAAACTATTGTCCAGTGTAGTCTTTAAAATTCCAATTTTATCATTATAGTCTCTCATATATAATTCCGGACACTATAATGATCTTGGACATCTTTCTGGTAATGTTTCCGTTGCCAGATACTGACATAGCATCACCTTGCCATGCTAGAGGGTCTAACAGCTAACTTAGCTAGTATGATTTCAATTTATACCTAACTTGGTCACTCCCTTTATATTTAACCCTAACTTCTCAAATCTTCAAAAATGTTAATTTTATCTTCTTCTCCTTCAATATTTATTCCATAACAACTCCATATCACTATCCAAACTTATTTATACAAAAATCAATTTATCTTACTCTTCAATACTTCAATTCTTCATTTAGAATCTCAGATTTTTATAATATAATACTCCCAAATCTCTTATTATCGTGACACTCTTGCAACCTTCCAATGTTTAAGCTACTGTAATCTATTCCCAACTCCATGGCTTGCAGATTTGAATTTGGAGTGGCGGCCACGACTATAAGAGCCTCTCCTACGTCTCTTAAGTTCCATTTGTTATCATTAATTTCATAAACTATAAAAAGATCCGAATGGAGATAGAGAATAAAGTAGCATGGATTCAAGTTGGTGCAACTGTTGGTGAACTTTACTATAGCATTCGCACCAAAACTAAAATTCTAGCTGTTATAGCAGATGTCTGCACTATTGTAAAAGTTTGAGGACAATTCAGCAGGTGGTTATGGATTTTTGATTCGAAAATATGGATTCTCTGCTGATAACATAATCAATGCTTACATAATTAATGTGAATGGTAGGTATTGAATTTGAAAAACTAATATTTGATTAAAGTGATGAACAAACATTATTAGGTAATTATCAATTGTTTGTGTGATTTGGTTGGTTTAATATGCAGAAAAATAAAGTCAATAAACATGGTCCAAGGAACAAATCATCAAACCCACACAAATACAAACTTTGGTCCATTATAACTAAACCAAGCCCTATAACAAGCCTCTGAACCAAATAAGAGAAAAAGAAAAAAAAGATGGCCCAAATCATCCAAAGTCCATTCGGTGATCACAAAGCCAAAGCCACACACTTCACTAGGTCGCCTTTCAGAAACTTAAACTCAAAATTTATTTCAATTAATTTTCTTGAAGCTTCGACCGAAAGCCAAATCTTCTCTCTTTTCTCTCTTCATTGGTCACATCACTCACTCAACAAGGAAGAGAGCAAAAAATAAAAACGGTAGAAGCTAGGTTGTGGTGAATAACAAAAAGGTGATTTTCAAATCCAAGCTTAAAGAAAGGCTACAAGCAAGAAGCTAGTCTCATTCGATCAGAGAACATCAAAAGGCTTCTTTTTCCATTTGTGCTACACCAAGGAATTGTGAAGAATACCAAGCTTCAAGCTCAAATCAAGCAACCATGGAGACACTGGAGTTAAAGATGATTAGAAGCTCATCCACGGACCAAATCCAAATTTGGGGCCAAAAAAAAAATCTACGGTCAAGATTGAAGGAACTTGAAGTAAAATGATGAGAGAGAATGGGTAGGTTGCATGCAACAGAATCGAAGTTCTTTCTCTCTTCTGACTAAGCCGCTGCAAGCTCTAAGGATTGGAGAAGAAGACAGCATTGGGTTTGAACTTGATTCAACCTTGGAAGTTTCACTCTTTTATAATAAGGGTAAACGGCCAAGGGTTGAAGGTAAGAGAGAAAAATAGAACACTGAGTTCAGTTCTCATAGCTACCTAAATTGTTCTGAGTTCTTCTCCTTCATGATTTACATGTTGTATTTTTTTTCTCAGTTTAGTCTGTTTGAGTCTCATTGAAAAAAGACAAACATGGTGAGATTTGTAAGAAAAAGTCAATGAGAGGTAAAAGACAGTGAGTTAAATTTGGAGAAAAAATCATAAGATGTCTCAGATTTTCTTTGTACATCTTTCTGTTTTGTGTCATGATCCTGTGGGGATTTCTTTGCAAGTTGGGTTAGCACTTTACTGTTGAAAGCTAGGTTGAGTCCTAGTCAAATTCACATTGGGTTAGAATTTGAATTTGTCCCAGATAAGATTGGGTAGATCCTAGAAAATTATTAGTGTTTGTAATCTTGTGAAAAAGATAGTGAAATTCCATCAGAATTGTGATAGAGATTGGATGTAGACTACATTGCACTGAGTAGCTGAATTAGGATACATCTGGGTGTCATTATTTCTTCCCTTCTCTATTTCTGTTTTTGTAAATTCAGGAGACAAAAAGTGGATTCTCTTACTTCGACAGGAGACAAAAGCAAAAATATATCTTAAGTTCTTTTAATAAAACAGAAGTAATATTCAACAGAAAAGGAGGTCAAGATTCAATCCTCTCTTTCTCTTAGTCACTGATAACCATCAGTAGGTTTCTTGACAGGGAAGCTCATGGATAAAGATCTTTTCTGGGCAATTAAAGATGGTGGTGGAGCAAGCTTTGGAGTGATCTTAGCATGGAAGATCAAACTCGTTCCAGTTCCATCAATCGTGACACCGTTCAGTGTTTCCAGGACATTGGAACAGAATGCAACGAAGCTTGTTTATAAGATGGAAAGTAGACTCGACAATAATCTAGCGTGGCAAGATGATACCACGTTAGCGCTGCGGTAGTTGAGTCATTACTGAAAAGATGTCTAGGAACCACTGTATCTGGAGGCTACAATGGTGAAATTAGGATCTCGAATACCACATTAGATAATGACCTAAATCTTAGAGACCATTCTAAAAATTTACTTTTTATTTTCAGCATGTAGTCAAACAGTATGATGCGAGATTAATTTGCTAAGTATAATAAAAATTTAAAAAGCGAATTTAAAAATTAAAATTTGTAAAAAACCAAAATGTTCAATTAAAAATTGATTGAAAATATTCTAAAAAAATAGTATTTATTATTATGAACTTAATTTTGATGTACTATACGTACATTTAATCATGTAACATTACATTAATAAAAATAAATCTTTTTTATATTAATTTCGTAAATATTTTGCGATGTTCGTGTGTCAAAATTAAACTCTATTATTATTAATAAAGTTACAATAATCTCCAAAACATTTAAAATTTTTATATCATAAATAAAAGTTTAAAATTTGTTTAGAACTAATATTCTATAAAAAAAACTATGGTACATAAGAATTTTCCATGTTATCCTATAAAATATTAAAAAAAGCAGATAAAGCAAAAGAAAACCAGAAGTTCCTATGGAGGAGACAAAGGCAGTGACGCTGAAGCCAATCGAAGCAACTCCGTCGACTTTCAAAGACTACGGTTAAGTCATCAAGGCTTTGCCGGACGGTGACGAGTTCGGCCCCCATGATGCTCAGTTGGACCTTTCCAAAGGGATTCCCAGGTTCCTTTTACCATCACCAATTTTTTACTCTCTAATCAAGCTTCAATTTTTATCAGCTCACAAGTATTCTAATTCCCTTTTCATACACCCTTTTGCTCCTTGTTTATTCTGGTTGGATCTTTTTCTGTCTGCCTAATTAGCTATATATAATGTGCAAATCTTGGATAATGAGTATTATTAGAGGTTTTATTCAACTATAGATTAGTTAACTTGTATTTGATTAATCAATGAGAGGTGTTCTGTACTAATCTCTGTTCCCAATTTGTGTTATATTGGCAATATGTGAATACATAAGCATGAGTTCTTACTTCTGATTCTACATTGCTATGCATAGTGTTTGTCCACTAGTTTAGTTTAGTTTAGTTTAGTTGAGATAGTGATTAAATTCCTTAATTTTAGGGTGATTTTGAGCTCCAACGTATGCTCCAACTTCCTAAAATGACTTTGTATATAACAGGTTTTACATCATGCATATCGAAAATCATTCGCTGAAGTTTTCGAATATTACACATCATGCAAGTGTGACACAATGCCTTGGTTCTATTGGTGGCCATGCTTGGTATCTTGGAGTTGCTAAGCCATCCATTGTTGAATCAGATGAACTCAAGGATAACACCGGAAAGAAGATTGTGCAATCACGACATGGCCATTCGTATGTGCCTCCTGCCATTGATGATGTCTAAATCTTCAAGGTTTCTGCTCCAAATTTCTTAAGCTTAATCGCGGGACATGGCATGCTGGCCCTATATTTAAAGAAGATGCAATGGACTTCTACAATCTGGAATTGAGCAATAGAAATGTAAGTTTTTGGATTTTCACTAAAACTGAGACTTCACTTCTGCTTGAGATTAGCCACTAGATTTAGAGGGAAATGAAGCCAAGTTTGATTGTTTTATTTTATCTTTTTGTTCATGCATAAGGTAGATTTTTCATGTGACTTAATTCTATATACAGGTGATTGATCATACCACACACAGCTTCAAAAAAGATAATGGAGTGGTCTTTTTGATCGATGATTAATATCATAGCTTCCTCAAAGCATTTCAAATGATTATGTATACTGTGTATAATGTAATAAGAGTATAATACCACTCATGATACTGTAGTACAATTTATGAAATTTTATTATTGTGCTTCAATTGGTGTTTCCATTTTACATGAGCAAATACTTTCCTATGAGGTTGTTGACTATCTAAATAAGAGTATATTCTGATTTGCCATCAATAAACACTGAGCTTGTCTATGGTGAAAAATAATTCCTGATTATGATAGAATTTAGAAATAGGTCATCCATAAAATCCATAATAGTCATCAGATATATAATATATTGAAGGATACAATTTTATTTTAGTATCAAGATAAACTTTTTCAAAATATGTGGATAACAGTAGTTTTGAAAAAGTGATCAAATCAAAGCCTTAGTTTATTGCAAGATGAATATTGAAAAGAGTTGTTCTACTTTGATTTATTTTCAGAGTACATAATCTGAAGTAGAATGCCATAATAAGTTGCTATGAGAAGAAAATTGTTGCTGTGACATGGAAATGAAAGACTAATAAAAAGTAATCAATCTCCACTGTAGAAGTTTTTACAGCAAATAACTCTTGAAATGAGTACTATGCAAATTTGTGAATCTAGCATTTATAAATCATAGTAAATTCACAAAAATAAACTATATCAAGAGATCACACAGCTTTTGTTTACTGAGATAGATTGCTCTATCCTAAAAAAGAATAAAAATAAAGGTGCTATAATTATCAAAATTTTCAATAGAAGTTGCTATCCTATCTGGCAGTGTTTCAACAATGAGTAACTCATTCAGCAGACCCCATCAACTGCAAAACAAGAAATTAAGATGGAACTTTATAATTCATTTCAGAGGATATTTATACTAAAATATATGGTGAGTAGTGTCTCTCACCTTGAATATATATATCTCCAAACATCCCATGGGATTCCTTCTCTGTACTCCATATGGTATGGTTCAGCAACAACCCCGATTGAATTATTTGGCCCCACTCGTTATCAATGGGATCAGGAATACTTCCAACAAGAAATATATCGACGAGTTAGTGCTGGGCTAGCCGAAAATCAAAGTTTATCAGAAGCTTGGTCTAAAATTCCCGAAAAATTAGCTTTTTATGATTATATCGGCAATAATCCGGCAAAAGGGGGCTTATTTAGAGCGGGCTCAATGGATAATGGAGATGAAATAGCCGTCGGTTGGTTAGGACATCCTATCTTTAGAGATAAAGAGGGGCGTGAACTTTTTGTAAGGCGTATGCCTACTTTTTTTGAGACATTTCCAGTTGTTTTGATCCGTAGACGAGGTAGAATTCTAGTAATTTTAAAAACTTCTTTGCAATGTCATCTAGCATCTAAATCATAATTTTTGCATGTCAATTGCCGCATTTTAGCATCGTTCCAGGACAAAAACGATCAATAAGTATCGAGTTCGAGTGTATTGGATGTGTGATCCAAAATCATTCGCAACCACTCACTTTTATTTACAATATCAACATTATATTAAAAAAAGTAAGAATCACTGGTTGCACATACTCATAGAACACATTAAATGTGTTTGAGAATCATGCAAGTTAGCCAATAACAAAAAATGATAAAACTAAAAATGGCTTGGTATTGTGAGTTAGCTGACCTCATGGAATGCAGGTTTCCTGTCAATACTTGACTTATAATTTACTCTCAACATATTAAAAAGAGGTAAAGCATCTCTCTCCATCCTACACCAAATTAAAAAATTACGAAAATTCAGAAAAGTTTGCATGTAGCATGACCAATGAAACACTACAATAGAAAGTATGCTTCATTATTTCTAAACATAGAACACAAATTGCTCAATGAATCAATGAAGGATCACAGGCATCTTACGTTTGCAAAAGATAAGTGATGAACTGCATTAACTTTGACGTTGGGAACTCAATCTTGGTGGATTCGATTTGTGTCTTTACCTCTTCACCTAGTAGGTTGGCCTCTCTCAAATTATCTTGACACAAATACCTGTCATGCATTAGGAAACCACATCCTAAGTGAGAATTAATTTCTTAGTGCCTTTACCTTAAAACCGCTCGAGCAATCATCAGATCATCTTCACCAAGATAGCACTATAATATTATGGAAAGCATATCAGTTTAACCTTCCTCCTAAGCTTATGCCAAGAATGTTTAATTTTTTCAGAAAGGATAAGTTCAAAATTGCTTGCAAGTTTGCATGTCTCAACAGAATTTGTGAAGCTCCTAATAAGGAGAAAAATAAAAAAGGCATGGAGGTGTGTACCTTGCCCAGAAAGTTCACCAGAGTAGAAGCAAACTTCTTTGGATCATTTCCTCTCATAAAATGATATGTTACTTTACCTATATCCTTCATTTAAAAAGTGTATTGATATTCATTCAAGTGTAAGTGAAGCTTTCCACAGCGAAATACAAATTCATAGATCTATCAGCTCTAAAGAAGAATAAAAATGGAGCTGCTTCCCTCTTCCAGAAAAGAAATTCTATCTAAACCCCAGAACCGTCAATTATAATTTATTTCATAACTCAATTAAAAACGAGCCACCATTTTTTACTTTTCAGGCATTTGCCACCGCTTTATCTGCTATACAATGAGCATTTACATTATTATCTAATCTGTGTTTCAAAAATACTTCCTTCAAACAAACTGAGAGTACATTGGTGAAGTTTATATTTCTTCCTCTCATCTTATACCTAATTTCTTTTTTAATTATAACATCTGCCAAATTTCTATGACGGACAGTAAGCCAAATCATCCCAAATCATCAATGTTTATTTGTGTTACGTTAATTTTTTAAATATTCAAACTAAAAGAACTTTTACATATCTCCACTGACATGGGTTTACCCCCACCAAAAATTATGCACAAGACAAAATTCAAACAGATGTTGGCAAAGCAAAAGGGGCTTGAAACAAACTCTAGAGACACAGGTATGGTCATTATATTTAAGAGGAATGACAATGAACAAGCATTTGAAGCACCATTTTGAAACATACCGCCTCAGGACTTTTTGAATATATGTATTCGGCTAGCATAATGTGCAGTTTAGGAGATCCATTACTATCTACTCCATATTTGGCTGACCACCTGAATAGTGAATACAATACCAACCAAGCCAGAAATATTATTCAGAAGGAACATGTGATTTTATATATGGGATAAATTTAAACAGCACATATGCTGGATATTTCTATTTTGTGAAGTCTCACCTGATAGCAGCTTTTAAAAATGAGGAACAGCCTTCAACACGTGCCTTTGCCGTTTCGATGTCTTCAGAAAGCTGCTGCACATCATCAACATCCCACAAGTGTTGTGGCAGTGGAACCCGAGGAAACGCCTGATAGATTTTCTTGATAAGATCTATCATTGAGATTCATCAGTAATATGTAGCAGATTTCATGGTTAAATATTGAGAGAGAGAGGTATGCATATTTCTTTTCTACACTGACAATGGGAGACCTTAAAATCATTTAAATTTCGACATACGTAGACACAAGAGAAATAAAACACTGATAAAAGACAAGATTAGAGCGCACCAAGTGTTTTTTTATCATAAGAAATTTTCCCTTTCACTAAGGTCTCCACATACATTGAAGCAAGCTCTGCTCCGCATGTAACCTTAAACATAGAGATATGGAGCATTAGGCTTTGTCGTTTGCCAAATGTAAAAATCATTGAAGAATAATTCATCATAAATTTTTTTGATTCCTGATTTTAAAATATGTAAAAATTAAATAGAGCAATCAATCTAAATAAAAGGACTCATGATCCTCCATCAACCATTTTCCCTTTTCCACACCAAAAATGAAAAAAAATGAGCTCATAGAGTCTCTCACAAACATCACAACAAAGGAAACAGTCATGCACAATCAACATCTACTTGTCTAATACACTTGCAAGGAAACTAGATAATAGTTATCCTATATGCCTAAATAAAGGTCAAAAAAGTATATCTAGAAAGGCATTGATATAGAAGATGTACAACCTGCCCATGAGTCAATTGAAGGCAAGCTCCTGGATGTAGGATATTTAATGCTTCAGAATACCTCTCAGCAGATACATATCTGCAGCAAAACATTTTTTCTTCATCAATGTTAACAACTTAAAATTGATGCACATGTATTAGTTAGTGGAGAGTTGGAGACCAAAGTAATGAAACTTCTCAAAATTATCCTCTTATGACTTAAACAAGCACATATCTATTTGGACGATATAAGAAAAGTACACTTCACATATTAGAGGAACAACAGGTTTTATTGGAGAATAAAAATACATAAGCATAGGGGAAGTTATATCCTAAAAAAAACAATAACAATATAAAAAAAGAAAAAAAGAAAGAAGAACATCAAGCAAAAGACTAGCAAAGCACCGTAGAGAGTTAAAAAATTAAAGACTATGTTACATAAGGGACATAACAGGAAAAAAACTATAGATCCATGAAAATTCCAGCAACTCAATCTACCTATCGGCACAAAAAAACATCATAGATTGTATACTGCCAAAGAAATTACCTTCTTTTCTCCTCCCTAAAGTCTAAAGTGGCATATAAGAATATATTCTTTCGATATGCTTTTTCTCCTCTTCAATAGCCTATCCATTAACTTGAAATACGCAGATTTATTCAAACTAACTCCTTTCTGCTCTGATTCTTGAAATAGTTTCATTGCCTCTTTGTACTTCCCTTGAGTACAAAAATTACTTATCTGTTCTGTGTAATCCATGTCGCTTGAACCAAGCATTTGTGAAGTGTCTTCACTTATCATATTTGGACTTGTCTCTAGAAGTTTTGACATGAATTTCTTTGCTTCCTTAGTTCTCCCAGTATGAGTAAGTGCACCAATGATGACAGTATAAGTATATCGGTCCGACCCCAATTTTTTCTTCTCCATCTCGGTCATGAGGTCAAATGCTTCATCAAGTTTTCCTTCTCTGCAAAGGACATAAATCAACGTGTTGTACGTAACTGCATCAACGGGCTTACCTTTAATGATCCATGTGTTAAATAAATTAAAGGCCTTCTCGAACATACCATGTTTGCAAAGCCCTCGAAGAAGAATGTTACATGTAATAATATCCGGCTTGAATGAGTTCTCAACCATTCTGTTATAGAACAAGAATGCTTTTTCCACTGCTCCCTCCCAGTAGTAACCATGAATAATTATGTTACACGTAGCTTCATTAGGGGCCAAACCTTTATCTAAAAGCTCATTCAATTTATCTACAGCCTGATCAGTTTTTAAACAATGGCACAACCCCCTAATTATAGTGTTATAAGTGACAACACTAGGAATGATCCCCTTCTCCTTCATCTCATCCCAAAGCTTCAGAACTTTGTTGTTTGTTCATTTTTAAAGTATCCGATGATTAGAGTTTCATAGGTTACCTCATCAAGAATATAACCTCGCTTTGCGGCCTTCACAATCAACTTGTATGCCTCTTTGAGCAGTTTCTCCGTGCACAATTTGTGCACTATAGTGTTCAGAATAAAAGTATCCATCTTTAAACCTTTCCTCCCCATTTCATCCATCATCTTAAAAGCTTCTCCCAGATTTCCTGCTTTACAATAACCATTGATCATAGTATTATAAGTAAAACAGTCCGGTGAAAACCCATTCTCGACCATCTTTGGCATGACACAGCCGGCTTCATCCATCTTACCTTCCTTACAATAACACTTCACCATTATATTGTGATTCACCGCGTTCGGCTTGACTCCCTTTCCCTTCATTTTCCAACCAACTTGAATGCATCCACACTCTCCCGCCATTGAAAACACCCGTCAATCAGAGTATTGTAGGTAACCTCATCCGGCATCACCCTCAGGCTCTCCATCTCATCCCTTAGGCTAATCGCCTCCTTGACCTTCCCCTCGTCGCACAAACCCCTCATGATTGTATTATAAGTCCAAATATCCGGTACCATGTCGTTCGCTCTCATCAACTCGACAACCTCGGCAGCCTCCTTCAACCACCTCAACTTACAATAGCCATGAACCAAGATATTATAGGTGTTCCTATTTGGGAAAACCCCGCTACCTTTCATCTCTAGCAAAACCTCCCTAACCTTACTCAATTGGCCCTTCCTACACAATGCATCAAGAATAGTAGGGATGCTCGCGGTGCGGTTTGGTTCGGTTTTAAGGGAAAATGTCATCAGATCCGAACGTTTAATTTATGTGCGGTGCGGTTTGGATTGGATGAACTCTTTTTGGAAATCCGATCCGATCTGATCTGATTACAAGCGGTTTGGATCGGTTTGTATTTGCGGTTTTTTAAATAAAAAAAATTAAATACATATAACAAGTCTCAACATCAAATTTTAAATAATCAACAATGACATATCAAGTCTTAACAATATCTTAAAAAGCCAACGATAACATAACAATAGAAATAAAATCATAGGTTAATTAAAATAAATAAATAAATAACATTTTGAACATAAAATATTTATTAAATAATAATAATACATGAATAATAGAAAAATGTAAAACAAATTGAACATGTTATAAGTATAATTGTAAATATAATAATAAAATAATAATATTATAGTACATTGTACGGTTTGGATTGGATTGGATCGGTTATGAAAAGTAGATTCGAAATCTGATCCAATTTTGCGGTTTGCAAAAAATAGAATCCAATCAAATCTAAATTAATACGGTTTTAATAAGTTTTCGGTTTGAATTGAATTGAATGAACGGTTTAATTTGGATCGGTTTGGATTTGAACACCCCTATTAATTTATACAGGAAGTTTATTAAGATAACTATATATATACTTTGGGATAAAAATCAATATGAATTAAATAATACGAATAATAATCTCAAAATTATAATTTAAGATCATTTAAACTCGAAATAAGATATGTATAATTACAGTTATATTATTAACAAGAATGAAATTATTAGAATTACTCATTATTTTATGAGCCAATATACTTCCAAAAAGAGATATTTTTAAGCCGGCCATAATTTTAAGTCTAATTTGGGAATTAGACGGTATTGAAGTTAAATAATATTTGTGTTAAGGAGTTGACCAATTTAACTAGCGAACCCAACCTTTTTATTTTAAAATAATTAATCAATTAAAAATTTAGCCACAATTTTTCAAAAAGAAAAAAATGACAAAATTAACTAAATTTAATTTCGGTTGAAAAAAAATTAGTTTTCAAATTATTTGGGTTTTAGTACAATTTTGGTATTTATGAAAGAAAATACAAGCGTCAAGTATATGTGGTGAACATGAAATTAAAACCTGAAAATATCTATATGTGTAGGTTTGTAGGAAGAATAATAACAGTGACATAATGATGCAATTGCAATTGCAAGAAAGTAGTATTAGGCGTATGATAGATCAATCGATCAATTTACCGGTAAAGGCGGTGGTGGAATTCAAGGTCATGCTTGCGACTACTTCTCATTTCTCATTATCTCCATATAATAACAATAGGAAAAATCTAGGAGACAACAATTTTGTTAAATTTTGGTCAGTATATAATCAGTAAAAAAAATGAGTTATTAGATAAAATTTTACATCAATCTTACACTATTAAAATTATTATTGATAACTATTTGATAACTACAAATTACAAAGTTACTAATTCTTTAGCATTGCTCATAACAATATATAATATCATGCAATTGCCCCAATAAATTAAATATTATTTACTCATTCCTCATGCCCCTTTGGAGATATCTTTTAGGGGCGAGTTAGACTATTTAATTTACATGATGCATTGATATCACTAATAGTTTTAGGCATAGCATTTAAGATTCATAGTATTTTTTTATAAATATTTGTAAATAAAAAATGATTAGAAATTATAATTCATTTTTTTAATTATTCTCTTAATTTTGAAATAAATAAAATTTAAAATTTTTTATTNTTTTTAAAAATAACATATATATTTAAATTTTTAACTATTTAGATTTTAAAAAGATAATTAGAAGAATGAATTAGAATTTTTAAATGTCTATACTTAAACATAAAAAATATTACAAATTTTATATCTCTTAAGAATAAGTGTTTTAAAATATTTTTTAGTATGGGATATTTTCATTCCTTAAACTAGTTTTTAAAATGAATTAGAACTATGCTAAATTGACAATTCTGAAATAAATAAAGATGAAAATTCAGGTACAGTCAACTTCACATAAAATTAATAGTTAAAAATTGTAAAATAATTTAATTGATTTGACTAAATTTTTATTTAACTATTCTCAATTATGAATTTTACTTAAAATTAAGTGCACGTGAGTTTTTATCTAAAATAAATAAAAAGAAAAAGGCAAATGGGGTGGCAATGTTGCACTAAGTCATGATCACGTTCACGGGTTTTAATTACAATCTTGTGAGTCATATCCAATTTGATGAGTTATCATCATAACAAAACCCACTATATAAGGCATCACTCCCATGCATTGTGTCCACCCTCGTGTCAAACCTCACAAGATTCACAACACAACCCACTACTGCTTTTACTTTCCACCAAAACAATATTATTGTAAAACCCTACTTTGGTCATAATATATTACTATATCTCAAGACAAAGCCAAAACACAATGCTAAAATTCAACACTCTTAAACATTTCACTCTCTTTCTTGTTTTCTTGATTGCTTCCGCGGCCGCGGCCGGAGGACACGGCGGAAGAAAACTCCTTTGGGACATGTCAAGTGGTAGGACACCCTCCTCAGGGACACCTAACGGTGCGTCTGAGTCGGGTCATGGTCCAAACTAGGATTAC
>NC_029775.3:101093350-101094258 GCF_000817695.3 Arachis duranensis
CAACAGGTTTGGTGGGTAGAGGCTTCGGATATAGGTTTGGATCTGGGACTGGATCCGGATCCGGGTACGGATATGGATTCGGAAGTGGCAGAGCTCATGAAGGTGGATATGGGTCAGGAAGTGGTTCTGGTGGTGGTGCAAACAACGGTAACCGGTCACCAAATTCAGTATCTCGGGACAGAAGTACAGAACCAACCATCTTGGCTAAATTTATTGGCTCCTACTATATAGTTCATAGTATGATAGTAAAATATTTACTCTATATATATATTTTGCATGTGTGAGAGTGCTTGGTGTGTATGCATGAAAAAGCTAGCTAGCTATATTAAAGCTTTGAAATTGCTATATACCTAATGAAAAAAATCAATATAATTTTCCAATTATCGTTTTGGGTTGATTAATTATTTTGTTTCTAATAATCTCTTAAAGAGCTATATAGCTAGCTAGCTATTTAGATGCTTGCAAGATTTGGGAATCATACCTTTTGACAAATTGATCAACGTGCCGCTACTACTACTAAAAGTTGTAAGATAGGTTAATGAAAATTTCTTTCTAATTTTTTTTGTGGTTCATTGGATATATATGTAGCTTGATGTGCTATCAACCAAAATTCTCAATCGACAGAAATTAAAAAGTTAAAATAATTAGATGTTAGTTAAATGAGGCAGCCTTAATAATTATACCCTGATTATGTTAAATGTTTATGCATCAATATTTGGATGCAGATAATAAATTGGTGATCTTTTTGGTGCCTACAAAATTGTTGTCTAACTTGCCTAGAAGTAGAGATAAAATGAAGTAGGACTCATCTCTTAAATTTTGAATTTTAGGAGTAAATGTTAGGCACCATAAAAGATGCCTAGTAAAGTATTCTTAGTTTTTTTTTTTTTTTTGAGTAATATCCCAAA
>NC_029775.3:101094272-101098963 GCF_000817695.3 Arachis duranensis
CCAAATAGGCTCCAAGAAATTTACCATCCGACAGTTTTGTACTCCACAAAATTTAACTAAGATTTCAATCCTGAGGTTTTTAGATATCTATCAGATACGTCCCCAAAATCGTTTGATCCGGTTAAAGTAGTGACGTGTCAGGTTAACTGCGATATGTCACCTTCAGGACATTTTGGTCCCCATCTACGCTGGACAAAACGACGTCGTATTGGAACCAGGGGCAAAATGACGTCGTTTCGGGAGAACAAATTTGTCCCCACTTAGACAGAGAATGCAAACGGCGCCGTTTTCATGTGGAGAACCTATTTGCCTTATAATAGTATCTTAGGGGACCTATTTGACCTATAATTCGTGATGTTAAAAGAAGTTATATTTACTTCTACGCAAACCTTAAAAATACATCTGTTCATTTATCAAAATGGTAACATAAACCTGAGAACCCAAACATGTTAACCACATAAATATTTGGCTTCAATAGCCACACAAGCCAAATCAAGTCAAAAGAAGGTTTATTTTCTTTAACATAAACTAAACGAAACCATTCTAAACAACATAAAGTCTTCTTCCTCCAACATAACAAAAGGTGGTAACATAACTAAGACAACAACTTTCACACTAATTCTTAGAAGTATCATTTCTTGAAAGGCTGGTTCAACCCTGGTGTTGAAATGAATTTGAACAACTTAGATACTTTGACACTGGTTGCAGCTGATATTGTCTCAACACTAACACTCCCCGGATTCTTGGCCCTAATTACTGTCTCCTTTGGAAGTCTAAAAGAAAGCTGAGTTTGGAATAAACAGTATTGTTATCACCATGTTTCACACAGAGTTCAACTGCTTACATTAAGCCACTTATAAGGAGGCATACCTTTGGATTGCTTGAGAAATTTCTTATCGCATCTGAGGGAGAATTGTCAACTTGAGTATATTGAGAGGGAGGATCAGGCTCTTGCATGCTACCAGGTTTAAATACATCAGCCTGTGTTTCCAATATTAACAAACAGGGGCAATGAAAGTACTTGAGTGTAACATCACGAATTATAGGTCAAATAGGTCCCCTAAGATACTATTATAAGGCAAATAGGTCCCCCACATGAAAACGGTGCCGTTTGCATTCTTTGTCTAAGTGAGGACGAATTTGTCCTCTCCAAAACGACGTCGTTTTGTCCTTAGTTCCAATACGACGTCGTTTTGTCCAGCGTGGATGGGGGCCAAAATATCGTGAAGGTGACATGTCGCAGTTAACCTGACACGTCACCACTTTAACCGGATCAAACGGTTTTGGGGACGTATCTGGTGGATATCTGAGAACCTCAGAGTCGAAATCTTAGTTAAATTTTGTAGGGGACAAAATTATCAGATAGTAAATTTTTTGAGAACCTATTTAGAGTATTTTTTTATTTTATTTTATATTGGTCTTACCAAAATCCAGTCTATATAGTAATAGTAAAGTCACACTAAAAAATACAATATTTTTAATTGTTTCTGTGGTACATATGGTGGTAGTACCGAAGTAGTGGTTGAAAGTGGTGGGTTGGTAATAAAGCACAATTGGTAGTAAAAATGATGGTAGAGTTTGTCAATGGATCGGAGTTCACCCTAGCTAGTTAATAATTTGGTTAGTTTTCTACTTTTCTTAATTAAATATATAGATCCAATCTTTTTTATGTATTTAATTATTTTTAAATTTTTATTGTAATTTTGTGGACATCAATATTTCATTATCACAGTTGTTTATTCAATCTTATTTACATATAACTCCAAAAAGTCAAAGAGGGTAAAAAAATACTCTATATATCTAGACAATCATGCATCCATAAGGCACATTACACTTTTATAAAATGTGGCAACGAATAATGATGATGATTAGTATTATATATTATAATTTTCACAAATGTTGTGCAAACAAATTAAATTGACGATGATAATGTCCACGATGACATGCATATTACTGATATGTTTCAATATGGAATGTGAATAACTTGAATTCCCACTTAGACCATGCCATTAATTAATAAGTTATATAATGCTACCAAATCTATGTTCTCATAATCAAGGTGATCAATTTTATGGTTCTCAGCATATACACGTGCATTTACACACCGTCACCACCCTCCACTATTTTTTTTCTATCCAGATTAAATATAACATAATCATCATCATCATAATTATTTAGTCCTACATGTATACTTAATTTATTTGTGGACAATACATATATTAATTATAATCATAAATTATGCTATTTTAAATTAAATGACTTATATAATAATGATCTCATTTATTGTTATAAATGTTAAATTGAATAAGTTATTATTACTTTTGATTTGGAATTAAATGAGAATAAAACCAGATATTATCTTTTATTCCTTAGATAATTATCTTTTTGGATTTTAGATATCTTATCTTTTGGGCTTTAGATACTATTTTATTTGGGTTTAAGGATTTAATGGGTGCCATGCTCAAATATAAATAGACATTCAGGGTTTCGGTCCCAATATACCAAAGTCGCATTTGTTGCTCTTTTCCCATCAAAAGAGTTGCAGTTCAGCCACCTAGGAATACAGAAGGCTTTGGTTGAGGAAGATCGAAAGAACCACAAAACTGAGTCTTTTCATCAATTTCTAATTTCTACGAATTCAGGTACGCCTTCCGCATTATGATATATATATTTTTTTGGTGATTCAATATGAATGATCTGGATTATTGAAATTAATTTATTCCAGTATATGTGTTAGGGTTATGCTAGGTAACTAATGACTTTTTTGAACAAAATGAATAACAGATTTTAAAATTGACCTAATTCAAGTAAAATATACTACATTTTAAATTACTTACCTAAATCTTAATATTAGAATAACTATTTATATACCTAATAAATTGAATATTCAATATATTTATTATTCATATTATTTAATATTTTTGGTCTATCTATACTTTTTCTATATGTTAATATGAATAATGTTTCTTTTCAAATTAACCCTTCATTTGACCTTTTTTTAGTGCATTCCCAGCACTTGTTTAATCATAAATATGATGTAAAAATTTTCAATACATCAATCATTTATTGCACAAATAATCTACATATATGATAGGTTGTTTGGAAAATTTTAAAAGTAATTTTTTTGAGTTTTTAATTTATAAAAAATAATAGTATTAATGTTTAGTACAATTTTTAAATTAAATTGCAGCTTTTTAAAAATTTATTTAAAAATTTATAGAAAAGTTTAAAAAAAATGACTTTTTCTTATTTATAAACTATTTTTAATATAATTATTTATTATTTAAATTATTTTTTAAAAAAAAATTAATTAAGTTATTTACTTAAAGTAAATTGTTGATACCAATCAACTTTCAATTTGTGCAATATGCATCATAAGCTAAAATTAGAGATAAAATAAACGGTTCACCTGTTTAAAAAAAAAACGAAAAACCCTTAGATAAGGCACATTAATTAACCGTCCAAATATAATGGACTTCAATTCCAACAAACCATGGTGGCACATAATAATTAAGCTGGCCTTGTATTGTCAAATTAAAGATTCATGCATGTATACCTCAACTAGCACTTACCAAACTTTTTCTGGGTAGTTATTTTTGCTGGCCTATTAATTATTAAATTATATAAAAAAAATTACGATTATTTTTTTTTATTATTAACAAAGCTAAGTGTTTGGAGGCTGAAAACTGCAACTTTTTTTGACCGAATGTGATACTATACAACAACGTGTTTTTTTTTTACCTAATGTGATACTATACAAGTATAGTCTTTTTTTTTTTTGAAAGAAAGTAATATTATATTAACAATGGATATTCAAGATATCCAGATTAACATGAGTACATATTTCTGATGGGATCTGTGCCAACTAAGTGGGCCACTACATTACTATTTCTCTTAACATGGGCAACATGAAAGGAGCTAAAACTTTTTAAAAGGGCCTTTGCATTAGAAATCAAAAGCCCAAACTGATTATGTGATATATCTGAAGCCAGTAAAGCATTCACTGTGCAGCCGAAGGTTGCGTTTTATATGGCTCACTTAGAACTGTGTCGAGTTCAAATTCTCGTAGAAAAATATAGAACTATACTAATAGAGTAATAACAGAGATGGGTATGTGAATTGATGTGTGTTATATAAGACCAAAAAAAAAATTCATTGCAAAACCAAGTTGAATTGATCTAGTAGTTAGTTCACTAGTTCGTTTAATTAAGTGTCGCTAATTTAAATTCTGCCTTGTACATATAGCAGTCCGTTGGCCAGTGACAAATTTTTAAATGAAATTCAATATCGTAACGGATTAATCCTTAACTTACTAGATCTACTTTTGAAGTTCCGGCAGAGCCGCGGTAGCTTTTGATTTCCGCGCTGATAGGAACAGATCTACTCTTGAAGTAGTAGGGACAAATGCCCCAGTGAAAATTTAACATTTTTTTACTAGTTTTTAATAATATAGGTTAATTATTTCTACCACAAAACTAATTTTGTTCCCACAAAAAATTAATATAGGTTATTGGCAATTTTTTGCAGACATTTTTATGTTTGAAATAATACTGAATAATAATTTTAGTCTTTTAACTAGTTGAGAAAATAAAAAATCTACTTCTAAAATTATATATTAGTGCTGTTATATGAAATTTATTGAAACCCTTCAAAATTTTAAAATCTTAAATATAAAATTACAAGACTGCGAG
>NC_029775.3:101098981-101103441 GCF_000817695.3 Arachis duranensis
GAGGTTTTTTTTTTTTTTTTTAAATGTGATTATATACAAGTATATAGTCTATATAATCGCCATAATAATGTAATAATAATAATTCAGTTATGAAGAGATTATGAAATATTTGATTATACAGCATGAAATGTAGAGAAAGCACAAAAAGAAAGCAAAGCAAATACAGAAAAAGAATAGAACTATTGAAGGTTTATTAGTAATATAATGATTACAATAATATTTTTCCATTAATCATTTCTAGTATATACTCTCTATATACTACTAATACTCTATATAGATTAATTATTTCTAGAACTAAATACTCAATAATCAATTATGCTGAAAAAAAAAATTTTAACTATTCTTGAATTTTTTTATTTTTTATTTTTTGAATTTTGATCAAATTTAACTTCTCTTATCTCTATATCCTTTTTCAAACTCAAAATTGGTTTAGGAATAAGGCTTTTTTTTTTTATAAAAGTAAAAGTAGTAATATAATATAATATTGTAATTTTTTATATTTTTAAAATTATAGAAGGTACACAAATTGGAGGATCCAATTTCTGTACCTCAATTTTTTTTAACACAAATTGGACGATCTGATTTCTATATCTCTCACAAATTAGACAGCTCGATTTCTACTTTTCTAATTAAACGATTTCACATTTAAGAGTAACACCTCAATAGTCCATATTTAAAAAAATACCATTGCCATTGCAATATCAAAAACAAAAGTATAAGAATAATTCAAAATTTGACCTTAAATATCAAAAAATTAGGAGCAGATAATAGAGTAAATTTCCAAAGTGGTTCCTGAGATTGACGTCGTACACCAAAATCGTTCCTGAGATTCCAATTACACCAATTACGTCTCTGAGATTGGAAAAATTACACCATATTAGTCCTTGATCTGTTTTTCGTTAACGATGCGCTAACGTGGCTTGATGACGTGGACCTTTGGTGACACGTGTCACCTCATGGTTTGGACACGTAGAACGGTATGATGATGTATCAATCAACGACACGTGCATGCTGATGTGGATGGTTATGCCATGTGTCACAATGTTATTTGTCCATGTGGTATTTACTATGTCATCATTACATATGCACCAAATTAGTTCCTTACTTTGCATCAAATGACTCATTTTAGTCCCTGAAATTGAATATCGTGTACCAAATTAGTTCCTTTATCAGTTTGTTCTCATTTATTTTTTGTAAATTTAAAACTCTCAATATTTTTTGATACACTAATTTTAATTTTATTTTTTCTTATACAATTTTTTATAATGAATTTTTTAATTAATAATTTTAACTTGTTTCATTAGAGCACATGTTAGTTAAATTCAAAATTTTATTATTGCCTCTTGTATTTATTTATATCTGTTTTTGGTCCAATTTGGGTAAACAACTTAATTAAGCTCATTTTAAAAAAATAGTTTAAACAATAAATGCTTATATTAAAAGTAACTTATAAATAAATTATTTTGTATTTGATTTTTTAGTTCTAAAAATACTTATTTTAAGATAAAAGCGATAACAAGCTTTTTATTATGAGAGAAGTCTTTTTTTAACTTTTTCATAAGTACTAAAATAACTTTTTAAAAAGGTACAATTTGATTTTGAAAATGTACCAGACATTAATATTATACCTTTTCATAAGTTAAAAGTAAAAAAAAAATAACTTATGAGCCTATCCAAATGGGCCTTTAATATTGTTCAAGTCATGGTTACAATAGGTGCTTATATTAATTAATAGTGTAATATATGAAAAGGCCGCCTAGCTAAGTTATAGATAAAATGAATTATTATAATCGACAGTATAAATCTATCTTATTAATTTAGTAAGAAATCAATTATATGGGGAATCAAACATTCTTAAAACAGATGAGAATAATGAATTTATATTAGTTAACAAGTGCTTTATCAAGTATTCTTAAAATATTTATTAAGGTGTTAAATATTAAAAAGTTTGTATTAAAAAATATTATTATACTCTTAACTTAAACTCTTTACTAAATTAATATCAATATCTCATATAATTCTTTTGATAAAATATTGAGGACAGAGGTCTCGAATTAAGTGGTTGAAGTGGGGTGACAAGAACACATCTTTTTTCCATGCTACTACAAATACAATCCAAAGAAGGGACAGGAATAGAATTGACAAGTTGAAGAAAGAAGATGGACAATGGGTAAGTGGAGAAAATGATGTAATGAAACTAATCAAAAATCACTTTTCCAATCTGTTCTCAACCACAACAAGAAGAAATGTGGAGGATTGCATAAGAAGAATCCCAAAGAGAGTGGATCAAAGAATAAATGAAGTGCTTTTGAAAGACATTTCAGATGAAGAGATTAGAACGGCAGCCTTCAGCATGGGAAGTCTAAAGGCTCCAGGGCCAGATGGACTGAATGGGCTATTTTTTCACAAGCATTGGGACATTATTAGTAGAGAGGTATGTGATGTAGTGAGGAAATTTTTTCAGACAGGGGTCATGCCAAAAGACATAGGAGAAACAATTATGGTGTTAATTCTAAAATTTAAACAACCAGAAAGCCTCAGCCAACTAAGACCGATAAGTTGCTGTAACTTTATTTACAAGATCATAACCAAGATTATTGTGCTAATACTGAGAGGAATGCTGGAAAAAATTATATCACCTATTCAGAGTGCGTTTGTGAGAGGAAGATATATACAGGATAATATTCTCGTAGTTCAAGAGGCCTTTCATAGACTAGGAAAGAAAGAAAGAGATGGATCTCAGAATTTAGTAGTCAAGTTAGATATGAATAAAACTTATGATCGTTTAGAGTGGGATTTTTTGGAGAAGGTATTGGGTGCATTCGGTTTTGATAAGAAATGGGTTCAACTGGTTATGACTTGTGTTAAGAGTGCAAGTTATAAATTTAAAGTAAATGACAAGTTTTCAAGGAAGATTAATCCCCAAAGAGGCCTTAGGCAAGGAGACCCACTCTTACCATAATAACTTACGTATTCATTATGGCGGCAGAAGTCTTTACTATCCTAATGGAAGAAGCGAGAACGGAAAGTAGCATTTTAGGTTTCAGGTTAGCACTGTCAGCTCCAACTATTACTCATTTACTTTTTGCAGACAATTGTATTATATTTGCAGAGGCAAAAGAGGAGGAACTCTATCAAATTATTGCTATACTAAATAAATACGCTCAAGCATCAGGACAAAAAATTAACTTAGAAAAATCTGGAATTATTTTTAGAAGTCAAGTTCCAATTCAGGTAAGGGTTAATATAGAAGAGATCTTAGGTATGCCAACTTGGGATAACCCTGGGATGTATCTTGGGTTACCGGCGTAGTGGGGTAGATCTAAATGTAGAGCATTAGCATGGATAGAGGAAAAGGTAATAAACAAATTGAAAGCATGGAAGGAGATGCTTTTGAATCAAGCCGGAAAAGAAACTTTGATTAAATTAGTAGTTCAAGCTATTTCGGCTTATGCAATGAACATAATTATGCTACCAAAATATTTTTGCCAAAGGATAAGCTCGAAGATAGCAAAATTTTGGTGGGTTAGTAGTGGAAAAGATAAGGGAATACATTGGAGGAGCTGGGAGAAGATCACAATGAGTGAAAAAGAAGGTGGTTTGGGTTTGAGGGATTTATAATGTTAAAACTTGGCTTATCTTGCAAAACAAGCGTGGAGAATTATAAAAGATCCAGAAGCAATTTGGGTTAAGATCTTAAAAGCTTTGTACTTTCCTAATAAGGATTTTTGGGAAGCTAGGGATTGTAAGGGGGCATCATGGGCATGGAAGAGTCTAATTAAAGGGCGTGATTTTTTAAGGAGACAGGGTAGATGGAGTGTGGGAGATGGATCAAAAATAAAAATTTGGGAAGATAGATGGGTTCTCAAATTTAGGGGAATAGATGGAGTCAGAGATTCAAGGGTGAAAAATGTTAAGGACTTATTGAAGGGAGAAGGAGGATGGAATCAGGAGAAGATTAGGGAGCTTTTTTTCAGAAACCATCGGAGAAAAAATTTTACAAACACCAATGTGCTTGATCAAGAAGGAAGACACACTAATATGGCCAAATAGAAGAGACAGTGAATATACGGTGAAAACGGGACACTATGCTGCTAAAATAGAAAAAATAGTAGAAGAAAAAGGATCACCATCAACTAGTGAGGATCTAAGAGAGCTATGGAGTTGTATATGGAATATGCAGACACCTCGAAAGATCAAAATTTTTTATGGAGGGCGGTTCATGATGCTATTCCAGTTAGCAAAAATATTTACAAGAAGAAGATACTCAAAAAGTCCTATGTGTCAAATATGTGAGAATCAGGAAAAAAACTACCGAACATGCTCTGCTTCTTTGCCCGTGGACTAGACCTGTTTGGTTTGGATCCCATAGTCAATGCATTCAATTTATACAGAATGTGACATCATTTGAAAAGTGGCTTATGAAAAAAAATACAAAAAATTAAAGCAGAAGGGAAAGA
>NC_029775.3:101103455-101110931 GCF_000817695.3 Arachis duranensis
CTAAATTGGGATTTCTGAGTTGGGAGGTTTGGAGATTCAGATGTCAGCATATATATCAAAGATCAGTCATAGACCCAAAGGCAACAATCATTAAAGCAAGGATTTCAGAAGTAGAATTCAGAAATGCAACCAAGAAAGAAAATAATCATCACCATCCAACAAATAGAATGCAAAAAGAGTAGAAGAAGAATTACCTGGAGACCTCTCCCAGGACAGTGGTTAAAAGCAAATGTTGATGCTACATACAGGACGAAAATATCAGAAGGAGTCTCGACAGTAGTGGTTCGAGATAGTACCGGCAAACTAATGACGGGAGTTTACGCCAAGTTCAAGACAGCGTCAAGTCTAGCTGCAGAAGCTGAAAGAATAAGAAATGCGTTAATTTTAACAAAAAACCTTCAATTAGAGAAGATCCTTATAGAGTCGGATTGCCTACCTCTCATCCAAGCAATTAAAGCAAAAAGCGGTATATGTGAGATGGATCCGATTCTAAGGGATATTCAAGAATTGGCTCGGAACATTAGAGAATGTGGTTTTACCTGGAGTCTCAAGGAAGGCAATGAACTGGCACATCAAGTAGCAAAGGCAACCTCATCAAATGAGCTTGGAATTGGGTGCGCCTGGAATCCACCTCCACCTATTGAGTCCATCATGACAAGGGAGCGAAAAAGGGAGTAACCAATAGGAGAACAAGTGCAAGCATAGCAGAATTGAATGGGTAGAGTCGGGTGATATTCATGAGAGGTGGCGAAACTTTGGTTTTATAATGAAAGTACATCAAACTAGATCAGTTCTGATCTGAGACAGAGGCGGTATTCTCATCCCAGACCAACAAAGTTCATGGTTTTGCTCGTCACCATGAATGATGGCATCATCATCTTCTTGGTTCTTCATCAATGGCACGGCACGGCACCTCCATCAATGGCGTGGCACGACAACTTTTATGATTGGCACAAAAGAGCCTATTAGGAAAAGATGCACAAGAGCCACAGCAATGGAGAATACAGGAGCTTACTCGCTGTCGTCAGTTTGAGGAACAGACAAGTTAAGCGTCCATTTGACCTTAAAGAATTGAAAAAAAAAACATAAGTTAATTTTTAAAAGATATATTAATTTATTTTATGTTATGTTAATTAATGAGCAAATTAATTTTTTATTAATTAATTTATCAACATCATGATAAACAAAATGTATTAAAATTTTGAAGATAAGATTACAAAAATTTTAATATCATAAAGATCAAGGGTGTGTTTGGATTTGCGTTGCAGAAGAGAGAAATGCATTTGAGCTTCTTGAACGCTTCATCTTTGTGTTTGGCAACATTTTTATCCTCTAAACGCAGAAGTGATTTCTATGTTAAACCAACGTTTACCAGAAGGTATAAATTTTAGCTTTTCCATTTAGCTTTTCACGTTGGATTAAAAATTATGTTGTATGTACCAATTATGTCCTTCATTATTCATATGTTTGTTTTTTTTTATAATATTTTTTCTAATACTCTCTTATGCATATTATTGTTTTTTATAAAATTTCTATTTTTTTATTTATATGAGTTTTTTTTATTGTTATTGTTATTTTTTTTTTACATGAAATATTTTTTACTTTGTATTATGATTCTATTAATCCTATTAGAATACTAAGGAATATTAAAAATACTAAAAAAATATTAAATTTATTTAAATATTTAAAATAAAATTATAAAATAACATAAAATAATTATTTAAATTCATGTCTTTTTCTGTAATTTTTCACTTAAAAGTGATTTTGAATAATATAATCTAAATAATATTTAGTTTATTATAATTCATTTTGAATAAAAATTGCCAAACATAAACCACGTTAACACTAATTCACTTTTGATCAAAATTAATTTTATAAAATCAATTTTATAAAAACCTCAATTTATAAACTGTAATCCAAATACACTCCGGGTAATTTTCTTTGTCTAATCAGTACCATTATTACTTTATATTTTGCTACACTAGGCAGCAGCCACAAAAGAAGATCGTGACAAACGTGAGATTCCCAACAATTAACGGTATATTAAAATATGAAATGCTGACTACGACATACAAGTGGACTGTTAAAGCCACAAGAATTCTCCTACTTTAATCAATGTCGGGATCACCCAGAGAACTTGCTTTAATCTAATCATTTCAACATATTTTACTTACTTTACTTTATCAATAATACTTAGTTGAGAGATTGACATAGTGGATCATAAATTTTCTATTCCTTTTAATAAATGATTATTGATATATTCATAAGAACAGGATGTCTAAGAAGTTAGCATTTTTATTAAAATTTAGTTAATATTTAATTAATTAAAAAAAGTAAATAATTCTATATTATTAAATGTAATTTTACACTATTAAAAATACTAATAATAACCAATTAATGATTACAAATCACAAAATTTATTGATCGCCTAACACTTTTCTATTCATAAATACTAACACTTATTAAGCCTAAACCTTCGTCCTAATTTTGACAGACAGCGTTAAATTAACCTAATGTGTGTGTAGAGTATAGAATACAATTTTGTATCACACATTAGAGATGAAAATACATATAAAGTGTGTATTTATTGGGGGTAATACTAGAAAGACAAAAAAAAACAGCCAAAATTTATCTTATTTAGTATTCATTAATTATCGTAACAATTAATAAATGTTAAATAAAGTAAGTTATGGCTGTTAGTGAGTGATTTTCTTTGGTTACCAAACATTTTTGATTTATTGGATTAGCTAGCGTTTGCAAACGGATATATGTGTTAATTTGTTTTTGGAGAATTAATTATAATCAAAATTAGGTTAGTGTTAATGTGATTTGTGTTTTGATATCTTCTGTGAAATATGATTTTGAAAAATAAGTATTGTTTGAATGTTGTTAGTCAAAATCAAGTTCAGGTGCATAATTACTGAAGAGAACATATGATATTTCTTTGATATTATTTCTTATTCATATTTCTAAAATTTAAATAAATATATTAATATTTTTCACATTAATATTTTTAATTCAATGTGTTTAAGAATGACAATTATGAGATTAATTAAGTCCACAAATATTTAAACTACTTTTTAACTAATAATCTTAGATGTAAATCTTAATTCTTTAGATAGAAAAAAAAATAATGTTATGATATTTTTAAATCTTTATTTATTATTAAGTTGCGTAAATCAATAGTTTTTTTAGAGCAAAAATTAAATAATTAAAAAGTTTCAACAAAAATACAGTAGTATAAAAACAAAATTTCCTTATTTTAGCCAAACGTCCGTTTAATCCAAAAATGAATCTACATTTGGGAGCACAAAAATTACCCAAAGAGACACATTATAATGGAGCATGTCACAGATCTCTATTCTATGTCCTAATATATTTTTGGATAATATATATTAATTATAATCATAAATTAAGTTATTTTACATCAAATGACTTATATTACAGTAATTTTATTTATTATTATAAATGTTAAATTAAATAAGTTATTATTATTTTTGATTTAGAATTAAATGAAAATAAAATTAAAAATATTATATTATTTAGACTTTAAAGTTTAATGAGTGTCACACTCAAATACAAATAGTGATTTTAGAATTTTGGTCTCTAACACATTAAAATCGCTTACGTAGTTTTTTTTTTCTATTAGAAGAATTATAATTTAACCTTATCAAAAATATAAAAGGTTTTGGTTAATGAAAATCAAATAACCAAATTCTTTGATCATGTTTCAAATTTAAATACATTTTTATTCTCAAATATTTTTTAAAAAAAATTAACATAAATGATATTTGAATTAGAAAAATCTTAGAATTTCCAACAGCATCAAGTATTGTGAGTGCCGCACTTGGATCAATCCCAAGTGGCAAGTGCACTTTGAAGGCAGCATACTTATAAATTTACAGTTCCACCACTCAAGCCAGCTCCTCAATCGCACAAGATTAGAACAAACCTTCAGATGTGTTAAGTTCAGAATGAATGGGTATTTTACTTTTTTTTCCCCTTTGTTTGGATATTTACAACATTAGTTCTTTTTGTTTTTGGTCGTGACAACATTATTTCTAATGGATTACTGGGTTTATTTGGAACGTGCCCCCAAAAAATAGTTTCAATAGCTTGTATCTATATAAATTCCTAATCCATGAAGACAATGTGTTATGTTCATGTATAGGCAGCTGATGCCTTAGCTCAGATGATAATTCATATGCTTTTTAATATGTTATATTCGGATTCGAATTTTAATAAATGTGTTAAGTATTAAAAAAATCTTTTAATATTGTGCGAGTAAATATGTAATATATATATCCAATTTAATTTTAATTGAATTTTTATTGAATTTTCAAATTTTTAGTTTTATCAATTTAATAACCGGTTCAATTTTTATAACCTTGATATGTAGTAAGATTTGTTGCCAGTCTCCTATCTTCCAAATAATAAGCTCCAATAGGGCTAGAAACTAATCGTTTTTCTATTGATTAATAGATACTTAACGGTTAACACTTAATTCGAAAAACTCCCCAAAAATACATAGGTATGGCAATCCTAGTGAATACTGATGTATAAACCCATTTTTATAAGCTTGACATCACTTTAAAAAAACTGACAATGCTTATTTGGAATTCTTAAAATTGTATATTTCAATTAATAAAAGCCAATTTGAATCTTTTGTTTTTTTAAAATGGCCTCAAAAGATTTTTAGAAGAAAAAACTTAGGCAAGAAATATGAGTAACAATAACATTTCCTTTTGGGATTAAAGCAATTAAAAAATTGGGAAAGATTTCAAATTATTAGTGGACTAAGAAGAACAAAATAAAATAAATGTTATTCTTGAATTAAAAATTAGAAGAATAAACTTATCAAATTTTCCAAATAGATACACTTTACTTAAAAATCAAATTTGATGTAAGTATAGACACCAAAAAAATTTTGATATCGTAGGAATTATAATACTCATACACTTGAAACATAAAATCTCTTCTAAAGAGATTATAGTAATAATGATAGAGCAAGAATATATAAGATCGTTTGAGTGCAATATATATTATTATATCATAAAAAATAATTTTAGCACGTAAATAATCATTTAAAAAATAAATAAAATTATATATATAAATAATTTATATTTTTAATGTATGAAAATCAAATTCCTATCCCGTTTTATATGTAAATAAAAAATACAAATTAAAAAGCAGTGTTTTAAAAATCGAATCGGATCGGCCAGTTCGATCAAGTTACTTGAAAATCAGTTCTCTAGCCATTTTGGTTGACATGGAATAAAATTGTTTGGCAAAAATTGACAAAAAATCGATCGAACCGACAGTAAATTGATGAATTAATAAAATTGGACGATTTTTAACGGTTTTCAGAATTTAAATTAAAAATAAAATCAGCATATAAAAGTCTGAAAGCATGCCTTCTCCGTTCTCCTCTCTCATACAAAAACCCTAACTCACTATCTTTCTCTATCTCAGCTACCAGCAGCAGCTATCACCTTCGCCGCCACCGGTAATGACAGACAGAGAATCAGCTTGAAATTTTTTATTATCAATCATCTTCTCATCTTCTTACGACTTAGAGAGTTAGCTTGTTTATGCTAATTATTTTATTTAAATATTTAAAATTGTATATTAATTTTTTAATAATTTTATTATATATTTAATTAAACCGATCTAATTACGATTTGATTCTGGTTGGACTATTAAATCACTAAATCAGTTGCTTGACCGGTTCGGTTTTTGCAACTATGACAAAAAAGCTCACTCCCATGCATTAACTACTCAACGGAAAGTAGCCGCATAAGGGGGACCAAGACCATTTTGGGGGACACAGAAACCTTACTAGTACTTACCAAATCACATGGCTATGTATTTATAGAAACAGAGATGATGATGAAATCTTTGGATCACAACCCCATCTTCTGTTGTGTGATATCCACCAACTAATCACTTGGCATATTCATTGTGCTGTCACCTTCAAAACTGGTACTAAGAACATTACAACATTTTTTGTTTCCTTCGAAGGATATAATTCATCTCACAATTCAGAAACGTGTATATTTTACATGAGAGAGAGGTTTTCAAGCAACTAGCAAAATAGCATGACAAGTGAACTAGTATTAGTTATACTTCTTCCGAGCTAGAAATTTTTGTGGTAAAAAAAGCGAATAAGGTTTGTTATTGTATGTAGAATCAATATTAATTCTTTTAATTGAAAGTGTTGGTACTTTAATATTTCTCATAATAATATTATATCATATTAAGCAATTTTAAATTTGATATTAGATTGACTTTAACATGTAAATATAAAAAAATACAATTCAATTTGTACTAGTGTATTAAAAATGAAATCTAATTTAATATAGAAAAACTATGTGGTGCCTTTTAGTAATAAGTAGAGAGGAATGATAAGTCGATCTCATTTTTTTATGTTTGTGATAGACAATTTAATTGTAGATACCATAGCAATAACTTTGGATATATACTTCAATATAATATAATGATGATGTCAAAAATCACATTGTAAAACTATTATATAGATTAATATTTTTGATTAAATATGTTTAATTAAATTATTTAATGGTTTATATATAATGTGATTTTCACGTGAAGAGATAAAAAATAGAAGTAAAGTACTATTTTAGTTCTCAACGATTGAATTAAATCCTAATTTAGTTCATAATGTTTGAAACGTTTTATTTCTGTTTCAAAAAGTATTTGACAAATTTGATATTGTCCTTCCATTAAATTGACGCAAATAGTTAAGAGAATGAGTAATGTAAACTTTAACAATGTTATTGTTAAGTTATATTTTTTTTCATGTTAAAAAAATATAAACAAAACCTTCTTTTAATATTTCTTTGTTTTAATTTTCTTATTGTAAAAAAATTTAAAATATTATCAATCAATTATTAACGTTCTAGAATAAAAGAAAAAAGGTTTAATTTTACTTACACGTTAAAATTAAATATTATTAATTCTTAAATATGCTAATTATTCATATTAAATTTAATAGTAGAATAATATTAAATCCATTTAAAATTTTAAAATTTTAAATAGGATGTTTGAAATAATTTAAGAGAAAAATAAAATATTTAAAATATTAAAACTCAAATTAAGAACTGACTTAAATATTAGAGATTAAAATAATACTACAATTTTTATATTTTTTGGTTAGTTTTATTGGCCGACCTAAAATGTTTTTGAAATCCTAGTAAAAGGATAAATTAAATATACTCTTGTACGAAGAAAAAGCCTGATGAAAAATGAAGCAAAAGATATTCCATTCACATGAGCTAGCATGCAATGAATGAAATGAATACTAAATCACCTATTTTTCACTTCACTTAAAAATTAATTTCATTTGCCTAACCCTAAATATATCCTAACCAGCACATCCTCTCTCTATATATAGTCCAATCCTTGCATGCATTCACCACAACACAAATTCCTTTCCACTCTCAAAACCAAAAACCTTGA
>NC_029775.3:101110941-101111601 GCF_000817695.3 Arachis duranensis
CAATGGCTAGCTCAACAATGCTCTTCAAGGTTGCATGCTTGGCCATGGTGTGCATGGTGTTGAACACCTCCATGGCCAATGGTGCCCTGACATGTGCCCAAATCACATTCACTGCTTCACCATGCATTGCCTACATTAGGAACCCCGGTGCCGCCGTTCCAGCACAATGCTGCAACGGCCTTAGGTCACTCAATGACCAATGTAAGGCCACGCCGGAGCGCCAGGCCGCTTGCCGGTGCCTGAAATCGACCGTTCTGAACGTACCCGGAGTCAATCTCCCGGCGCTTGCTGGCCTCCCTAACAAGTGTGGGATCAACTTGCCCTACAAAGTCACCCCTGCCATTGATTGCAACACGTATATCACTTAAACCCCATCTTTTTTTAAATTTTTTTTATTAATTTAATATTAATGGTAATTACTAATAAAAAATAATCTAGTTACAAACATTATTGTTAGTTGCTCATGCATATGGCATAGATCACTTCACGTGAAAAATTCACATCACTTGTCGCATGTGTGAATTTGATTCTTTAATATTTTAATTTTTCTTTTCAATCATGCGTGCATGACTAAATTATGTGAAAACAAAATTAAAGTGAGCTAACTAATATAATCTCATATCCACTTTCATTGGATTATATATATACATATTCTGCTCC
>NC_029775.3:101111635-101125732 GCF_000817695.3 Arachis duranensis
TTAAAACTTACCTTATTTAATATTCATTAATTAATATTAAATAAAATAAATTTTGTCTATTTTTTTTTATCTCTAATATTACCGATATAACATGAATTTTATGTTTTTTCTCGTTGCAGGGTACATTGAGCATGTTAGTTGTGCATGGAAGAACTACGCTTGTTGAATTGGATGTTGGTCTGTGGTAATAATATAATAAATACAGATAGAATAAAGAAGACCAGTGGTTATCTTTAATAGTTACCCCCTGTTGGTTGTTAGTGTCTTATGTGTTCTCCTCGCTAGGGAGAACTTTAATCTTTACTATGATTGTGATTTGTATTTTCGTCAACCTTATAATAAAATATTAATGTGTTTCAGTTCAAGTGTTGATTGTCCCTTGTGACATTATTGGATTTCTTAAGCTTCGGTCTCTATATATATATTTGACAATTATATAGTGTTGTTATATTCATAAAATGGTGGCTCCTGAGGTGGGTGTGCTTTAACTGTTTTAGTTTGTGTGGCGGCTATGCCACAACAAGCAAATTAATTGGAGATGGACACATTGACTTATATTTGAATTTAACTTTAGTGGTTCATCCTATTTTACTCTTTTATACCTAAAAACAGACCTAAAAATTTAATAGTAGAGACAAAATATATATGAACATCATAATAAATTTTTGTTTTGTTTTTTACTATAATTTTTTTGGTGATTGAATAAATTTTTGGTTTAATTGTTTTATTAGTTTCTATAATTCACTAATTTTTTAATTAGATTTTAATTGTTCTATTGGTTTTTATAATTTACTAATTTTTTAATTAAATTTTTATATTTTAAAAATTTATAATTAAATCATTATGTCCTTATATAGTAATTTAAATAATAACATATGTATATTTTAGGATTTTTTTTAAATTTGATATTTTAAAAATATTGAATAATTCTTTATTCATAGCTAAAAAAAATATTTCATCTAATACACTTGTTACGATAAAATTAAAACTAATCTTAAAAAAATATTAAAATATTCTTTTAAGTCTTAATTAATTTTTTTTTTGTAAAAACAATAATTTTATTTATATTTGAGAATTGATTATTAGAATATATATCTAAAATAAAGTCCTCAAATTAACTATTAAATATTAAAAATTAAATAAAAAATAATTTTAATAGGATCAAATTTAATAATTTAATAATAAATAATTATTATTGTTGTATATTGCTCAAGAAATTTCTAAACAAGTAAATTCGTTCATGATTATACCTGCATTAACAAGGAGTTTTAACTCTTTTTTACAACGGTAAAAACTATTTTTTTCACCACTTTTCTTACATCCAAAATAAATAACAAATCTTAGCCAAACTATATCTAACTCCATAAATATATGTATTAAAAATATTTCTCAATCCAAACCCAAGTTATAAGATAGTAAAAATGTAAAATACATTGAGAAATTCTCCACATACAAGCATTTTTTTATACAAGTCTTTACAAGTGTAGCTTCTTCTTCTTCTTGCGCACGTTCTTCTTCCTTTTCCTTTTCTTTTTCTTCTTCTTTTTTTTCGTTTCTTGCCTTCTCTTTCTCCTTCTTCAACCGTTACTGCACGTTTTAACTGCACATTTTTCTTCTTCTTGCTGCACGTTCTTCTTCTCTTTCGTTTCTTGCCTTCTCTTTCTCTTTCTTCATTTACGTGCTTTTCTCTCTGTTTTATTTCTTCGTTATTCTCGATTTCCATTATTTTTTGACATCAAGCTCTGAAATCGTTTTTGAAGAAGAAGAAGCACCAGAAGATGAGGAGGAGAAAGAGAAAGAGTTATGAATTATGCATAAAGTGTACTTCAAAGAATTTTGGATGTATTTCTTAAATCCTTTGGGTGTAATTTTTGTAACCCTTTGGGTGTATTTCTATAATCGTTTGGTGTATTTCTGAAGTTCCATTATCTTCAAATTTGGCAAGAAACTCGTTTTCATGAAAGAAAAAAAAAGAAGAGTCGTTTATAATGCATGGTGAGTAGTGCGCTTTGCAAATAGAAAATGGTTAAATAGCGTGCGTTTATTTACTCTTAAATATGAGAGTGTAATGCGTGTTTTTTGTTGGACTTGTACCAACTTGTAAAGTTTATAAAGCAAAAAGACTTGTATGTATAACAGACCTTAAATACATTACATCATTAAACGTCAAGGTTATAAAAACCGGAGTAGTAGAATTAGTGTATAATTTCAACCAAAATTTAATTAGAATTGAATTAAATATAATAAAATAATATATTTATACAATTTATTGCTTTACACCGATTTATCGCTAAAAATGGTTAAAAAATTAATTCTTTTGTAATTTATTATTTTACTAAAAAATTGATTTTTATTTATTATTTTAAATTATTAATCGTTCAAAAATCATTCTGATTCAATCATTAACTAATTTTTTTTTATCAAGTTTTTTAGTTTTTGACCAATTCATTACTAAAAGCAATTTTTAGCTTAAACCGAATGATCTCGCAATCGGTTCTTAATTAATCAGGTGAGATTAGTTGGTTTGGTACCATTCTCAATTCTCATAACCATGTTAAAAGCACGCACCAATAGAAAACCGAGTAAAGCCTTTAATTTCAAAAAAGCTTCATCTTCAACATCAAGTTTTTTTTTTAATTTATTTAAATAAATGCATAGCTCCCCTTCATCCACTATTATCCAAACTTTTAGCGCCAAATTGGTCTATCATATTACAATCTCTCAAAAATAGAACATATAAGAAATAATAAATTCTTCTATGAATTTTACCAAAATAATACCCTGTTGTCCTTCGCTAAAATACAATATCCATTGTCGTCAACCGCTTCCATAAAATCCCCAAACCTGAACAAAAACTCTCCATAAAAATATCACTGAAACACCATGCTATTACTTCAACTGCTTGCATAAAAAATGCAAGCTAGCTAACTAAGTCACATAAACTCTGCACCAAACTGACACCGGAGCACAGTGCCCTGTCAGTGTATGAGGAGGAAGGAGCTCTATCCATTCTGCTTCATATTCCCCGAAATGAATTTTAATTTTGTTTCAGTTGTCAAAAATAATATCCGATTCATATTTTTTTATAATAAAATTACATTGATATTTTTTGCTGATACTAGAATTCATATCGACAGGGAGTTAATTTTTGTTTGGTAACCTCAGTTAATTTTTTTATTTATCTTAAAATTTAAACTTTAAATCGTAAATACTTAATTTTAAATTATAAATTCTAAACTTTAATTTTCTAAAAAATAAAAAATTTTTAAATTAAAAGAAAAGAATTAGCTAATAATAGATTCCTATATTTTTTGTTTTGATAATTACAAATTAATAAGATTATTTATACAACAAACAGTTCCTGGCATTGTATAGAAACTATAAAGCATGGACATTTTACTTAGTTAATGTATTCGCGTGTCAGATACATTTCGGATACGACACTTATTGATATTTGTTCGATATACGTATTTGTTATATTCAACCGTGTCTTAATAAAAAAATAATTTTTTTTTGTTGGATACACCAAAATACTATTATGTATTAGTGTATTCAATCTTATTTTTAACATCTATTCTTAAAATAAATTTAAAAATAGTATATATTATTATTTATTAAAATAAAAAATATTTTAAATATTTTATAAAATTAAAATAAGACATTAAAAATAATTAAAAATTAATTTATGTTTTAATATCAATAAAATATCAAAATATCATTATAATTTTTCTAAAAAATATTTTATATTTTATATGTATACGTATCCATGTGTATGTTTTATAAGATTTTAAAATTTATGTATCGACGTGTCCTATGTCATATCGTATTCTGTATCCGTGTCAGTGTCCGTACATTATAGTATAAAAATATTTATTAATATGCAGATAGAAAACTCGTTTTTTCTAGACACATTAATTGACCATATATAATATTTAAAATAATTATTCATAAAACGTGAATTCCTACCTATAGTCGTTAAGTGTCACATGTATAAACGGAACAAATTAATTCTCAAAGATAAAGTGTAAAATAATCTTTGAAAATTTTAAAAAATCTTAAAATAGTACTCAAAAAATAAAAAAATTTTAAAACAGTCTCTTTGAATATTTTTAATTTTTTTTTAAAAATTAACATCTTATAATATTTTATTAATAAATAACAAAATATAAATTAAAAGATCATTTCATTCATTACTACTAAAATGTCATAAGAAATAATATTGTTTAATATTAACCTATGATACCTATATCTAAATAATGTAGAAACCATAATAATAATAACTAAATATTTGTTTGAGTCTATTATTTTGATAAAAAAAGATCTTTTTTATTTTTATTTTTTAGCGTGTTTGGTAAATTTTTAGTAGTAAAAGTAAAAGCACTAGAAAAATAAAAAAATTCTTTTTTGAGAAGCTGTAATTTACTTCTTTGTTTTAAAAGATCTTTTTTTCTTAAAAAAATATATTTTTCATGTAATAAACAAAAAAGTACTTTTATATTGTTATACCCAAACATAATTGATAGATAAAAAGATCTTTTTGCATGAGATACTCAAACATAAAATTATTTTTACTTCTCTATAAGATCTTTTAAAATAAGATAACTTAAAAAAGATTTTTTTAAAAGTTTACCCAATCAAACCCTAAATCTAAGAAGTCATTGCATTATAAAGATCATTTTTTATATTATTTTGTACTTCATCCTAAAAATTAATTTTTTTAGATTGCATATATGCATACTTAACAGTCACATATGCATGTTAATTTTGTATATAATCAGTTACCATTAGCGATTAATAAAAAATTTATATTATTTAATAAAAATAAATATTAAAAATTATTTTGTGTATTTCAAAATTTAAGAGGATAAAGAGCCAAATTTTAAAAAATAGAAAACTAATTTGGTAATTACTCGAACAATAATAAAAAAGTTGGACTATCAATTCTTACATTATTAAAGTCGAATCTATAGTGCAAATGTAACTATGAAGATTCTTTAGATTTTAAATTTTAGATAAAATAATAAATAAATTTTTAATATTTTTAAGAATAAAAAATAAATAAGTTTTATTACTAAATTTAATTATAAATAAATTTTTTATTTTTGTAATTAAATTTGACTAGAATTTATTTGTCTTTGGAACAAAAGATTTAAGGATGTATTTGTTATTTGTTTTTAATTTTAATACCAACAAGGTCCCAAAACCGAGAAAAAAACGTGTCAATAGTTACCTTCGTCTTTTCATTAGAGGATAGAGGAGGGTTTCAATTTTTTTCTTGTCATGTGAGTATAGTGGAGCATATTTACTTATTTAGTAAAATAATTACCTCTTCAGAGAATTCTATAGTAAAATAATTAGTCACCTACAATCTACGATGACTACTTTACTTTTGAAAAATGAATGTGGTAAAAATCAAGTGTATTATTTTAAAAGTGTATTACATATATTTTATATCTGAGTATTATTATTATTGTTTAATCAGCCAGAAGTTTTCATACTTATTCTAGCTAATATTCTTATTATCTTTCTCCTGTTTTTTTCATATGCAAGTCATTTTCATTTTCTCATAATTATTAGTAGAACCCACACTTGAAGTTAAAACATTATGCAAAAGTGAAAATTATTGCAAATTAAAACATAAAACCAAACACAATTCGCAAAGAAATCATTTTGCACTAAGTGGAAAAAAGAAAACAAATTCTTAAAAAAAATCATTAATATTGATTAAGGAAGTTTTTGTTTTTAATTATTTTATTTTATTTTTTAAAATCAATTAGTTTAATTGATTTAATTATTTAATTAGTTTGCTTCTATTAGATCTTAAAAGATCTATCTCAGAATATAGAATAGTAAATTTTTTATGAACAAAAAAAAGCAACTATGAATAAGAAAGAACAAAAGAGAGATGAGGATTTCTTATCTAGACTCACAAGAAAAATTGTGTATTACAGTTCTATATTTTTTTCACATTCTATATCTTTTTCACACACCTATATATATATATCATTAACCTGTAGTGTTATAAATATTCCCAATATCTCCTCTTAAATTGAGGGGATCATCAAACACCTCCAATTTGTCTTGATAGTTAATAAAAAATACAACAGACATGAGGTTGGTCAGGATATTCGCTATCTGATTTTGAAAAAAAATATGAATCACATATAGCTGCTTAGCATTCACCAAATTCCTTATAAAATTTAAATCTAGTTCTAGATGTTTACATCTACTATATAGAGCCGAATTGGCTGACAGTAAATAAGTGCTTTGATTGTCATGGCATATGGTAAGAGCTATTGGCTAAGATATATTGTGCTGTCTCAAAAGTTTTTAGATGAACATAATCTTTGCTTGTATTGCCTTAATTAACCGCTCGATATTCTGCCTCTGTGTTGCTTCAACTCACCTTGGTTTGCTTTACGCTCCTCTAGGAGATTAGATTATAACTGAAGTAAACACAGTATCCAGTAATTAGCTTATAATAATCCAAATCTCCACCCCAATCGGCATCTGCAAATATAATGATACGAAAGTCAATAGATTTTGAAAACAAAATACCATAGTTTATTGTACCTTTGACGTATCTAAGTATATGCTTAACACTTTTTTAATATTGTATCTTTGGACTATGTATAAATTGAGACACCTGATTAACTGAAAATGAAATGTCAGGTCGGGTCATAATCAAATATTGTAGTGTACCAACAATTGCTCGATATTCTCTCGGATTGTGATACGCTTCAAAATCATTGGTTGACAATTTGATGCTTGTCATCATCGGAGTTGGTAACGGGTATGAATGTTCTATTTCTGACCTTTTCAAAAATTTCGTGGCATATTTATTAGACTGAGTAACCAGTAGTTGTCCTTTGGGTAAATAGTTAACTTCCAAGCCTAGAAAATAACTAAATCTTCCCAAATCCTTCAGAGGAAAAACTGCATTGACTTCACAAATTAGTAGAGAGATTTTATTTGAATTGTTACCCGTGTCAATAATATCATCGACGTAAACAAAGAGATATATCGTATCGAGGAGCTTATTTTAAATCATAAATAGCTCCGTTCAAATCACAAACAAATGAAGGGTTAGTAGCCATATAGCCCTCAGGTTGAACCATAAAAACATGTTCATCTAATTTACCATTTAAAAAGGTATTGCCAAAGTCAAATTGGCTAATATCCCAACCTAAAGACACTGCTAAAGTTAACATAATCTTGACTATTGTTGGTCTAATAACGGGACTAAATATCTTATCATAATCTATTCCTTTATTTTGGTGGAATCCCTTAGCTACTAACCTAGTTTTGTATCTAAGAATTCTGCTGTGAGGGTCCCTTTTAATTGTAAAGACCCATTTATTGCCTAAGACATTAACATTTGGTGGAGCCTTTCTTAAATCCCAGGTTCTACATTTTAGAAGGGCTTTGAATTGTAAATCCATAGCAGCCTTCCAATGTGGTGACTATAAGGTCTGTTTAGCATTTTTGAAAATATTATTAGTAAGATTAATAACAATGGTTGCAGAGGCAATTAAGACAGTAGAAGAGCTCTTTTTAGCTTTAGATCTAGTTATCATTTGATGAGTGTTCTGGAGTGAAAGAAGAGGTGAAGTAGGGGGTAATTGAATCTTAATACCCCCTATCAGAATTATAAAACCTGGTGATGCCTGAGAGCTCTTGTCTGCTGATTTTGATGAATTGATTGAGTAATCAGAACTACTGTCTGGAGACTCAGTATGAGTTGAACCTTCTAAAATGTGAAAAGGAGCAAAGGAGGGAAGGGGCGCTTCTAATGTAGTCATTGTATCAATATTTGTTGGACCAGGAGTTGAAGCCTGTGATAAATGAGAGTTGGATGGAACAGAGGTATAGGGAAGTTGAAATATCGTAGCTGCAGTCTGGGATCTAGTTAGTGTATGATGAGTATCTATAGAATGATCAGCTAAAAACATTTTTGAGTATGAAAACAACCTTTCATCAAATTTAACATGTCTGGCCATCTACATTTTTGCATTTCTTGCCAAGCATTTATTGCCTTTGAACTCCAAATCATATCTAAGAAAGAATCAAAGTTCAGATTTATATTCAAACTTGGCCTTATTATAAGGTCGTAAAAATGGATAACAAGCACATCCAAAGATCTTAAAAAAAGTATAATCTACTTATGTTGAAATAACACTTCATAAGGACTTATATTTCCCAAGCTTATAGTTGAGAGTCTATTGATAATGTAAACTAAACTTGCAAAAACATTCTCCCAAAATTGCATTGCGAGAGAGGCTGTTACCAATAGAGAAAGCCCCATCTCAGTGATATGATTGTGCTTTCTCTCAGTCGTACTTTGTTGATGGTGAGTGTAAGGGTAGGATTTGTGATGAACTATTCCTTCTGCAACTGGAAAAGTGTTAAAAGAATTTGAAAGAAACTCAGCCCCCATATAAGTTTGGATGGATTTCAGCTTGCAACAAAGTTGTTTTTCCATAACCAATTTATAATGTTGAAGGGTAGTAAGTGCTTGAGATTTGTTGCTTAGCATAAAAATACTAGTAAATTTAGAATGAGCATCAACAAAACAAATGTAATACTTATAGCCATTTCTAGATGCAACAAGGGCAAGACCCCAAATATCTGCAAATATTAGCTCAAGTGGTGATTTGTATGTAGTTTCCGTACTAGAGAAATGTAAACGATGCATTTTGGCAAAAGAGTAGGTTTCACACACATTATCAAGGTGAGGATTAGAAGGCATAGGCAAGGAGCAATGTGTAAGAATAGTTGTAACAATTTTTATTATATAGTGACCTAAACAATTCAATGTTTGATACTGAACAATAATTGAAAGCAGAAGCACTACAAGTAGATGCAGTATTACTATTTAAACTGTTAGGAGAAGTATGAAACTGATTACTTTGATTATTCACTAAACTAGGTTGATGTTTAGGAGAAGTTGTTGGACAACATAGAACAATACATGAAGAAGAAATAGACTTTGACACAGAAAGATGATTAAAAGTATAGATGCCATCTCTAGCTATGCCTTGGAGAAGATGCTTCTGAATAACCTAATCATGAATTACAATAAAGTTAGGCCAGAATTCAAAGAAAACACGATTATCAGAGGCAAATTTGGATACACTCATAAGACTGTGTATGATTTCAGGAACAAGTAAGAGATTAGTAAGTCTAAATGCAATCTTTTTATATGGATCATGAAGAATTAAAGATCCTTTATCAATTATACTGATACCTGTACCATTGCTTACAAATAATTGCTCAAAATATGCCTAGCTTGAGGATGATGTTATCAGATTTGAAGCATCATTAATGATATGATGGCTTGTCCCAGAATTTTGCAGCCATGCAACCTCATTAATTGAAGAAGGTGTAAATATGTAGGCTCGGGGTTGATGGAAGGAGAATGATGGTAGTGGAAGTTGAGAAGTTGCATAAGGGATTTGAAGCTGTGAAATATTGTTACTGGATGATGGAGTGAAAGATGAATCGCAGCATTGAGGGCAATTGTTGGTGAAAACCAAATTGGCCTCCATCTCTTGAGTTGCGACCACACTACAAGAAAACCGTTGAGTACTGTTGGAATTACTATCGAAAAAATGAATAAAATCCGATGGTAAGTTGATTATCGGCGGATTTACCATCGGAAGGAATCCGACGGTATAAACCTCACCGGTAACCAGTTACTGTCAGAGCTTTTGTCCGACAGTAATTACTGTCGGATTCTGCGACAGTAATTACTGTTGAATTCTGCGACAGATTACCTGCTCTAAAAATTATTTGGTTATCGGTAGATTTTTTCGACGGTAACATTGGCACCACAATATTCTGTTTCTCGCACTATTACCATCGAATTATGCCCTCGGTATATCTCGACGTTAATGTCAATTTTTTTAAAAAAATATTATGTCGCAATTTTTTTAATTTTCTTCCGTTTTTATTTCAATTTTTTTCACACAATTAATGGTCAAATTATAAATAATAGAAACCAATTATATAATATTAAGTATCAAATATTCAAATAAATTAAAAGTTAAATATATCAAATACAATGAAACAATAAAATAAAGCCCTAATCACTAAAGATCCTAGTAGTCATCATCGTCATTCCCAAGGTCCTGCTGAGGCGGCGAAAAAGGTGGTGATGTTTGTGTCCCACTAGCAGCGTTGCTACCATCGGTGCGCATCTAAGCCTGGTACACCATCATCTGCTGCTTCATCTGCTAATGTCACTCTAGCTGCTCCCTTCACTCTAGCTTGAGGTCATCCATGTTTGTCACGCATGTGAGGATCTCTTGATACCTCTCCCAAGTCTTGGTAAGCTTCTAATCTTGTTCGTGAAGGCTTCAGGTGAGCTCTGGCACCTACAGCCTCAAATCAATGCCTTCTTCGAGATCGACGGCTCGATTGGTGGTAGAGGTGGACAATGGCCCCAATGAGGAGGTGCGAAGGCTGCTGGCAAAGAATGATCCCAACCCGTATACATGGTTCTTATACCTCGCTGAGGCAGTCTCGCCCCAAACCGCATCGGGATCGACGACTGAAGTAGCAGAGCCACTGCCATCCTCCCCACTTTGCTAAGATTGCTGAGTTGAGGCCTTCAGTCTCTACATGTAGGACTTCTGTGTAACACATGTTATTATGATTTGGACGACAACTGTACAGTTAATTGAAAATTTTATATCACAAAATCAGATATTTACTCACATAGTGATCTGCAGACCGCTGATTAGCAAATCTCTCTTTGTTCTCCTTCAAAGTGTGGGTGTACTTGAAGGCCTCTACCAATGTCACATCGCAATTCAACGACTTCGACTATACATGCTTCATTGAAATAATATGTTAAGATTCCTACTAATGATATGTCAAATAATTTAATTAAGTTAATAACAAAATTAGAGAAGCTACATACCAGCCTGACCCTGGTCTTTATGAAGGTCACTGAACCGTAGGTATACTTGGACGACCTGGTCAATCCCCTGTTAGCTCTGTTTTTGTGAGACGCCGATGCCTGAACCCTTCATCGATCTCCCAGTGAACGTACAGAGCCTTCTTGATTTCCGGGCAAAGCCAAGAAGTGAGGTGGTCGCGCCTCTCACGTACATCCTCCAGCATCTATTATAGCCGCCTACTCATTCGATGGTCGTATATCTTTCTGATGAGGGCATCGTGCTCCTTACCCCATATAAAGTTTAGCTGCACAAAGAAACTTTAAAATTAGTTAATCAAAATATATCGTATTAAATAAAATAGAAGATATAAACTAGCTAATAAGGTTTGACTATATTAAATTTTTACCGCACACTTCTGAAACCATCGCTCTCTGCTCTCAGAGGGAATCTTCTTGTAGCTCGGCCATAGATGGTCGTACATTAGGTTGATGACGTTGGTCATCTCCTGAGTACGTGCATTGTTGTCTGGAGCAAACCTATCAACAATTAACAAACAAACTGATATGGCAATATAAATTAAAACTTCAGAAGCAAATAACCATAATATATAGAGATTTTTTTAGAAATTTTGGCAGAGTTTCATCTATAATTGGAATGTGCCACAAACTCTATCCATAAACAATTTACTTAAATAGTACCAATTGTCAACAATCAATGAACAACAGTCAATAATAAAAAAACAACATCCATAAATCTATTAAATTCACTAAACTAGATCAATAATCAAGAATCAATAATTAGGATATATCAAACAATTTCAGCAAATCAAACCTACAACCCCTAAATCCACTAAAACAAGAATCAATAATCAGGATATATCAAACACTTTCAGCAGTTCAAACCTAAAACCCTAAATCCACTAAAACTAGAATCAATAATCAGGATATATCAAACATTTTCAGCATATAAAAGACTTAAAGTTGTGCTTATACCGTTTCACCGTCATTCTAAATCATCAACTGTACGATGGGAGGTGGTGGAGGGGGATTAGCTAGCTGGCTTTCATGAGAAGATTCTGGCGCTGCGGTGTTCGTTGCTGGAGGCAGCGTTGCCAAGATAGTGGGCTGCTGAGCGGATGGAGACAACATTGTCACCATAAACGCAGGGACGTAGTTGGTGTTAGGCACCATGATGAATGGCTATTCCGATGCACCCGCAAGCTGTGGCGTCACCAGGATAGTCGGATTAAAGGGAGAGCATCCAGAATTTCTAGAGGTACCGGTAGAAACTCTCTGTCTACTACAACCACGACCATGACCACTAGGCTGATCCACAATACCTCTACCTGTCGAACAATACCTCTACCTGTCGACATATCTGCAATAAAGAGCATACTAATTAAAAATATGCTAAACATGTTCACAACATCATTCAAAATGCTTAATCAAAATAAACTACGTTAAACTTAGTAATGCATTATCCGTTGAAATCAAATAAAACAAAAGAAGTAAGTGCATATTCCAACTCCACAAACATTTAGCAATATATATTACTACATATCTAATTTTGTTCGTATGCAAATAAAAAGTTATCCATAAGTCATTTAAAATAATCTCATATTTGATTTTTTTTTAATTTACTATCATTTTCATTCTTAAACATATTGAAAGTTAACATGACTTATAATCGGAGTCTTTAATCAACTTGTGGACTATTGACTCATGCAAATAATAATAATAATAATAATAATAATAATAATAATAATAATAATAATAATAATAATAATAATATACATTATAACGAATAATATAATATAATTAATTGTACTGATTATGCATAAAATAAAGAACTACTAGAATCATAGAAAATTAATTATTTAATTACACAGATAAAATTAGTTTAACCAAAAATTGACCCGTATAAAAGAAAATTTAACTAACTTCACAAACATTTAACAATATGCCTATTTAAACAGAATAACTTGAACTATGTAAAATATCACATCATTACAGCATTAGAACTCACAAAAGTCTAATAATCTAATTTAATCTTATCTTAACCATGTAAATTTACTAAAAAAATCATTTCTAACTAAATTATTATACTAATTAACAACTAAAACCTAAGTTAATCCTAAATTTAACGAAAACAAAAAAGAATTTTATATACCAGAGAATGCAGACACAGAGGTGGACCGGAGAATGTTAGTGGTAGTCGGCGTTGTTGGTGGCGGCTGGCAGAACTGGATAGCGGTGAGAGGGAGTGGGGCTACCAGAGAGGATGTGGGGGTGGGGTTGACACACGGCGAGGCTAGCAGCGGAGACAGAAAGGGTTAGAGAGAGTGGAAAAAGAGAGAGGAAAGAGAGAGAAATAGAAGAAAGGGTAGAGAAAGAGAGATAGAGACGGATTCGAAATGAAGGAGGAAAGCGTTCGCGCTTCGCATTTAGGACAAAATTACCGTTGGATTTACCGTCGAAGAAATCTGACGGTAAACCATTGCGAGTTACCAAAATACAACATTTTCACTAAATAGGTTTACCGATGGATTTATCCGACGGTAAATCTGATACTAACTTACACGCCTATTTCTTTTATTTTTCTCCAATTATTATTGGCGAATTTACTATCAGAAACGTAAATTTGCCAGTAATAATTTAACTTGATGAATTTGACGCTTTTACTGCTGCTAAATTCGTCGCTACTCTGCGACACTAAATTCGATGATACTCATCGGCATTTTGTTTGTAGTGCCACCTCTTCCACGTCACCCAAAGACGCCTCTATTATCATTGAAAGTCCTAGAAGATTGAGCAAAATTTGCCATATGCATACCTGTATTAGGTTTTTTGAAGCAATCTAACATGACGTCAGATGCAAGAAGATAATTTTTAGCCTCGACAACATGATAGGACCCCAATTTTGACATCACAAGATAATTTTTAGCCTCGACAACATGATAGGACCCCAATTTTGACATCACAGTGCCTATATACATGGAATACTCTTCCAAAAAGCCATCCAAAATAGCTTGAATGTGATCATCTTCCAATACGACATAACCAATAGCAAAGAGAAAGTCAATAATCTTACGAATCTGAGCCAAATACTCTGATGCAGAGACACCTTTTTTGATTGACTTCAATTGGGAATTTAGGGTTTGAACTCGTGCATTTGATGCTGCAGTTAAATAAGT
>NC_029775.3:101125845-101174471 GCF_000817695.3 Arachis duranensis
ATCGATGGAACGATCGAGGAAAAAAGTATTATATCTTATAGTTTCTAAGTCTTGAAAGATTGTAATTCAAATTGTGTTTTTTTTATTGGATCTGCATAGAGATGATCATCCGTGCTTATACTTTGAATAGTGAGAAGAGTCTGATATCTCCATATTGAGCAGTTATTCTCATTGAGCTTATCTGGAATAGAAAAAAAATACTTTCTTGTTGGTAGAATTTGATAAAAAAATTTCTATGATAGAAAAAGAAAGAAATAGTGGTGATAGTGTGAGATGGAGAAAGGGATGAATTAGGCTTTAGATACCATATTAGATTCTGAAAGATCTATCTCAAAGTGCACAAGAATAAATATTTGATAAACAAAAAAAAAAACAAATTTAAATAAGAAAGAACAGAAGAGAGAAGAGAATTTTTTGTTAAGACTCACAAGTAAAATTGTGTATTATAATTTTATATTTTTTACACATACTCAATACAAAAATATATAACTGTATATATATAGAGAACTCTATAACACATTGTTAACTAACTCATTAACCACCTGTAATATTAATACTCCCAATAACTTCAACAATAAAACTATGCTGCATGTTGGCTTTTAATTTGGGAATTTTTTTAAATAAATAAAAAAATATTTTATTTACTAAAATAAATAATTTTAAAAATAATTACAAAACTATTTAGGATGTCTTATCTCGTTTACAGTGTAAACAAGATAAGACAGTACGATTGACATGTGTAAACAAGATAAAATTGGACACAATCTATATATACATGTCGTTAACAACAACGTTTCGGGTCCCATTTCCAATCTTTTGACTATTTTTTTCTCTCTTCTATTCTTTTCTGATTATATTGTTGAGTAAATCTAAGATGGCATGCGCAGATGCACGTGATTTGGATATCAATCGACTGAATACCACCTGGCACGTCACCGGGATAGCCGACTTCGCGGTTAGTTTTATTATCTTCACGCTTATGTTATCACATATATGTGTAGTCATGGTTAGGATACTTGCCAAGAACTAGTATATAATTTATGGTTTAGGTGGCTAAATATATCGTTAGCAACAGTTCACTGATAGAGTACGATTTTGGAAATGTGGTTCTGAATTTTTTTGTAATTATGTTATTAAGCACATAATTATTAATTTAGATATTAAATGTTGTGGTAGATATTTTTCTTGAAGTTAATTTATTAATTATATGTTTCTTAATTTATTAAAATTTAGTTATTAATTATCCAAGTAAAAGTTATTTTTTAAGTAAATAATTATGTAATTTTTTTACCTAAATTAAATTATTAAGTAAAAGTTTGTTAATTAGATTATTAATTACTTTAGTAAATATTTTTATTTTCGTTAATGTATCGAGGAGATGTTTATTAATTAACTTAGTAATTATTAACATAAAAGATTTTATTTAAATTTGACCTCACCAATATCCGAGATTCTGTCAAAGGACTACATGGAGACTCCAGGGATATCCAGTTGTACATTGGCGACAATGCACATGGTACTTTAATCGGTCCAATTTGATAACTTGGTACTCAACACTTATGTGAATGTTGTAGTTCTTCACACTTTGCATTACTGTATCTCTGTTTTTGAATCTGTGGCCAACCTAAAACTTTACCTCATCGTCTAGGTTGTAATCGTCTTACCCGGTATTGAAAAATGGAGATTTCTCATGCATCGCATTTAGATCCAATGCATGATAGTGACTTGGTACATTTGATAGTGCTGAAATCGGGTTGGGGGAGGGAGGGGGGCAAAACATAGCACACCGTTGCTTTGACCGGTGTCTCTGATACAAACTCCTCCTCATCATCATCTTTCACTGGACTAGCAACATGAATCGGTGGTGGTGCGAGAGGTGGGTTATCCGATCCTACACAAAGGTCAAGTGGACGGATCCTCTATCACCAACATCAGCAACGTCCGCAAAAAGCTCCATCACTTGTTCCACCATAATTCTCCCATGGATGTTAAACATGAGGCGCACATGCTCGTCGCCATAAAGGCAAAACAGACGAAACCAAAAAACTACATTTTCCAACGATGCTAGCAACCTATATTCCACCCTTCCGGTCTCTTTTCTCCCTAAACCACCAAGGTTACTCAACATCAGACTCTTCAACTCTGACAACGAACTTACTCGTTGAGTGCGCAACAGTAAAGATTATCACACTAAAATATCACCCCATTATCACTGTTTCTCATACGACAATTGGAATACACACAGACAACCACATATCCGCTACTACCGGACATTTTTGCTTAGTTTTTGGAAGAAAGATGGAAGAGAAGAGAATATAAAATGTATGTGGAGAATATCAAAAGTTGTACATCCTTTTATAGCTATCGAAAATTTGTCTTGCTATATTTTATTTACACTGTAATTTATCATGTATTACGTTTATACTGTAAATAAAATATACATGTATCAATTAGCTTTATCTTATCTCGTTTACACTGTAAATGAAATAAGACATATTACATATTTTCATAATTATTTTTAAAATTATTTATTTCAGTTAAAATATTTTTTATTATTTAAAAAAAAATCCTGTTATTTGACTAGCAGAAAGAATTAGAGTATAGTGCTTGTTCTCATAGTATGGGAGTATTATCGTTGGAGTATTAGTGTCGCAAATTTTAATCCGCTCAGAAAATCCATTAAACATTTTTCTCTAACAATAATATTTTACTAGAAAACACTTTTTCTCCTAGCTACCTATTTATAAATATTGAGAAAACAATTTTTAAATCCAATTATAAGCTCAACATCCGTTGCACCCAAAAGATAACTACTCACTAAAATTAAAAATATAAAAAATAATTCAAAAAATATAAAATTCAGAGAATTCAATGGTTGAACGTGGTGGATAACTTTTTGTGGAGTGTTCAAGTTCAAAATTACCTTCTCTAAATATAACTATTGCCTTGATATTTTAAGTTCAAATAATCTAACACACTTTCTTTCTTTCTTTTTAGAGCATGTTACATTAAGTCGGTTCCTGGATTCATCTGCCTTAGACTGTAGCATTAAATTTCCACAACCACTTCACAATCCATTATTATGACACTGCATTTTATCCCCAACTACCAAATCAGAACATGGTCTCAAATATATATATGATATAATAAGATATATATGATCCTCTAATAATTACACCACCCCAAATTTCCATAACCATACCCTTTTCCCTCTATAAATACACCACTAAAATTCTACAGTGGAAACAAATTAAATCAAGCCACTACTACTAGACCTTAGCTTCATCTAACACATTTCGTTATTCTTGCAAATTTTCTCAAAAGAAAGAATTACTTCATTTTCACCATGGCCAAAAACACTCTTGTTATTTGCATTGCACTTGTATGCATGACGCTTATTACTTCCGTCCCTAAGACGAAAGCAGTGTCCTGCATGCAAGTGGTGCAACAGTTGACGCCATGCATTTCCTACGTGGAAAATGGCAGCGCTGTGTCCCCACAGTGCTGCAACGGAATCAGGACTCTTTTGAGCCTGGCTCCGGCGAGACAAGACCGGCAAACGGTATGCACTTGCATCAAGAACGCCATCCGAGGAATCAATTTCAATCAGAATACTCTCAACCTTGCTGCCGGACTCCCCAGCAAATGCCGGGTCAACATTCCTTACCAAATCAGCCCCTCGGTTGATTGCGCCAGGTACTTATATATATGTTCCCCTAATAGGCTTACTTTCTAAGACAAGATACATAAAACTAATTCATGAAGAGACAAAAGATTGTACTATTTTTTAATTTTTAAACATGCTCTTTGTTGTTTTATTTTTTCTATGTGATGTCTTCAATATCAAACACCAACTTTAATGAACTAATTAATATTCTAGTATTAAAGAACTATATGTACTAAAAATCAATTATGAAAGTAGTTCTATATATATATTATTTTTAATGTATTCAGGCACAAAAGAGTTAAATCCATATATACATGTGCGCGGGCCTCTGTATGTGTGTGTTTATGTTATTCCCATATTTTCATTATATATATATTATTTTTTAGAAAAATATAGAGTACTAATAAATTATCTGTAAATTTATTATTAACAATAATTAATTATTATATTTTAAATATATGTATAAAGAGATACATTTAAAAAATATATCTATAAAAATATTTTTATGAGATATAATCATAAAAAAATATTTTTATTAGACACATCCACAAAAACACTTCTATTAAACACATTTATAAACAAAAATTGGCAGAAATTAACAAAAATGCTGTTAGTAACGTAATGAGATTTAATATATATTTTATTAGTAACTAATTTTTGGTATATGATTTATTTAAATTGTTCAAAGTATTTATAAGTTATATGACTATATAAATACAATCAGCAAAACTATTAACGAAATGATAAAAAGCATACTATAGAAAGAGTATCCATATTTTACTACTAAAGTAACGGACGCTAGTTTAGAGAAAAAGTTTGCCTACTTAGAAAAAGAGATCAGTAATCTTGTTCCGTACTAGTAATATATGTAAGGAAATACCCAAAAGAAATAGAAATATACCAACACTTTGGTAGTTTGGTTAATTAAATTAGAGTAACACTTATTTCTATCTTGAAAGTGCAAATGATGATGATTAGAAATGAAGCAGTTAACTATAGGAGTTTTATATATAAAGTTTCTCAAGATAAAAAATAATTATATATTATTTGTCACAAAACCACTCTTTTCTAAAAATTTAAACGAATAAAAAAAATAATATGAAAAATTATATCTCTAATACATTCTTTCAATTTTTTTTTTGGTTTATTTGATTTGCATAGTTTTTTTTTTCTCTTTTATTAGCCTTGCTATTTCTTTTATTTTTGAAGCTCACCAAAGATTAAATTTTAGATTTTTTTAATATAAAATTCTGATACCATATCATAAACTAGTTTATCCTAAAAAAATTAAAATGATAAAAAGAAATAATATAAATAATTATATTTTTAATAATTTTATTTTAACTCGTAGGGTGCAGTGAGGTTGATATGCATATGAAGCAGCTACTCATCATGAAGAGGGATACCGAAATGTACCTGCAAGGCATGTGTACGTGGTAAATAAGTGGATGCATATAAGCCACATGGGGAATCAATGGAAGTTGCTTCTTTTAGTTAAACTGTGTCTACTATATGTTTTTGTGATGTGTCATGTTTGTGTTTTCTATTTTGGAGGTTTTTAGAGAAAGAGCTCAGTGGAGTAGTGCTGTAACAAAAATGCTCTTATTAATTATATATTTGATGCGGTTTATCTTCATAAGTGTTTATTGTATAATATCATTTATACATCGTTATAATATATAAGAAAACACTAATCAATAGTATTATCGTTGTGGTTAAAGATAGGATACTTGAAAGAGATCATGATATTCTAAGATATTAACACGAAGGAGATAGATCTATATATTCATAGCAGATGGTAATTTTATTTACTTCTTTTTTATTTTTACATCAAGATGGCAAACTGCAACAAAGATTTAGAATTGAACTTTATTACAAAATGGTCACTTTCTCTTATTCACAAAAATCAATGGACCATCACCGCTTCACTGCACTCACGGTTGTATCTCTCAAAAACTAAATTACTAAAATTAGTCACTAACATAAAATATATATTAAAATTAAATTAAATAATACATATATTTGTACATAAATATATACTGTTCGCAGTGCGATTTAGATCAATTTTAAATAAAAAATTTATTCGATTCGAACACTAATTTTACTTACAGTGTGGTTTAGATTGAATGACTTTTTTAAAAAAATCTGATCCAACTCCAAACCGTTTGGATTAGATTCGATTTGCGATTTTTTAAATTAAAAAAATTAAATATACATAATAAGTCTTAACATCAAATTTTAAATAACCAACAATTATAAATAACCAATAATTACATAACAAGTTTCAATAATATCTTAAAACTAATGATAACATAACAATAGAAATAAAATTATAGGTTAATTAAAATAAATAAATAAATCACATTTTGAATATAAAATATTTATTAAATAATAATAATACATGAATAATATAAAAATATTTAATAAATTCAATATATTATAAGTAAAATATTAAATATAATAATAAAATCTAATTAAATTTAAATTAATATCGTTTTAATCGATTTTTTATTTGAATTAGATTAGATAAACAGTTTAATTTGGATCGATTTAAATCCAAATACTCTTAAATTTATATAATGACAAATTTTAATAATTAATTTTAGTATATAAATAATATTTTTAATTTCTTGCTAGTTGATATGACTATGGTATAATATTCATTTTTTTAGTCCATAATATTAGAGTATAGTATACAATTTTTCATTTGCTACCTTTACTCATTCATCTCCTCATCATGATACACTTAAATAATACACATGCAGCAGGCAATCATGCTAGCTGCTTGTTGAAGGCTCTATTGCCCAGACAATGTATTCAAGTGTTTCCGGTGAGAAAGTTACTGTAGTGATATGTTCGGCTTGATGCTTGAACAACCTAAAGAAGAATATTAGAAGGCACCATAATTTATTATTTTTAATTAAAAATTAATTATTAATAATTAAAGTATAAATTAAAATATGTTGTTAAATTATTAAATTGAAAACATTTAATCAATAATTAAAAATAATGACCAAAACTAATGGTTTCTTAACATTTTTTTAAACAGGGTGCCAAAGCTAAGCCCAAAAGTTTATAGTAGGTTTTTTGACACAATTCTACATAAATAATGTCAGTCCCATGCAATTCACAAAAATAATAAGCCCAACTAAAATAAATCATGCCTAAAATTGCTCTTTATAGGATAAAAAATATTTAAAGATGATTAAGATATTATTTTAATATGGGATCTAAACATAAAATATTGAGCAAATTTCATATCTAAACATAACACAATTAAACTTTTTGGAAAAATTATTTTAAAGGACCGTTAGGAAGATTTAATTATTAAAAAGGGCCTTTAATATTAAAATTATTAAAAAAAATCAAATTTTTTTATAATATTTAAAAAAACGAATCAAATTTTTTTATAATATTTAAGAAAACGAATTAAATCTTTTTAAAAGAAAATAATTAAAAATCAATATTTTAATAATTAAATCTTCCTAACAATTTATTAGAGTAATTCTTTTTAAATTAATTAACTAATTAATTCCAAGTGAATATTCATAAATATCTATATAACATTGTAAATCAAATAGCATATATTAAAAATTATACAAAATAAATAAAAAAATAATTAAAAATATATTTATCTTCTTATAAAAAGATTTAGTTCTTCTTAAATATTATAAAAAGATTTAATCATTCTTAATAATTTTGGTATTAAAAATTCTTTTTAATAATTAAGTCTTCCTAACAGTTCTTTACAGTAATTTTCCCTAACTTTTTTTCTAAGAAAATTATACCTTTCTTTTCTTCCTTTTGGCCAAGTCATTTTTCCCTTACTCTCACTATTGTGGTATTTCGAAAAATCAATGTATCTAAAAATTACTTGTTTACAAGGTCTTATAAATAAATCAATTAATTTTTTAATGTATTAAAAAAAAGTAGAAAACAACAATGAATATAACAAAGTTATGTTGCATGATAAGTAAATCAAATTTAACCGAATTAGACCAATTTCTCCTTAGACTAAAAAAAAATTACAAACAGAATGCGTGATTCTATTCTCTCTTACTCCCACTTTTGTGATATTTATCTTTTCCATCAAAATGGTTACTTCCATTTTCTCTCATTTAATTTTGAATTTTTTTATTTAAATTAAATAATATAATATTGATCAAAATGCATAATATATAAAAAAATATAATTTTACACACGGATTACACATTTTGGGTACAGAAACAAAAAAGTCAATAATAATATAAATCAAGTATTTTGCATCCGAAATCTGAAAAAAAAATCGAGTACACCTAGAAAATAATACAACTCTGTAGTTGTGCATAAATTGAATGCACAATATCTAAAATAGGTCTGTCTTTAGTAAGCTTAAGACTTTTGAGTTTTTTTAATAGATACAAGTGATAAATTATAAATATATTCCACATGGGGTTTAATAATAATTATTATTTTTTGATGTTTACCATAAATTTTTTTAAAATTTAACTAATAAAATCCTTAATTCATCACACTTCACAGTTCCACCCCAAACTCACCATACGGTACTCTAATACCCAAATTCTTTCTCTGTTAACTCATCATTACCTACGTGACTCTCCGCTGGTCTCAGCTTTCGCCGTCGCCGTCCAGCCAAGCCTTCGCCGTCCAATTCATCTCCCCGTCGTTGGTAGACTCTCCCTCTCCGTTGATCGTTCAATAGCAAGTCATCCATCAAGGCCAGCGTCCACGTTGGGTCCAAAAGCGAAGCAATAATTGTGGTTTTCCTTTCAAGTAATTTTGTTTAAATGCCCAAATCCTTTATTGTTAGTCCTAATTTATTTGTGGGCAATACATATATCAATTATAATCACAAATTATGCTATTTCAAATTAAATGACTTATATAATGATGATCTCATTTATTGTTATAAATGCTAATTAAATAAGTTATTGTTATTTTTGATTTGGAATTAAATGAGAATAAAACCAGATATTATCTTTTGTTCCTTAAATAATTATCTTTTGAATTTTAGATATATTATCTTTTGGGCTTTAGATACTATTTTATTTGGGCTTTAGGATTTAATGGGTGCCATGTTTAAATATAAATAGACCTTTAGGGTTTCGGTCCCCAATATAACAAAGCCGTCTTTGTTACTCTTTCCTTATTAAAAGAGTTGCAGTTCAGCCACTTAGGAATACAGAAGGCTTTGGTTGAGGAAGATCGAAAGAACCACAAGATCCAAAATCTTCCAATCATAATTCATGTTTATGAATTCAAGTACGCTTTCGCATTATGTTATATTTTTGGTGATTCAATATGGATGATCTGGATTATTGAAATTAATTTATTCAAACAAGTGGTATCAGAGCCATCTATAATTTAGTCATCGAAAATATTTGTTTTTTTTTTATTTTGGATCGATATATGCGTTTGTATGTGTCTACGTTCGATGTTGCTGTATAATAGAATTGTAAATAATGTATTTGTGATTCTTTATTATTGTCACGCATGTAATACATTTAACTTTAACATATATGTTTTGTGTGTGCGTCACATGTAATTGCTTCTGTTGCACAAACATAAAGGTTAATATTCTTTTGTGCTAGTGCTGTGATTGCAATTCTTTGTGTATATATATATACGCAGACGTGTATTATCATTATGAATATTTATATTATCATTATTTGATTTTTTTCATTAAGGTATATATATTTTTTGTATGAAACCGATTTCGCATTTAGTTTACATAATAAACAAATGTTTTATTCTAAAGCACTAAAAGAACATTATTAAATTATAATTGTCTCATATTTAATTATGTGTATACCTTTAATTTGGTATAAAATTAATGGATTATCCTCTTAGGATATAACGATTATTGTACCCATCAATTTTATAAAGATTTAGTTTTAGAATAAATTGATTGATATTATGCTGCTAAAGTAGCATCTTTTGTAAAAAATTGATTTATTCAAAACATAAGGAATATGGTATTATGTAATTCATGCGAATATTGGTCGGTCCAAAAGAAGATCTATATTTGGCCGAATTACATACACATATTGATAGTAATTACATGTTTGGGTAACAAATTAAGAATAAAGTAATGCTTATTATTTATGCGAACAATAACCGGCCCAAAGGAAGTTTATTGTCTGGCCAAATAATAAGCATTGCACACTTTTGTTTATTTTCTATTAATTATGCGGTCAATAATCGGCCCAAAGGAAGGTTATTGTTTGGCCAATTAATAAAAAATATATGCGGTAATAAATATGTTGCAAAATTTAAGTTTCCATGTGCGCATTAAGTCGGTCCAAAGAAAAGCTTAATGTGTGACAGGAATTTTGACAATATTTGATTACTGCAATGAGAGTATCACTTACAGTTAATTTTTCTATCCAAAGATTGAAAATTAATGTTGTGCTAGATATCTCAATATGAATTTTTTTCCATTAATTAACTAATATTTACTGCATGTTCTTTTTGTTCTAATCTAGAAACTATGGCTTCAGCTACCAATATTTCTGCACAAATTAGCAGTATCCCTATGCTGAATGGTTCAAACTTTAAAGTTTGGAAAGATACCGTGGAGATTGTCCTCGGTTGTATGGATCTAGATACAGCTCTTCGAGAGGAGAAACCCACTTCCACTCCGGAAAATCTCAATGAGGTTAAAATAGAGAAGTGGGAGAGATCCAATCGAATGAGTATTATGATCATGAAACGCTCAATTTCTGAGGCGTTTCGGGGCTCAATTACTGAGGATAAAGATGCCAAACAGTTCCTAAAGGATGTTGAAAATTTTTTTACTAAGAATGAAAAGGCGGAGGCAAGTAGTCTTTTGAGCAAACTTGTCTCCATGAGGTATAAAGGTAAAGGGAACATAAGGGAGTACATTATGGAAATGTCTCATCTTACTTCAAAATTGAAAGCACTAAAGTTAGAGTTGTCTGAAGATTTACTCGTGCATTTCATTTTGATTTCTTTTCCTGCACACTTTGGGTAATTCAAAGTGAGTTATAACACTCTGAAGGACACTTGATCCTTAAATGAGCTTATATCTCACTGTGTGCAAAAAGAAGAGAGGTTACAGCAAGATAAGACTGAAAGTGCTCACATGGCTTCATCTTCTCAGTATAAAAGAAAGCGTGATACTACTGCGGATGTGCCTTCTCAGCAGAAAAAAGGCTAAGAAACAGGATCAAGTTTCAACCTGTTTCTTCTGTAAGAAGGTGGGACACATGAAGAAGGATTGTACCAAATATGCCACTTGGCGTGTGAAGAAGGGTATAATTCTTACTTTCGTTTATTCTGAGGCTAGTTTAAGTTATGCACCTGTTGATACTTGGTGGATAGATTCTGCTGCTACTACTCATGTAAGTGTCACTATGCAGGGTTTCCTATGGAGCCGACCGCCAAGTGATGCTGAAAGATACATCTACGTGGCAGATAGCAATATGGTTGCAGTCGAAGCTATAGGAACCTTTAGATTATATTCCACGAGTGGATTTTACTTGGATTTATTAGAGACATTTTATGTACCGTCATTTAGATGAAATTTGGTTTTTGTTTCTCGTTTGGACAAATCAGGTTATTTTTGTTCATTCGGAGACAATAAAGTCAGTCTCTTTTATAATTCAAATAATATTGCTCTGGTCATTTGGTGGATAATCTATATAGGCTTAACTTAAATTCCTATAATAATGAAATACTGCAAACGGGTACAAAATGAAAACTAAATGAGAATTTGGCATCATTATGGCACAAACGCCTAGGTCACATCTCTAAACAGAGAATTCAGAGGCTTGTATCGGATAAAATTTTTGGACCCCTAAATTTGGCGGACTTTGAAGTCTGTATTGAGTGCATAAAGGGAAAAACAACAAACGAAAGGAAATTAGGTGCCGAGAGAGCTAAAGATGTCTTAGAACTGATACATACCGATATATGTGGCCCATTCCCTACTGTCTCTTGGAATGGACAACGGTACTTTATTACGTTCATAGATGATTACTCTCATTATGGGTATCTATATTTAATTCATGAAAAAGTCCCAAGTCTTGGATGTTTTCAAGTCTTTCAAAGCTGAAGTTGAACTTCAACTTGGAAAGAAAATTAAAGCTGTCAAATCTAATCGTGGTGGTGAATACTACAGAAGATATGACGGTTCAAGTGAGCAACGTCCCGGGCCTTTTGCTCTTTTCCTGGAGGAGTGTGGTATTGTTCCGTAATACACCATACCAGGCAAACCTAGTAATGCTGTTGCAGAGCGAAGGAACCGAACTCTTAAGGACATGGTGAGAAGTATGATTAGTCATTCTTCCTTACCTGAATCACTCTGGGGAGAAGCCTTAAAGACTGTAGTGTACATCCTTAATAGGGTGCCAAGCAAAGCAGTTAACAAAATCCCATATGAAATTTAGACTGGGAAAAGGCCCAGTATAAAATATTTGCATATTTGGGGATGTCCAGCTAAGGCGCGACCTTATGGGCCGCATGAAAGAAAATTGGACTCTAGGACAATTAGTTGCTACTTTGTTGGTTATGCTGAGTGTTCACGGGGGTACAAGTTTTACAATCCTACATCAAGGTCTATTTTGAAATGGGAAATGCGAGATTTCTTGAGGATGTTGAGTTTGGGAGGGAAGGAAATATTAGGAATGTTGCTTTTGATGAGGATTCTGTAACTGACAATGATTAGGTCTTTGTACCTAATATTGTTCAAGACACAATTATAGTACAAGAGCATAATGAGAATCCTACTGTAGATCCAGTTACAGTACAAGAAAACAATGAGAATATTATTGTTGCTCGAGATACTGCTACAGTACAAGAAAATGATGAGAATCCTCATCAACTCCAACCCATACAGCAAGCTCAACAACCTCAAGAAGTGTCATTAAGGAGATCCAATAAAAAAAAGGAGAAAATCCATATATGGTCTCAAACAAGCTTCCCGTTAATGGTATCACAAGTTTAATTAAGTCATTACCTCATGGTTTTGAGGTAAATATTATAGATGAATGTGTATACCGCAAGTTCAGTGGGAGTAAATACCTTTTTTTGGTATTATATGTTGATGACATTCTACTTGCTAGCAACGATATAGGCTTGTTGCATGAAACTAAGAAATTTCTATCGAACAAATTTGAAATAAAAGATCTTGGTGATGCATCTTTTGTATTAGGAATCGAGATACTAAGAGATCGTTCTCAAGGTATTCTTGGGTTATCACAAAAGAACTATATCGAAAAGATTTTAAGTAGATATGTCATAGAAAGTTATAGACCAATGGACACACGCGTAGTTAAAGGAGACAAGTTTAGTCTCAAGCAATGCCCCAAAATGATCTTAAGAAGACAACAATGTATGATAAACCTTATGCATTAGCACTAGGAAATTTAATGTATGCTCAAGTCTACATACATCCCAATATATCATTTATAGTGGGAGTGTTAGGTAGATACTTGAGCAATCCGGATATGGGTAATTGAATAGCTGTTAAAACGCGTAATGCGTTGTTTAAAGAGAACAAAGGATTACATGCTTATTTATCGAAGATCAGAAAATTTGGAGATCATTAGGTATTCTAATTATGATTTCATGGCATATGGTTGCGAAACTTTGTCACTAAGCTTCATATAGTAGATGACATTGAAAGGCCATTAAAGATATTTTGTGACAATAAGTCAGTAGTACTATACTCCAATAATAATAAGAGCTTGACAAAATCGAAGCATACAGACATCAAGTTCTTAGTTGTCAAGGAGAAAGTTTAAGAAAAATAGATTTTCATAGGACATATAGGAACAGAGTATATGCTAGCAGACTCATTAACCAAGGAATTGATCCCTAAAGTCTTTCATGAGCACACTGCTCGGATGGGTGTCAATATTTGTGATGCCTTGGTTTAGTGAGAGTTTATGCTATATGTCCTATGACAGATATTGAGTTATTTTCTGCAGAACTAAGTTGATGGTTTATTTCATGTTATATGAAATGTTTATTTTGCAATATTTGTATTGTGTTTGATCTCAATAAAGTTGGACCAGCTGAAAATATACATGCATGAGATCACTTGGCATGTAATTTTCATATTACTCATCCAAATTTGATCTATGTCGTTAAGTATATTAGGATGGTGATTGGCATGGTTTAGTCACGGCATTTAATGTGATAAAAGCTGTGGTAGTTCCATATCTAATGTATGAGACGGACCAGATTGTTAAAGTAATGAAAGAAATAGCATTCAGATGCGCGCATAAAGTTTATAAAATGTGATTATGTCAAGAAAGAATATATGTATAGCCCAAGTGGGAGATTGTTAGGAAATTATTTAATTTTCTAACTTATTTGTGGGCAATACATATATCAATTATAATCACAAATTATCCTATTTCAAATTAAATGACTTATATAATGATGATCTCATTTATTGTTATAAATGCTAATTGAATAAGTCATTGTTACTTTTGATTTGGAATTAAATGAGAATAAAACCGGATATTATCTTTTGTTCCTTAGATACTTATCTTTTGGATTTTAGATATATTATCTTTTGGGCTTTAGATACTATTTTATTTGGGCTTTAGGGTTTAATGGGTGCCATGCTCAAATATAAATAGACCTTCAGGGTTTCGGTCCCCAATATACCAAAGCCGTCTTTGTTACTCTTTTCCCATCAAAAGTGTTGCAGTTCAGCCACCTAGGAATACAGAAGACTTTGGTTGAGGAAGATCGAAAGAACCACAAGATCCAAAATCTTCCAATCATAATTCATGTTTATGAATTCAGGTACGCTTTCGCATTATGTTATATTTTTTGTGATTCAATATGGATGATTTGGGTTATTGAAATTAATTTATTCCAACAGTTAGTAGTTAGAGTATTATTGAACTGATGATGTATCATCTTGTTATATGGTTAGTAGTTCGAGTGTGATTGAATGATGATGTGCCTTCTTGCTATACCGTAAAAATAACAATTTGTTGTTTTTTATTTTCATGGCCATATTGTGATCTTTTATTTTTATTTTGAGGTGGAATTGAGCATTAGTGATTACTGAAGCAGGGATTGTATGCTATATTTGTTCTGTTCTGTGCTACAAGCATGTTGGTGTAGCTAAGATTCATGCCAATTTAGTAGTTATATGTAACAATTATAATTCTCCATTATTGTGCTACACTTTTTTTTTCTTTTTTTTTTCTTTTTATTATATTATGCGCTTTAATAATATCATATGTGTATTGTTGGATTTGATTTTAACTTTATATTATGTGCTTTAATTAAATGATCTCATTACTTGTAATAAGTAATCAAAACCTATGAAAATTATAAATTTTATTCATTTTATTAAAAATTATAAATTTGTAACCTGGAATTGATAAAAATAAAATAAAATAAAAATTGGTTTACATAATTCTTAAAATTATTCCTTAAAATTAAAATTGGTTTACCACAACAATATGGTTATATATATGAATTAAGAACTTTTAAGATCCTGAACTTTTTAAATGGTCATTGGTTACAAGGAAAGAAAATAAAACATGGTAATAAAACATAACGTTCGATGTCAGCCTGAGAAACACTTCGCTGGACTTTCTTCAAAACTTCCTCAAAGTCACACATAGCAACAGGATCCTTTGAAATCTCATTCTTGGGCATGTTCTTGATCTTATCGTGTGTTTTCCCGCTATCTTACGCCTCATACCATTCAGGGAAGCATCGCGACATACATTTGTCAAATCATCTCCACTATAGCCTTCTGTATGGCGAGCCACGTCATCTATATTGACATTAGGGGCCACCTGGTGCAAAGGCAAAACATGATTATCTTGTATTTGTTAGATGCTCGATGTCTTTCATTTGAATCCATTGAAGAAATAAATTAAAGGCAATACATAATAATAATATCTTTAAGACAGTATCATAGGTAAATCACAACGTCCTAACTTGCCTCCACAGTCTTCAAATTGATACGGATAAACTCTTTACGACTCTCAAAATTCGGAAGAGGAATATATATACGCTTTTCCAGCCTTCGCCTGATTTGATTTGCATCAACATCTAATTGTATCAGTACATGCACATTAAAAGAGGTTTCCGACAGATATAACTAATTCATCGCATACTTCTATCACTTGCAATGCACATTAAGAAGTATAAGAAAAGGATGCAGAAAAGCAAATACAAACCTCAATGCCTCATCTATGTCCCAAGGGAAGTTTGTAGCTGCCAAAACCATTACTATTTTACAGGTACCATCTTTATTTGTGGAACTATTGTTTACACCATCAACCTGAACTAGAAGTTCAGACTTCACCCTTCTGGATGATTCATGTTCCCCAAAAGCCCTGATGAATTGAAATGCAACTCGATCAGAAATCAAATAATCTCAACTGATACTACAAACTCAGGGTGAACCCAAGGGGTAGTTGACAACCATTATCTCCCAACGTAAATAAAAGTATGGCATACATGATGCAAAACTCAACATTTTTATGTAAGGAAAAGAACATCAAAGACTTACCCCCTAGCATTGCACAGAGAATCAATTTCATCAATGAAAATTGTACTTGGTGCATATACTCTTGCAAGATCAAACAAACACCACACCATGCGTTCACTCTCACCACGCCATTTGGAAGCTAAAGTTGCGGAAGAAACATTAAAGAAAGTGGTACCGCATTCAGTAGCAACTGCTTTAGCAAGAAGTGTCTTCCCAGTTCCGGGAGGCCCAAACATGAGAACACCTTTCCACTGTCTCCTAATCCCCTGTAAGAATCACATATAATGAATTCCAAAGAAAAAGGTCTTTCCATGACAACAACAATGGATAGAAATACAACAACAGCCTGCTTAAGGCCATCGGAGCTCAGCATAACAAGAGAATTTGTGTACATGACTACACAAGCATGAGAGAATTCCAAGGAAAAACAAGAAACAGTAGCATGCAAGATTAATTCAAATTTCAACATATAGCGAAACAACTACCAAGGGAATAAAAAGCACCAGACACCACAACAATCATAAAGTATAACATTCATATACACATCAGAATACTAGAATAGTATGTATAGATAAACCATCAATACCTGGAAATACTCAGGCATCCATAATGGAAGGACAACAGCTTCTTCAAGAAGCCTCTTGGCTTCAGTGAGGCCTGCAACATCATCCCATCTCACTCCGGGAGACGTCTCTAACACGTCCCTTTCGAGCATCTCAGCTAAGTCCGGATCAGGACCTTCATATTGCCCCTTCTTTGTCTTCCCATCATCACCATCACCATCACCATTCTATCCATATTGGAAGAAAAATTTGTATTTTTACTTGGTGATTAGATCTACTTAGTAAGGTTAATAATAATAGTGTAGTGTAAATGGAATCATTGAATTTGCCTTATTAATAATACTTTAAGAAGTCAGTTAGTTGCTTAGCAGAAATTTAATTAATCTAAGCTCTATACATTTTACACGATTCTTAGATACAAGAATCCTCCCCCTAAGTTTTTTATTGTTGGCTTAATTTTCAATTCTGATTTGCATTCTCAGCTTCTAAGGAAGCAAAATCTAACAATGAAAACTGAAGGGTATGCATAAAAAAGGTTAATTAGCAAGGTTTTTCTTTCCAAGAGAATCACGCCCTTCTATTCTGCTTCTGACAATTCTATGGAATACTTCCCTAATCGAAAAAGCTTAATTGGAAAATTCAGAAATTAGAAGTTCAATTATGCACAAAAAAAAATTAAAAAGAAAGAGGAGAGAAAGCTCACCGAGATAGATCTCTCCAAAGGATCCACTACCAATTTTTCAACCGATACAGAACTTATTTCCAACTCGAGGCTCCATTAAAAGTCAACCTCTTTTGAGCAAAACCCTAAAAAGGTTTCGAAAATTTGAGAAGATAAGCGAAAGCCAAGCAATAACAGAATTTGACCAAAACCCAGCCAATTTTCGTTGTGGAAGAAGGCAGAGGACAATGGGTAGAGAAAGAAGCAGAGGGAAGAGGGGAGTAGAAGAGGAAACAGAGGTTCAGACGAAGAAGACAGAGGAAGTGGATGGAGGGAAGAGGCAGGGGCGCATAGCTGTTGCAAACAAAGGTTTAGTTCTGAACTTTTATATTGGGCAATATTAAAATATCCAAAGAGTTGTTATCTTTTAGTATAATTTTTAATAAATTAATAATAATTTAAATATAAACCATTAGATTGTTTGTCAATCTAATCTAACGCTTTTTATTTAGTGGTGCATCAGATAAGCTCATAAGAGGTGGGTTGATTTTAGACAGACCCTCTAAAATATGGCTGTAGAGAAATTAATGACACTGTATTTAATATACGTATATTAATATCTAAGACTCTCTGCACTCTAGATAAATATATAAAAAATTCTATATAAATAATTTTTTGATTCAACCATTAATTACACTATATTCATCTTACTAAAATTAGAGAACATGTAGAGTAAACAAAAAATAATTAACAATATATGTTGGATAACAATAAAATAAGATAACATATAGAATAAACAAAAATCAACAACAATATATAACATGAAAGTAAAAAGACTTCTAAAGGTCATAAGTATCCAATATACAAGTCAAAAGTGAACATAAAAGTATAATGTACTGTCTATGATTCATGGACACTGATACGAACATGGAACACGACACGACACGAAATATATAGACATACAAATTTAGATTTTTTGTAAGACATAGAGATACGGTATATATATAAAATATAAAATATTTTTTAAATAAATTGTAATGATATTTTAATATTTTATTGATATTAAAATATAAATTAATTTTTTAATTATTTTAAATATCTTTTTTCAATTATATAAAGTATTTAAAATATATTTTGTTTTAATAACTAATAATATATGCTATTTCTAAACTTATTTCAATAATACATGTTAAGAATAAGACTGGACACACTGATATGTAATGATATTTAAATGTGTCCAAGCGTGTCCAGAGAAGAATTTTTTATTTTTTATTAAGACACAGTTGGACACAGAAGGTGTGTCGTGTCTGAAATGTGTCCGACACGAAGATACAACAAATCAAAAAAGTATCCATACTTCATAGTGCACTGTACATCTACAGTGAAACCAGTAAAACCCTATTATTATGAAGGATGGTGATTTAGTCAGTGTTCCATTCCGCACCAGGTGTACGTGTTTATTGTTGAGGTATGTTTATGTCACGTTTTGAAGTGTGATCATGGCTTTCGCATAATCGAAATTGTAGAATATGGGTCTTTGATCTCCACCGTTCTACAAATACAGAGAGTAAAATATTGTCCAAGATGAAATTTCTCAGCTTTACTGCATGTCAAAATCCAGTCTCTTTGATATAAAATAGTAACACGTTAGGCAGTAAAATATTCAACCATAGTTATCAGAACCGAACCGGTAATTAACCCGGTCATATGAATGAGTCACCAGATCACTGGTTTAACTGGTGGATCACTGATTCATCCAGTTGATCCGGTTATAACTAAATAAAAATAATAAAATTATAAAAATAAATTAAAATTTAAAATTTAAAATATATATTTTCACAAGTATATTAATAATGTTACATCAATAAAAATAATTATCTTATATATTAATTGTATAAATAGTTATTTAAAAGAAGGAATATAATGAAATAACTGTGTAAAATATTTTATAATATCAATGTATCAAAATTAAATTATAAAAACAAATAAATACAATATTATTATTGAAGAATAAAAAGAATGTTTTACAATATAATTACTTTAATATGATATAATTATTAATTTTTTTAGGATGATAAGTGTTTGGTAAATAAAAGATATTACTTTTTAGTATATATATACTTATTAGCATATTATTTAATAAAGAAAACACTAGCTTAGTGGATGACTTGTGCTGTAATTTAAAAAGATCTCAAGTTTGAATCATATGTATGTATTTTGGATGACCTCACTATAAACGGATTTGTTACTCCCACACAATTGGGAATAACATTAATCATCCTAAAATATTTATGAATGGAACTCCACTTTTTTGTTTTTAAAAAATTTGATAATTAGACATTGCTTCTTTATATTTTTAGTTTTTCAAAATGTTCTCTTTTCCTTTTAAACATTCTTTCAAAGAGAAGAGATATTTAGCTATGGGTTCTTACCTCCTTCTACCGCCACTGCACCACACTTTCAGATCTTTCTACGTTGTCATTGGTTCTCTGTTTCTTGCCCTACTTCCTCGCTCGTTATCTGCTCTTCATTGTGAGCTGTCATTGATACTCTGTTCCTCGCTGTATCTCGCTATCGTTGCTGGGTGGTCTCGCCTTGTCTCACTGCCATGTTTGCAATTGGAGTGCCTATACCTCGCTCCAACATGGTTTGCATAAGAGGTAACAACTAGTAAATATTTTTTATTTTTTTCACTCTATTCAATATTTGAATTGAAAATTGTTATTGATTTTTGTATCAAACCTTGTCTTGCCACTTGAGTGGATCATTATTTTCAAAACACAATTCTTAGCCTTTTCACGTGTTTATGCACATCAAATTATTAACATTGTGATTGAGTATCTATTTTCTTTTGCTCAGCTTGGTGTTAAAATTGTCCATGTCCTCATTGGTCCTGTTTCATATTCGTTGCTTTCCAAGCTTGCCAAAGGTGTTGAGAAGACCTTCTTTCTCTTCTCGCTTCTCCCCGAAGTCCTAGCTAGCTACAAGTAAGAACTTTAACTTTTGTATTATAACTATTGCTTATTTTTATGTGATTATATATGTGTGTTATATCTCTAACTTGTTTATATTTGTAAAATCAGCAAAGTTATATTTACTAGTGTAGTCATATTTGTAAATTGATTCTACTTTTTGCTATTTTTTAATTGTGAATAATGATATCAGAAAATATTGAATGTTTGAACTTGAGGAATCTTTTTTTATTTGCTAGAAATCTGTCACAATTCATAATATTTTTTGTTAAAGTTTGATTTGTGTTTCATAGTTTTTAGGATGAGTCTCTTCCTTTCTAATATGGTTGTTGGTGATTAAAGTATGTTCAAAGTTAAAAGAAATGTTAAGCAATTTTTTCCAAAATTCAGACATAGTTTATGATAGGATGTAATGTTACTATTTCACTATTTCATCCATGTAGCAAAGCCTCGTTAGGAATGGGATATAGGATAATTATTATTTTTATTGTTGCATTGCATAAGGTAAGAGGACATAGATGTATGTGCGAAAATTTGTGTGATGTATTATTATACATTGAGTTTGAACATCGAATTATAAAAGCCAACACATTATGAGAACCAACAAGTATCTGTCAATTTCTTCATGTGAGGTCTCCGTTTTTCAATCTTCACTTTTTGACTTGCATTTGATAAACTTGTATTAGTAAGTGAAAAATAGTACTTTTGTGATGGTGATTCTTTTTCCAAGTAATGCTGGCAGGTGTTAATGCTGGCCAGCTTTTGGATGTGGCGTTAATCATGTCATGGTGAATGTGGCATGGAACAACTGAACAACTTGTTATATTCATCAGAACATTGATCAATGTTAGTTAGAAGTCCCTGAATTTGATATTTTTGAAGATGATGTGCTTGATCATGATGAGATTGTAAGTATATATGTCAATGAGTTATGATAATATTCTAATTGCTTAATAGCTGGTAATGATACTGTTTTACTTATATTTTAGCATATGATGAGGATGCTTCGCATGGTAGCAACGAAGTTAAAGATTGATTTGTAACAAGTCAATAATTGGTAAGTTAGATAAAATCGATACAATAATGGTCAATATGTATCTTTTTAACTTCACATAATTTTTTTATTATAAATTCATGTTTTTGCTATTGCATGATCAAATACCTTTTATTCATGTAATTTTTGGAATCTTGGCTCTAAATCTCTACTTATTGAGTATGCTATAAAGTATAGTCTACTTTTAAAAAAAAAAAGATCATAAATATTATTAGGTCTTTGTCGGAGATGTTATCCTTTTTACATTTACAATTTACATACATATATATAATAGCAATTCTTTAGTACTTTTTTTACTTCGATTAGTTTTTATTTTCTTTAGACCGAGATGTGTTTCTTTATTATAATCTTAGTTTTTGATTTTTTTATATTAGATGCAAATAATGCAATGGCAATTGAACCTGTTTTAATGATTGATGCTGGTTTTGGACTTTAATTTTCTATAAATATTCGCCATCAAGCTCATTTGATCATGTAACCTTTTCAAATGTATCTGCTATCATTTGATCTTAGGGTATTATGATTGGCTTACTTTTATATACACACTCAATCAGAATTCTAGTTTTGAAAATATAGTAATGGGCTTCTTTTTCTATTTGTTCTATTTTATTACAGTACTAATGATGCTATTCTGGAGGAAATAAAGAAAGACTACATGCTACAACATGGTGGGGAGAGAATTGCCAGAATGTAGTTTATTAAATGTCAATATAAATGCCAAATATTGTTATATATTTTGTTAAGCTGATGCATGGTGCATTAGAACCATTGCTATGTTTGTAAATTTTTTTTTAAATTTGTATTCAATTAGAATAAGAATGAAAGTAAAGAACTCCCAAAATGAGTTTTGATGATTGTTAAAGGAACTGAAGTAAAAAATGGAGGTTATTTGAGGAGAAATAGATAAATAGAGTGTTATTCGTGTTGGTTCCTTTGTTTAAAGGTTTTTCAAATGCTTTTATGGCACTCCATGACTTGAATAATCCAAACAGAGTTATTGTCTCATTTATTAACTTAAATAAATACGCTTTCTTATTATTCATGTTTTTACATTAACCGCATGTTAAACTAAATTTGCCATATTAGAAACACAAGATAATTGCTAGTTTGAAACAAAATGTCACAGCTTAAGCATTATGATTCAGAAGACCAAACAAATCAAAGTTATTTTTTAGGTAAAAATTACTTTCAACTTGATCCACTAAATAAACTATGTTCACAGATATTAAAAGGAGATCCAATATTTAGTCACAAAAAAATATTATATTTTACAAAATTTTTTGGAACACAAAAGACAAATCAAAACAAAATATAGGTTCATTTTCAAGTTTTTAACTAAAGTATTGGGATAAGTAATTAATAAAAGAGATTTTCATTGTACAACCTTATATGTATCTACACAGTTCTTTACAACAACATATGTAAAAAATCATAATATCTTAGACTAGCATTAATGTATATCTACACAGTTTTTTACAAATAAATCATTTTTTTATGTCCTTCATGTTCATAGGATGCCACATTTTAATGTGCCAATCATTCCATATGTTTGCTAAAATCGCATTGACTGCATGTCATTTCTGATGATAAGTGCCCGATCCAACCCTTGTAATTCCCAAATTCACATAGCATGCCTTGTTGGTGACGTTGAATCCTAATTATACAACATAAAGCTGAGTAAGTTTTGATGTTTCAAGACTCAGAATAGTAAAACCTAGGAGTAAAAAAAAAAGATACTTTACTATAACTTTCACGATTCTTCAAAATATTCATGGAGCCCTCAAATACATCCGTTGTCACAGAATGTCGATGTTGTATTTGATATTGTCAACAAACAGCATATACACCCTAAATTGAATAAGACCAAAATCAAGTGGATAAAGAGATATAAAAACACAATAAATTAAAAAAGGTAATAGCTTAATTAAGTATTGGGGACTTAAGAACTTCTAAAGTATACGAAGTTAAAAATCTGACAAAAAAATGATAATGGGATAGCAATTACAAATCAACTAGTTCATTAATTCTTCTATAGTAAGGTTAACCACTTTAAGTTTAGTGTTTTTAGTTGCAATTTCTCTTCTCTACAATAAACCAAGCATAAAGCACTTTATGTTTGATCTTTATTCGATTAGTGTTACTCAACTCCACTCCCTTAAGTAGTTGATATCCTAACTAAACCACTCTTAGCACCAACTTTTGAGATCAGAGTTTCAAAGTTAAAGCAAAAATCAATTTTAATTAGCAAAAGATATATCTAAGATTATGTTTGAGAAGTGATGTATAGAATAATAACACAGTTAAGCAATTCTCATATATTTTTAGGTAAGGTAGCACAGTTTGTTATAAGCTACTATCGCTTATGTTGTTTATTGTTTCTACTCCTAATCCAATGTGAATTCTCTCATACAAAACATCATGTATTAAATTTTGGCTCTTCAGAATCATTGTCCTAGTTTTACAATAGAGGTTAAATTTCAAATAAAAAAAAGTAGGAATTTTATTCAATTAAAAATTAAAATAATTTCTACCAACCAAATTACAACAATCAAATTCAATCATTTAAGCATGATCAAAGACTCTTAATCCATTTTAAAACTTTTCACTGGTTTATTATGAAATTCTTTTAAAATTAAAATAACATTCAAGTAAAACTATTAAACTCATAAATAAATTTATTGTCAATGAAAATTGCACATTTGCACACTTTTCAGAAGGCATATTCTGCCACACGAAGAACATTTAAATTCACATAAAATTTTCATAGAAAAAAAATAAAAATAAAAATAAAATGGAACCTTAAAGGAGTAGGTCTCAGAGATAGAGGTGGAGGGAGAAGGACAGAGATCAGAGTCGCTAGTGAAGAAGAGGAACAGAGAGGCGACAAAAACAATGAAGTGGTCAACCTGAGTGTAACAGCGGCAGCACAGCGTATTGCGACGTTGAAGATAGCACGGTGCAGGGAAGAATGAGCAACCGCGCAGATGGAGAGGATCAGAAAGTGAGCTACCGCGGAGAGGAAGGCATAAGAAACGAGTGACGTTGATAGGAAGTTGAGAGAGGGGCAAAAATCTTAGGAGAGCTCTTGTCTCTTTAGTCCTTTCATTGAAACTCAAATTAAAAGGGATAAGAAGAATGTGTAAAATAAAGAAATTAGAGGGATCAATATTTAATTATTAATTTTTTTAAAAATAAAAAATGGGGTTTATTTTGTAAATATTATAGTGATGATTAATGATACTCCCACATAAAAATGGGTGTAAAGAATTCATGGCCTAAATAAATTAAGCTTAAATGCTCAAAGTCTTAAACCCATTTTTTAATTTTTTTTATTATTTTGACTATTAGTTAACCTAATTAAATTTAGTCTTCTTCCATTTTCAAATTTCAGCCGTCACTCTTTTATTTCTTTAAATGCTTAGTTTCATGTTTTTAATTTTTTTTTCTATTCCTTGTCAAGTGGTCATCTTCTCTTTATCAAAAGATAAATTTCAAATTTGTTACCTAAATTATTTTTTTTATTAGTTTAATATTAATGGTAATTAATTATAGTAGGAATATATAAAAAATATATAAATTTTTTTATTTTTATGTACTTCTTATATACTTCTATTATAATTAATTACTATTAATAGAGATATCAATTGAGTCCAATACCTTAAGATTTGTCTTAAATTCTTTAAAATAATTTCAGCTCACAGTCTCATAAATTATAAAAATATATTGTGTAAACCCTGACTCTAATTAAATCCCACAAAAAAATTAAAATAGGATTGACTTTACAAATTCTAAAAACCCTAAAATCTCTCTTTCTCCGCGAAAAAGACGAATGTGTGCAATGAACATTAATCTCTTTTCCTCCTGAAACCTACGCGAGAAAGACCAATGCGTGTGATAAACATTATGTCGAAATAAATGCATATTATTTTTTATGTGAATTGATATTAAATGCATATTATTTTTCACGTGGGTTGATATCATCTTAAGTATATCACGCTTGGGTTGATATTATTTTTCAAAGGATATTATAGGAAACATTGCTCTCAATGTAAAAATAAAAGAAAGAAAATAAAATAATTTTATATACCTAAAATTAATTATATTTTTAACTTTTTTTTATTTTTTGTCTAGATGATTTTTTCTTTATCAAAAAATAAATTTTAAATGTTATTTAAATTATTTTTTATTAGTTTAATATTGATGGTAATTAATTATAGTAAGAGTACATAAGATTTTTTACTTTTATATACTCCTTATATATTCTTACTATAATTAATTACCATCATCTAGTCCATCAACATTACACTAATAAAAAAAAATAATCTAGATAACAAAATTCTTTATTTTTTTATATAACTCTATATATATCTCCCGATTTCATTATTTCTCTTTTTGATATTTTCAATTACAAATTTTAATTCAAGCAATTATAATTTAGGTAATAATATAATTTTTTATTCTCTTCATGACTTTATATATTTTATTTTATTCTCAATTTATTGATTTTTTTATCTTTCGTTGTATTTTATTATATATAACTATCTCTATATAAATTTTTAAAGTAAATTGGTCAATCTACTAATTTAAAATATATTTTTTATTTTTAGAAATAGTAATAAAAATATTTTAAAAGAAAGTTACCATTAAAATGTGGAGTCACTCCATTAGTCTCTTCTAATAAAAAGATGTTTTTAAAATTCAATGTAAAAAATCTGATAGTAATGTCGAATAACTAATGTACACTTTTTTAATTTTGAATTATTATATCCTTTGATAGTAATGTGTATTATTTTTGTTCTCTCAATATAAATTTGTTAGGTCTGTCATGTGTAAGAATACCGTTTATTAGTCTTTTCAAATGTATTGCATATTGCATATAATATTGCTTTTTAATAAATTAATTAAAAATATAATTTAATTAAATTTAGGTATGACTAATTAAATAATTTAATACATATGAATATTATTATACATAAGAGAATATATTATTTAGAGTAATTATCTAGATCAGTTTCTGAAATTTTTAAAATCAGACACTTTAGTCTCTGAAGTTTTAAAATATATAAAATAGTTTCTAATGTTTATTTTCATTAGACAATACAGTCTCCCTTCATTAGTCACTTAGGTTTTAGCTGGCATGGAATGTTAGTTTATACATGTGATCCTACAGTAAAGTACAAAATAATCCTCGAATAATTTAAAAAATCTCAAAACAGCCATTGAAAATATTTTTAAAATTTTAAAATATTCTCTTCAAATATTTTTAATCTTTTTTAAAAGTCACCGTCTTCAGGAGTTTGAAACAAAATTTTGGCGGGCCAAAAATTTAACATAAAAATTTAAGGTCATACTCATCTGATGCAACTCTTTGAATTTTTGAAGGTTGTATCTCACTTTCTTCGCAATAAAATAGAAGAACTATTCTACAGGTGTTGATATTGTAGAAATTATATGTTCTCCTTCTTAAATATTAGTCTTTCTCTTAAAAAATACATCAATTCTTTGATTTTTCATTATTATTTTGTAAAAAAATTTGAATATATATCCTATATGTAAAAAAAATTAGAAGGATAAATATTAAAATTTATAATATTTATTGATTTTTTTATCAATTTATACAAATACAATAATATTAATATTTATTGAATATTCTAATATTTTTTATCATATAAAAATTAAATTAAATAAACAGTAATATATAAAATAATATTAAATTAAATAAATAAAAATATCTAATTTTATAACGAGAAGGAAAGCAGCAAGCAAGTAGCAAATGTGTTGTGAAACCAACAAAGTAAAGCATTTGAACCAATTGAACTACTCTATATTTTTTGAAGAACTACTACTAATTTTTTTTATAAAAAATTTGGAGGGCCATGACCCCATTGCCCTAGTTAAGCTCCACTACTGACCGTCTTATAATATGTTTGTAAATGAAATATTATTAAAAGATATATAATAAATAAAGAATAAAAAAATAACAAAATATATTCTGAAATATAATTTTATTTATTAACACTAAATGTTATAAAAAATACTATTATTTAATCATTAACATATGATACTTATATTGAGGTGATGTAGAAATCATAATAATAACAACTAAATTTAAGAGGTTATTGAATTATGAAGGCCATTAATTATATATTTAACCTCCTAAGATATTAACACTAAATAAACTTAGAATTTTTTTTGGCATAATTGCTATCTATGATAGCACAAACAACTTTAACTCTAAGTCCATTTTGTGCAACATTATAATAACTAAAACACTTAGATTTGTCAAAATATTTATTCTTCAAGTATTGTAAAGTACGAGAAGTTTCGTATTAAAATTTTGTAAATTATCTACGTTAATTTTGTAGTTGACTCACTTTTACAAATTTGACCTCATAGATAATTTAGTTCACATTGCATGTAAATTTTAAAGTATTAGATTCATAATTATTTGTACAAATATTTTTAATTATTTATATGAAAAATTGAATGTTCAATAAGAATTCTCCAATCTTTTTAAACAATAATACTCATTTTCTTCTCATTATAAAAAATGGTCATAAAATATGACATCTATAATTACATTAAATTTATATTTAGCATGGTCAAAAATAAATATAGATTTATTTATTTTATAAATTGCTTTTTAAAAAAAATACCTTTTCAAAATCAATTTATAATTTATTTTAAAAATATATAAAAAATTTTGTATATAAATAATCAAATTTTAGATAAATAGACCGAAAATATTAGAAATTAAAATTTTTTAATTTAAAAATAATTATATATAAATAATTTGAAATGATTATTTTAAATTTTTTAAATTTTTAGAGACTGTTATGAGATTTTTTAAATTCTCTAAAGATTATTTTGTACTTTATTTTAGGGATTGATTTATCCAAAACACACATATGGACACTTAACGGCCACATGTGCGAGTTAACATTCCACGTCAGCAGTCATCGTTAGTGACTAACAAAAAAAATTGTATTGTTTAACCAAAATAAATGTTGGAGAATATTTTGTATATTTTAAAATTTGAAAGACTAAAGTATCCAACTTCAAAAATTTTAGGGACTAATTCGAATAATTATATTATTTAAATAAAAATAGCCAATAAAAAATACAATTATTTAATAATAACCTAAGATGATAAAATTTTACGAAAAAACTTTATTTTATATATAATTAATCAAATTTTAATATTATGCTCTTTCAACGAATTAAATTGAATCCAAATAAGCAATCATATCAATTAAATATTTAACTCAAATGAACCAAACTAACAAATTCAACCAACTTAAACTCACATGGCTTATATTTCATCTAGATTTAGATCCTCTAAAGTTTGAATTTTACTTTAAAAAATAAAGTGTGATCTTTCACCATTAATTTTATAGGTGGGACCAAGAATAAATATGAAAAAGAAATTATTCAAGGGTAGAAAATCACAATTTACTCTCTAAAATAAAATTCAAACTTTAGAGGATCCAAATCCATTTCATCTAACTACTTGAGTTTAAATATGCTAGCATGACAATTAAGTAATTATAACAAGATAAACTAATATATCATTATTCTAACATATTCTTTAACTAAAAATATTCAACATATAATAACGTATCAACTAAAATTTAAATAAATCAAAATATCATAACATATTAACTAATTAACTATTTAAAATAAGAAATAGACAAACTAACCTCAAAATTCAATGTCTTGACTACATGCTATGTTGCATTCATTCTGTTAATATTTTTCGAGCGCATGTAACCCCTTCGTTGAGCCATGTATACTTTTTTAATTTTTCTAAATTGAAAAAAATATCAAATGAACATAAACATCTCAGATGTGAAAGAGTTCAGCAACAGAAACAACACAAATATTTAACACAAGAATAATATGAAAATACTCACAACATAATATGACAGCAATTATAAACAAGAAAATGCATTAACTAAAGCAACAACAAGAACGCACCGATATTTTAACGTGAAAATCCCTCAATGTGAGAGGTAAAAACTACGAGTCACAAAGACCAAGAAAATGGCTCGACTATAATCAAATATGAGATACAAGAGAGTCTCAAATAAATCACAAATCATGCATACAATAAGTTAAAATACCAAAGCACCAAAGCTTACAAATGAGTAATAAGAAGATAAAAAATATGCAATAATAGAGCTATTGTTCGAAGTAGATTTCTCCCTCTACAAACTTCCAATCAAACTCTCCACCGTTCAGAATGAAGAACAAGATGAGTTGAAGCTGCAGTTCAAATTTCAAGCCAATCCAACGATGAACGAATAAGAAATTGCTATTTAAAATCTGCTGCTCTGTACAAAAATAAAAATTATGTTTTCTCTCTTTTCTCTCTTTTGTAGCTATTCTCTCACTCTTAATGACAAAAAAAATCTAATTAGGGTAGTGATACAAGGGTGCAAGAAAAAACTCCAAAAATTGGATTTGGGCCTCACAATAGAGAGAAAAACCCAACAAATCTTCTCTTTCTTGACTAAGTGGAGGCCCTCGCCATCCTGACGATTAAACAACATGTTTCAAACTTATATATTGACAATGCTTTTGTCATCATATTAGCACCATTATCATCAGTGTGAACTTTCTCAAGTTCTAACAACTTGAAATTCAACACATCCCATATCCAATGATACTTAATATCAATATATTTAGATCTTGCATGAAAAGTAGAATTCTTGGCAAGATGAATAGTACTTTGATTGTCATACGACAACAAATAACAGTCTTACTTGAAACCAAGCTTTCGAAGAAACTTCTTTTTCATCCATAACAACTCTTTACATACTTCAGTTGATGCAATAAACTCAGCCTCTATAGTAGAAAGTGCAACACACTTCTGTAGTCTTGACTGCCATGAAAGAACTCTTCCTGCAAACTTGACCAAATAACCTGAAGTAGACTTTTGAGAATCGACATCTCTTATCATGTCTGCATCAGTAAAGCCAACTGGCAAAGGTTTATCACCACCAAAACTCAAACTCAAGTTAATTATTTCTTTGACATATTTCATAATCTATTTAACAGTATTCCAATATTCTTTACTTGGATTAGAGAGGAAACGACTCACAATACCAACCGCATGAGCAATCTCTGGTCTAGTATACACCATAGCATACATCAAGCTTTCAGGCTAACCGTTGAGGCATAAGAAATTTCATCTATTGCTTATTTTTTCTCGTTAGTGGTTGAACACTTCTTAGTACTTAACTTAAAATGAAGAGCAAAAGAACTAACAACACATTTAGTATCATTCATGCCAAACCTTTAAATCACTTTCTTTATGTACTTCTCTTGTGACAAATGAAGCTTCTTGGAATTTCTATAACGAGTAATAGTCATGTCCAAAATCTATTTGGCAAGACCCAAGTCCTTCATAGCAAAGAACTTGCTCAACTGTTCCTTTAACTCATTAATCCTCAAAGCATTCTTACCTACAATTAAAATATCATCTGTATAAAGTAAAAGAATAATAAATCACCATAGAAATTCTTGCACAAACACATAATGATCTGAAGTTGTCTTATGGTAACCATGCTTACCTATAACGGATTCAAATTTCTTGTACCATTATGTTGGAGCTTGTTTCAACCATAACGACTCTTCTTAGGTTGGGTTTGGTAAAGCTTTTCGAAGAGGTGCTTGTATTTTTTTAAAAGTACAAGTACCTCATTTGTGTTTGGTAAATTGAAAAGCCTAAGTGCTTGTGCTTGTGGCTTTTAAAAGTTAGGGGTGCTTTTGAAAGCACCTAAGAATGAGCTTTTCAAAGTTGGCTTGTGCTTATCAAAATTAAAAAAAAATCTAATATAATAAATATTCAAAATTACCATTATTAATTATTAACACCAGATTTTATTTATTTTTTCACATATATTTTCCGCCATTATATTGCCATTGAAATACTCATATATTTCTAATTTCTCAACTTAAACTTCACAAATTCTAACACAATCTTCGTATATTTTTTATTTTTCAACCTAATCTTCACAATTTCAACACAAATACATCTCTATCACGTATTAGGTATGAACTTCTATCAATTTATATTATTTTTTATGCGTTGTTTTTGTATTTTTAAGTAGATGTTTGTTTTTCTCTGTTCTTTAAAAACGTGAAGGAGACCTGATATATGAAAACCAATCATAAAATTTTCGTACACCAATTTCATGAACATTAGTCAAAATTATAATAACAAAATATATATACATATGTAAATATAAATATATAATTTTACTTGAGATATGTGTCCCATTTTCTGTGATTTGTAAAAGTGAGTCAATATATATAGATGGGTAATGGACGTATCAGCACTAACATTGGATTACATACAAGTTTTATTATTGACTAATGATAACTCTATTTATATTAATATAGAGAGTAAATTAAATAAATATTTAAATTATTGGTCTCTAAAATTTGAAAAAAAATTATTCTTCGTTATAAATATGTTTATTATAATTTTTTTAATTTTTAAAAGTTGCTTTACTAAACACAATTGTAGTACTTGTGCTTATTAAAAGTTATTTTTAACGTAATTTTATCAAACGCAAGTGCGGCAGCTTTTAAAAAGCTGTCTTTTAAAAGACAGCTTTCATAAGCTACTTTCGAAAAGTAAAAGTTTTACCAAACTAAGCCTTAATCTTGCACACAAGGTCTTTCTTTTCTTTAACAACAAAGCTCTCTGATTGTTCGATGTAAATTTTCTTGTCCAAATCACCATGAAAAAAGCTATCTTCACATCCATTTGCTTAATCTCCAGATCAAGAGAAGCTGCTAATCAAGAATAACATGAATGGATGACATCCTCACAATAGGAGAAAAAAATCTCCTAAAAATAGACACATTTTCTCTGACTAAAGCCTCTAACAACTAATGTATCTTTATACTGAGGTTTAGAATTGTATTCTTCATTCTTGATTCTGAATATCCATTTGTCCTTTAAAACAATAACACCCTTAGGTAGCTTCACCAACTCATAGGTATCATTCTCAAACAAGAACTTCATTTCTTCTTGTGTAGCTTCAAGCCATTGACCTTTGCTTTCATCTTCAACAGCATCTCCAAAGCATTTAGATTCTTCCTCATTAGTCAAGAAGACAAACTCATGTGGAGAATACCTTGACAAAAACTTTCGCTCTCTTGTAGACCTTCTGAGTGCATTTGCAGAAATTTTTAAAGTTGGTTATTCATCATGAGCATCATCACCAACTATATCAAGCGTTAAATCAACCATTCCATATTTACCTGCACATGTATTATGCTCATTATTTTGAGCTTTAACTTTATCATCTTCCACCATAGGCATAAAGAGAGTAATATCCAAGTCAGAAAAATCATCATTAGACTGAACCATTGGCTTCTCTGCATTATCAATATTCTTTAATGTTTGGTATTCAATAAAGATAACATCTCTACTTTGAATCATCTTCTTGCTAACATGATCATAAAATTTGTAACCAAACTCATGCATGCCATAACCAATAAAAATACATTACCTAGTATTTACATCAAGCTTTGATCTCTCATCTTTGGAAATATGAACAAAGGTTTTATATCCAAAGACTCTTAAATGATTATAAAAAATATCTTTATCTGATCATACCTTCTTTGACACTTTAAATTACAAGAGAATATATGGTGTCTGGTTCAAGACATGAACAATATTTCTCAAAACTTCACCTCAAAAGGATTTTACTATGACAATAAACACCTAATTTTTTAACAAATATTATGTTCATCTTTTCAGCCAAATCATTCTACTGAGGAGTCTTCGGTGGAGTCTTCTGATGTCTTATACTATACACTTTACAATAAGTATCAAATGGACCTATGTACTTGTAAGAACCACGATTAATTAGCCATTTAATTAAATAATTAAATTGACCAAAATAGGTTCCAAAAATTTAGAATGATAACTAGGAAATTTAAATATAATTTTTGGACTCAGTAGATTTTTCTGAGTTGGAAAATGTAATTTTCTGTGAAAAACTGCATAAAAACGTGAACCGATAAATTAATCGGTAGTACTGGCTTAAATATGTCCAGTACTATGCAAGAACAATAAAAATAGTAGAAAACATTAGAAAAATAATTAAAGTTAAAAACTGGGCACTAATTTTAAAGGTTTGTCCCAAAATGAGGCCAAACAGACTAAAAAACACTAACAGGTTGGACCGGGCCCAAGTTGGGCCCAAACCCAACACATATAACACTTCAAACATAACCCATTCAGCTCATAATTCCCATTCAAACATAAATCCAGCTGCATGAGTTAAGAGTAAAAGGGGAGAGAAAGTTACTATTCACACCTCACTTCAATTAATCATATCTCAAGCTACGATGCTCCGATTCGCGTGACGTCAATGGTTATGCGAAACTCTCGCCGAGCCCGTTAGTTTTACCTAACTTTTGTAGGTAAGATTTTGAAATTTTATCTCCTTCTTGCAATCTTAAAAAAATCAAAAATTTCAGTTTTGGTTTTAAGTAAATTTTTGTGTTTTGATTATTTAGGTGGTATCTAAGGTTGGGCTATTGGTGGTTTGTGCCCAAACACCATCGGAGTAGGTAAGAAAACTCTTTGTCTTTGTGAATCTGTGATTTTGGTAACTCTATATTGATTGGTGGTAATTGGTATGATTTAGCTGAGTTCTTGCACTTGTTGGAGTGATTTGGAGCTTTGAATGTGAGATTGGTGATTTATTGGGGGTTGAAAGCTTGTTTGGACTCAAATTTGGTGTATAGCACATATTGGGATCATGGTATGGTTTTAGTTTTCTCTATGTAATATATAATATTTCTTGACACTTAGGCTAGTGAACCTTAGAATATGATTGAATTGATTGTTGAATTTGATAATGTATGATGGCATTGTTGATTTTGATGAATTATGACGTTGAACTTTGAGATTATTGTTGGTTATTAAAATGGAAGTTGAAAATGATGATTTTGAGTGTTGATAAAGAATTGTGAAGCTTATTGATGTTGATATGTGTTGAGGTTAGGGAAATGATGCTTTTAATGTAATAATTGAGAATTTTAGGAAGGAAAATGAGGATTATTGGATGAAATTGGTGAAATGACATGTTGGTAGGTTATGGAATGAATTGGAAGATATTTGAATATCATTTAGGTCTATTGAAACTTCTATAGTTGTAGGATATTTTGTATTGATCGTGAATTTTGGAAATTTGAGAACTTTGCTGATTTTTGCAAAAATTTAGTTTTATCGAACTTTAACGGATCATAACTTAAGCCTCAAAGCGTGAAAGTGAATGAACTTTGTTTTGAATTAAAGGTTTCTTTGAGAGCTTTAAATTGATATACAGTTTGAGAAAAATAGATTTTTATAGAGGGAGTTATGACTGTTTAAAGTTTAGTGCCAAAAACTGAATTATGCAACTTTGAAATTTTATTAAGTCTGGTGAGAGTTGCGAACGCAACATGGTGCATGCGACGCAACCAATCCATTCGAGTTGGGCATCTCGCGTACACGAGCAAGGGGTTGCATACGCGACCACCCCTTTTTTAATAGCATGCGTATGCGAGGCAGGGGCTTGCGTATGCGAGACGCCTGTTTTGCTAAAACATGATTTGTTTCTATTTTCAAAGGTTCTCCTAGTTTCTAAAATTTCTTCAAAGGCTGATTAAGAGTATTGTCTAATATTTTGGTTCTAATATTGCTAAAGATAAATTAGTGAATTATTTTAGTAAATTTCTATGTGAGTTTAGAAAACAGAGACTTAGGTTTCTGGAGTACTGATGGAGGATTAGTTAATTGAGATAGTGAAGTACTGTATTGATGATTAGTGACATGAGTTGTGAAAATTGTGGATCTCTAAGTACTGAAAAATGATTTCTGAAACCATTGATGTATTATCTTATAATGATTTTGTTGAAACGCTATGCACCTGGCAAGGACGGTGGTTAATTCCGCTTACGTTGAGATGTGAGGTCTGAGGTAGAGTATCCTGCTCGCATCCTTTCGGATCACAGGAGTGTGCCTGGCACTATAGTCGTGGGGGGTCTCGTATCTATATTCGTGATCGAAAGGCGACGTCTCTATGAAGATGTGTCAGGTTGACAGTTGAACCGACAATGTGATATCATAGCCAAATAGGACAGGCATTCATCATGTACATCTTCTATCTGTTTGCTTGCTTTACCGACTTGAATTGCTTGCCTAATAGTATAACATGATTAATTGCTTCTTGAAATTCTTGATATACATGTTATACTTGTGCTTTACTTGCATTGTCATTACTTGTGTTTTCTGCTGGGATTGAAGAGGTTCGGAAGGCGGTGGCGATGGGATCACCTGACGGTTAGGCTGGCAAAGGCTGTGGGATAACAGAGAATTGCTAGATTAGAAATTCACTAAGTTAGATTCCCCTATTTCATTATGGTTTTTAAAGTAATGGTTTTAATTTTAGTATGCTTTAAGTTGAATCTCATAATTGATATGAAGCTCTAGGATTGCTTCTGGCGTCCCGGAGTCTTATATCTTATATTACTGGGCACTGTTACCATACTGAGAACCTCCCGTTCTCATTCCATACTTTGTTGTTGTTTTTCAGATGCAGGTCGCAACCCACCTCGGTGAGTTTCTTGATGGTGGCAGAGCAGAGGATCTTATTCCATTTTGTTGTCATTTTGGTCATTTTGACTAGTTCTCTCATTTTTGTATTTATATTTGCCTTAGAGGCTTACTTTGAGAGAGATATTCTGTATGTGCTATTTTAACTTTCAAAATTTTGTATGTTTGTATAACACTAGTCGGCCTAAATTTCGCAGGCTGAGGCTAGTTCCTTATGATTATTATATTCATATATCTAGTTATGCGTTCTTATCTTATATATATCTTGTGCTTTAAGTTGGTAGTTTCGTGTGAACGTTCGCGCTTTTGGAATTCTGTTTTTGAGCCTATTTCTTCATCGGACTTCTAGAATTATTATTTCCTTCTATATATATTAATGTATAAGCCTTAGAATTGTCGTAACCTTTGATTAACATTTGCTTTACGGCATGAGGTAAGCTTAGAGTAATTAGGGTGTTACAGTACTCACCACCATTGTAAGTACGAATGCATTTCAACTTCTTCCCAATTTCTCTTTCAACAGAAGCTTGAAATTGTTTAAAAATATTCAAAACTTGATCTTTGGTCTTCAAAGTGTAAACCCATAACCTTATAGAATGATCATCAATAAAGGTTACAAAATAGATAGACCCTCCAAGTGTTATTGTCTTCATCAGCCCATGCACCAAGTCAAGTATCTCCGGCTCCCTTGAAGGTGGATGGATCTTGAAAGAAACCCTGTTTTGTTTGTCAACAAAGAAATGGTTGCACTTTTGCAAAGAAACCTTGCAACTAGATAAAAAATTCCTCTTGGATAACATATTCATGCCTTTTTCGCTCATATGACATAATCTCTGATGTCATAAATCAGTTCTATCAACAAACTCAGCAGCATTAACAACATCTTTCACAATCTTTGCTTGAGTTAAATAAAGAGTAGAGTGTCGTGTATCTCTAACAACAACCATGTAATCTTTGGTGAGCTTCCAACTATCATGAGAGAATGAGCTATCCAAGTTTTCATCACACAACTTACTAACAGAAAGTAAGTTTAACCGAATATCAAGAACATGGTTCACACGTTTCAAAGTCAACATGGTATTGTTGGAGGTTTTCAAGCAAACTTGTCCAATATCGGCACCTTTGCAATACCTTGATGAGCCATTTTTACATTACCAAAATCACCAAGAGTATAAGACGTAAACAGATCCCTCATAGATGTAACACGAATAGAAGCACAACTATCAATCACCCAACTAGTGCCATTATCAACAAGGTTAACAGATTGAAACTCCTTAACAAGAAAAAAAATCATCATGAGTTACATTAACTTTGTCTTCATTACTACCATCACCTTTATTTGTGCTCTTGTCTTTATTACTTGCGTTGACTTTCTTCTTCTTTAGTTGCCAACAAAATTTCTTCACATGTCCCTTTTGACCTCAATGATGACACTCAATATTTTTATATCTTTTCTCGAGACTTGTTTTTGCTTTGATCTCTACTTTTAGGACCTCGACTTTTGTTTCTCTCCCTAAACTTAGAAACCAGAACACCTGAATGTGTAGCTGATGTACTTTGTAACTTTCTTATCATTTCTTCATTCAAAACACTGCTCTTAATAAGATCCATAGAGATTACACTATCAAGAACAGAATTGGATAATAAAATTCTAAGAATATCCTACGAATCTAGTAAAGAGCTAAGAAGTAACAATCCTCGAATCTCTTCGTCAAACTTGATATCCATGGAAGATAACTGATTTATTATTCCTTGGAAGTTATTCAATTGATCTGTCATTGATGTCCCATTTGTATATTTTAAATCCAACAACTACTTAAGAAAATATCTTGTTATTTCCGGTTTTCCGAGCATACAACTGTTCAAACTTAATCCAAAAGGTCCGAGCATATGTATCTCCAACAATATGATTCAACACATTGTTGTTAACCCACTGTCTAATATATCAACAAACTTGTATATGAAACAAAGTCCAATTATCATCATATTTATCATTAGGAATTTCTATACCAAAAACTAGTTGATAAAAATTAACATAAAACAAATCTTCTATCCTTAACTTTCACAAATCATAATTAGGACAATTAAGAGTGATCATCCTACTAGTATTAATATTAGCTTCCATTATTCACAGAATCACAAGTCTAGAAACTCTGATGCCAGTATGAAAGAGTCCAGCAGTAGAAATAACACAAATATCCAAGACAAGAACAATATAGAAGCACTCACAACACAATATGGCAGCAACTATAAATAAGCAAATATATGAACTAAAGCAACAACAAGAACGCATCGATATTTTAACATGAAAATCTCCCTCAATGTGAGAGGTGAAAACCATGAGTTACCAAGACCAAGAAAATGGTTTCACTATAATCAAATATGAGGTACAAGAGAGTCTCAAATAAAGCACAAATCGTACATACAATAAGCCAAAACACCAAAGCACCAAAATTTACAAATGAGTAATAAAAAGATAAAAAAATACCGAATAATAGAGCTGCTGTTCGAAGCAAATTTCTCTCTCTGTAGACCTCAATAAAAATTTTCATCGTTTAGAATGAAGAACAAGACAAGGTGAAGTTGCAGTGCAAATTTTAAGTCGATCCAACGGTGAACAAATGAAAAATTATTGTTTGCAATCTACTGCTCTACACAAAAATGATAATTCTATTTTTTCTCTTCTCTCTCACTTTGTGACTGCTCTTTCTTACCCTTAATAATCCTAAAAAATCTTATTAAAATAGTGATACAAAAATACAAAGACATCTCAAAAAAATAAACTTGAACCTCACAAAAGAAAAAAAAAAGTCCAACACATTTTTACTTGTTTAGAACAATATAAGTGTAAATGAGTTAATATATTAATATAACTTTAAAACTAATTAAAAATTGGTATTTTTTATAATATATACATACATTTTTGCAGAACAATTTACAAGAGATGAGGAGTTAGTTTTTTCTATTGATGGTATATTGGATTCTTTTATTCCCTCCTTATTATTACATGTAATGGGTTGATTTTTAATTTCCTTCTCCTTTTTATTAGAGTTTCTTATCTTGATCGTAAAACCAACTTATTTAGAGTATTTTTCCTTTTTTTTTTATAGAATTCACCTGCTTCCACAAGTGCATTGAGAATCATCCCAACTTTAGCACATATTGAATATCCACATCAAACAAAAACCACTAGTTTAACATAAATAAAAATAAGAAACACTGAAATATATAACTAGCAAACGTAGGAAAAGTATATATTACAAGGAAACACAATTATTTTCACTAAACACAAAAATGGTTAATACTAAACACAAAACAGTAACTAGGAATCACTGAAATTGTTGCTGCAAAACACATATTTATGTCTAAATAAACAAAAAAACTGATTAGACCAAAATTATTTAAAATGAGTAAAGAAGCATTTAAAACTCCAATTAGCCATATTCAACAAATTAGACCAAGATTCTAACCTACTTTATTTTAGTTGTTTTAGATAATGGAACCAATTCATTCTAATTTAAATTATTTACACTACAATCATCCATTGTTAGAGAGAGAATTTGAAAATCGATAACGAAGGATAATGAGTATAAGTGGATAACTAGCTTCAAAAATAACTAGAACACGAATTTTGGAAGAAGATATTAAACTATTTTACTTTAACCTATCACGAAGTTTTGTGATCCACAAATTCAACTTAGCAGAATACATAAATTCAATTACAATTTTAGTTTTTATTATCTTATGAGGAGTGCTAAGGGCCAGCAGATTTTGTGAATTGTAGCTATCAATTAGCCATTAATAATATATTTAATGGTGTGAGATTTCATCTAAGGGTAGAAAATTACTCATTTTTGTTTTGTTGGCTAAGTGCTGGCCGGATTTTAATAAATTTGCTGGCCCCTGGACTTTTCCATTATCTTATTTTATCTTATCTTTATCTTATCTTTAGTTGTTCTTATCTTATCATTGTTTGCTTTTATCTTTCTTAAGCCAATGTTGTATATATATTTAGTTTTACCTTCATAATTTACAATTAAATTCAAACGTCGAATACTACCTAAAAAAAATTTGAACGTGACGGGTCTAAATTCAGCATGATGCAAAATCACCAGCAGCAGATGCAGGGATTCGGCGGCGGAATCATTGGGCCGCAGTATTGTGCTCCATATAATGTTGACCTAGCAATTGTGAGGAAGGTGTTGACTTTGGCTGACAGTTTTAGTGTTACTGATATTAATGGACAATCCCCCTTCACCCTTAAGGGGTCCCTTTTGACCCTCCAGGACCACCGTGTCTTGCTCGATGCCGCCGGAACACCTGTTGTTACTCTTCGCCGGAAGCTTATGACGGCACATGATCGGTGGCATGTGTTCAGGGGTGATAGCTCAGATATGAAAGATTTGATCTTCAGTTTAAAGAGACCATCTCTCTTCCAGCTAAAGACCGAATTAGACGTGTTCTTAGCCCATAATACAGAAGAAAAAGTTTGCGACTTTAAGGTTAAAGGAAGTTGGTTCGAGAGATCTTGTGTTATATATGCTGGTGAATCTCTCAACATTGTGGCACAGATGCAGAAGAAGGACACTGCTCAAAGCATTATGTTTGGGAAAGACAATTACATGGTCACAGTGTATCCCAACGTTGACTATGCCTTCATAGTTGCCCTAATTGTGATCCTTGACAAAATCAACAAAAGACAAAAAAAGTGATTGATAATGATTCAACTTTGTTTATTATCTTTATGTAGTTTTCTTTGTTTTGGTTCTTTCAATTTCTTCTAGATTAGACGTTCACATGATATAAAAAGTAGAGTGATTACATTTTGTGTGCTAAGAAACTTCTTTATTATTGGCATGAGTTAAGATAAAAGAATAATTTAATAAAAGATAACGTTGTAAAAATAAGAATTGGCTCTTATCCAACCTAAAAAAACGAATAATTTCGATAGTCATTATTAATATAAGTATAAAATAATATTTAGTATTTTTTTGGTACTCAATAATAATTTTAAAATATGTTAATTTTATTATTTACTTAATTATCATACATGGCAAGTATTTAATAATTTTTTATGTTCAATAATTACTTTTGAAAATCACTTTGCCGTCAAACGAATTTTTATTGAAATTTTTTTACTATCATTAATTAATTAATTGCTAAAGCTCAATGAAAATATTCGAAACAATGATTGTTTAATAATTAAGTGATTACCAAAAATATTTTTAAATACTTTTTTTATAGTTATTGATTGTTAAGAATATTAAACACTTTTTTTTAATTAGTAAGCATAAAAATTTGAACTAATTAATTATAATATAAATACTATTATAAAACAGTGAAACTAGATGTCTGTTAAAAATTATTCTTTATTCAGTCTTTTATAAAAAACAAGTAATTTCTTGGTTTTTTTAAACAACCCGTATCGTAAAGGTAGGTATAAAAAATTAAAATAATATATTAAGTTTAACGAAAATATTACTTATCTTTTAAATTTTAATTTTTGGTTATAGCTTTTAAATTTAATAATATATTATTTTAATTTTTTATACTATTTTTACGTATTAATTGTTTAAAAAATTTGAAAAACTACATACTTTTTTTTTTCAATAAAAATTGAATAAAAGATAATTTTTAAAGAATGCATCGTTGCATTGAATTAATTATTTTTTACGCTAAGAACTGTCAATATTGTTAGGTTTTATTTGTGTTCCAACATCCAATGAATATATTAATCTGACGAAAATGACCAAAAGAATGGGTCCCACTTAATGCATTAATTGTAACTCACAATGCTCAAAACTTTTAGTAGTTGCTTTAGTTGTATCTAACAGCACCAACATCTGATCAATTAGTTAAAGGAGATACGTGTAAAGCTGCAAATGATTGAACCCAAAAAATACAATTTTAAAAAGAAAAAAACGCTGTCCAAATGCATGCATTATTATTCCTTTTACAAAGGCATTGATCCTCGAGGGAGTGGTTTAAACTTGGCTTTAGTGGAACATGAAGTTCATTTCATATTCATATGTATTGTAGCTTGATTTTGAGGGTCCACCTTGCTGCAACACAAGTGACATAAAAAAAAACTAGATGACATAGAACTATATTAGGTTAGTTTGGTTCGTTACATAGAAATTTCCCTAACCCGCTTGACGGTTCATCTTTGTCACCTGCTCCTCATTGAAAGTATATTATATTATTTTCATGATTTTTTTTACAGTGAAATAGAAAGAAAAATGAATATAGTAACTAATAAGTTTTTTTAAAAGGTAAAAATTTACGTTTATATATATATATATATATGATTCTTTTCTATTGTTAGAAAGATAATCTTTATTTTTTGATTGAAAAATATTTGTTACTATAACATAATCATATATTTTCATTATACCAATTAAGTAAGATTAAAAAAATTAGCGAGCATAGATTTTGAAAAATTGTTTATCTAAATAACTGATTTTGGTATATATTATATAATCATACCAACGGGAACGAAATGTATATTTTAAACTTTTTATGTAGGATTCATAGTATACATTTTTGTTATTTTTATAATTGCTAGTATAATTAAAAAAATTAATTATATATTTACACAAATATTTTTGTATATCTTAATAAAATAAAATAAAAACTAGGTTTATTTCTAGCTAGTACGCACCGGATGATATCGAAAATTGTGTTTCTACATAACCTTCAAATAATATGTGTTTGTTAGAAAAGTTAAACTTAATTTGCTTATATTACTGCTTGAATTATATTTTAAGATAATAAGTTATACTCTAAAACTAATATAGCGCACTACAACAAATAAGAGTTTTCGCAATGGTCAAAAATTTTTGTTATAGATCAAAAAACCATTTCTAAAATTTTAAGCAACGCTTTGGCAACGATTTTTGACCTGTGGTATATGTTGTCGTTATCAATGCACATAGACAACGGTTTTTTACTTAAGGCAACGGTAACAAAAAAACCGTTGCCACAGTTACTGGCATAGACAACGATTTTGAAGGAAAATTTTAAACAACGGTTTCGAACTGTTACTCGATAAGCAATGGTTTAGAACCGTTCTTATTAATGATCCAACGGTTTAAAACCGTAACTGAATAGGCAATGGTTTTAAACTGTTGTAGTTTTATTATTTACATAGTCAACGGTTTTAAAGCGTTACCGTTGGTATCGTTTTTCGACAACAGTTTTAATATCATTGCCATTTTATAGTCATCTAAGACAACGGTTTTAATACCATTGCCATTATGTAATCATCTTTGACTCTTTTGTAACTTTTGACAACGGTTTTTTGTAATATATAATTCTTTATTGACAATAATTTTCTCGTAAATGAAATTATTTTCAATTTTTTTAATTATTTAGTGTCAATAAATAATCTAAACTATTTGAATCAAGTCGCTAAAAAAAAATAATTGAACATTTCCTATCAAATTTAACTTATAAAATATATGTGTACATTTTCAAATAGTTTCTAAAAGTAACAAGATTAATATTCTCACTTGAATATATTCCCAAATAGCTTTTTTATCTTTAATCCCTTTTAAGTTTGTGTAAATTAATGGACAAAAATCTGAATTCTTTGCCACTGTGCCAAAAAAATTGCTCAAGTTGTTTACAGCTTTATCAGTAGGATCAATTGCCTCTCCTTCAATATCTAAAGTAATTTTTTCTCTATCTTCCAATTGTCTTGCATAAATTTTCACGCATTGTATAATTCCTCGTATTTTCTTCACTATTGTCTCTATACAAAGAGACTTATTAAAATTACAATAATATATTCAAAGAGACTAAAACTTTAATATTTTAGCATTATATACTATCCTTCTTATTAATTTATATATATTTAATTGAAAAAAAAAATAGCTACATCAATTTAGCCAAATAAATAAAATTTCATAATTTTATTATTGCTAATGATTTATTCCAGCGGCGTATAAAAATTAGAAATCGCTTCTAAAATTAAAGTCAAAGTGTAAAAAGAGTTACAGACCAAGACATAATTTTTTATTTTCCTATTCAAATATTATTGCTATTCAGACGTACAAAAGGCATTTGTCTTTATAAAAATAAATCTAGTTAAGCTATAATATAATCAAATTAATATTTATAATATCAACGACAAAGACCAAGACAGAGTTTTATTTTACCTATTCAGACATACAAAAGACATTTGTCTTCATAAAAATAAATCGGTTAAGTTATAATATAATTAAATAAATATTTATAATTACAAGGAAAAAGATCAAGACAGAATTTTATTTGATTTGATCTCATTTCAGTGACAGATTTATCACTTGGTAGAATATAAAAAACTAACTAAAAAACACAACCTGCACCAATAATGGGCATAGCACATTCAAACTAATCCTAATTTCACTCCTTTAATCCTTGCCTCTATTTACAATGTAAAGTCAACCAGCAGATCATTTTAAAGAGAAATTGTGTCATAAAATATTTTTAAAGAGACAAAAAATTTACCTTTCAAAGTATTATCTATGTCCTCAGCCTCAGTTGGATTAATATAATTCTTGTCTTGCTCTTCTCTATTATTTCCTTCATTCTCATCCAATTGCTCTTCACCATTAGGTTCATTGTTAAGTTTAATAAATGTATCAATCGGCATTGAAGCAAATTGACGTATTTTTTTCTTCTTAGTTGGCCTTTCTTGCAAGCTGCCACACTCTTGAACATCATCTACAATTATGGTCTCTTTTCTTTTCAAATCTTAACTCATTCTAGAATCTACTTTTTTAGTATTCTTGTGAGTCATAGTTGTAGATTTAGAAGGAAGTTCTTTTTGACACTAGTTATCACGTAACCAAAATAATTTTCTGATTTATGACATCCAAAAATTAACAACAAAATCAAACTTATTTGAATTGAACAGTTCAAAAAGACTCAAAATAATAGCACGAGTAAAACCAATCTACCATATACAAATCTTCATAATTGTGGTAATATTTTTCTATTTTAAATCAATGACTAAAACAGAGTAATGACCAAAATCAATATTAAAAATAACACAAAATCAGAACAGCATTTTCAGATAACCAATTCCCAAATCAAAATCAGAATAGCACTATACCAAATCAATATTAAAATCAAAATAAAATCAAAATAACATTTCTAGAGAACCAATTTCTAAATCAAAATCACACAATATTATACTAAATTAATATAAAATTAAGTTTAAAATCAAAGCAAAACCAGAACAACATTTTCAGAGAACTAATTACCAAATCAAAATTGATGAGTTTAGAAAATTCTAAATTAAATTAGTAATGATTAAATATTATTAATATAACTAATTACAAAATTATTAATTTGATGTTAATTCATATGTGTTAATTAATTATTTTGTGGTGCAGATTTTGCTATTGGGCCAGAAAAATAGCAATCCCAACATGTTAAAATAAGATCAGTCTTGGTTATCAAAAATATTAAATGTTGTGGCTGAATTGTTATTACACTTGTTGGGCCAAAGTTAATTATTAATAGCCCAAATTAATTTTGAAGAAGAGATCCATTAGCTTGGTCCAAATTGGAAAAATGAGAAAGATGGAACTTGCATGCTTCCACAGATATCACATTCCTCATTTGATGGATTTCAAATTTTGATTAAATGCACTTAATGCAGACATTGAAAATAGGAAAGAGAAAATAAAACTTGATTTGATTGCCTTAAGTGTATTACATGCTACTAGGCATGGGTTTTGAAAACTTAATTCATTTCATTCTCTTTCTTAGTTCCACTAAAAGCATTTCAATTTCTCTCTCTTCTCTCTTCAAGCTTCGGTCACTTCACAGGAAATATGGAAGAAAGTTTAAGTTATCAGAAGAAGGCGGAAGAAGCTAGTAGCAAGGCCATTGTGATGATGGCGGTAAGAAAAAGAAAATCTGAGGCATGGAGTGGCTAAGATTTTTACCACAAAAGGTAAGATGTGGTGAAGTAATCTTAAGCCTTCCATAACTAAAAATAGAAAAGATCCACTTCGGTCAGAGGAAGAAGATCCTTGGAGGCATGACTTGTCTCTACTTTTGATCAACCACCACAGGAGGTAGCTACTGTAGCTACGTGGAGGAAGAGGCAGAAGTTATAGCAGATGAAGCTGTCATCATTAAAAACTCATCAAGGGCCAGGAATCCTTCTTGGAGTGCAAGACAAGATGGAAGGCCCAGATTGATGAAGATTGGTGACAAGGGAAGACACAGAAGTAATTTCATGTTGGATTTTACATACGGTTTCCTTTCTTCTCTCTCTAGCCGAACCGATTTTTGCATGAAGAAGAAGAGTTTAGCTCGGTTCAAGAGTTTCAACCTTGGAGGCTTCTCCTTTTATAAATAAGGGAGAACAGGCAGGGCTTGAAGCAAGGAAAAGAGTGAAAGCATAGTGTTTCTATAGCTACCCAAGCTAACAGAAGTTCTTCTCCTTTAATGTGTTTTATTTTGTATTTTTCTATTTAATTTTGTCTGTCTTGAGTCTCATGGAAAAAGGCAAACAGTGAGGTTTGTAAGAAAAAGCCATAGAGCGAAAAAAGGCAGAGTGCACAAAATTAAAAGAAAAAGCCATAGATGTCTTTAGACGTCTTTTGTACATCTGTGTTGTGTTTCATGATTCTGTAGGAATCCCCTTGCAAGTTGGGTTAGCACTTACCAGTTGAAAGCTTGGTAGGTTACCAAGTCAAGTTTAGGATTGGGGTTAGATTCTAGACTTGTCTCGGATAGGAAGGGTAGTTGCTAGGGAGAATTGGTGTATGTAATCATGATTATAGTGAAATTCTATCATTGTTGTGATGGAGACTAGATGTAGGCTGCATTGCACTTAGCAGCTGAACCAGGATACATCTTGGTGTGATTTTCTCTCTCTTCTACTTCATTTCTGATTCTGCTGTAGAGGAGACAAAACTGAAAAATATCTCTTGGCTGGTTACGAGACAAAAAAAGTCTCTTGACTAGACATGAGACAAAAACAAGAAAAATCTCCTCAAGTGTTCTAAAAGGACAGCAAGTGTTATTAAGCGAAAAAAGGGGCTAAGATTCAACCCCCCTTCTCTTAGCCACTAATAAACCATCAAAAATCATAAAAATATTATAACAAATTAATATTAAAATTAAAAAAAGATCAAAGCAGCATTGACAGAGAACTATTACCCATTTTATGTCTATAGAGATTATGCAAAAAGCTAGCAAATCATAGAATTCCTAGCTGCTTTAATTATATGGCATTATATATTTAACTTCTGAGGTGAACTATTACAATAATATACCTGAAGCAAAATATCAAACAGATGGAGTGCAACTTTCATACCACTTTATATGAACAGAACGAACCACCACGAAGACTCCTCCACAAGCCCACAAAGACTGACTGAAGCTGCCGCCACCGTCAAAGAGATTGCCAACCGCGCTCCAACTTGTCCCTGGATCGATGGTCTCTCAAGACGCCATCTACTCTCAAAACGGCTAAGATGAACGTTTGTCTCTGCCTTTTTTGGGGTCTTGGGCCGTCCCTGCCTTCAACTGAAGCAACTGTTTATCTCTTAGGCCTAAAATTGGGTCAGAAAATCAACATTAAAATCAAAATAAAATTACAATAGCATTTCCAAATAATAATTTAGTGAACAAAAGCAACAGCAAAAGATTAGCAAATCCTACATTTTCATACTTTATTCCGCTCCCTAATCACAACACCATAATCAGTTAATCACGTCTCATCTCAATCCAAACTCTAATAATGTTTAAAAATCTAAAGGTTCAGTAGCCAATTAGCCATCCAACTCAGGAAAGATTCATAGATAAATAAACATTCAAGTTGTTATAATATTTACCAAGCAAAGAACTTGCAAGGCTATTGTTCTCCAGAAATTCATACACCAATATTCGATGACTACCCTTGACACAACACTATTCAAAAGGACTGAAACAAACACAAACGAAGCAGAGACAAAAATGGCCAAGGCAAACACGCCCTAACTAAACAAAAGAAAATCAGAGACAAAAACCACTTACCACAGACCCACAAACGGCCAAGGTAGCAAAGTAGCAACAGCGAAGCAGAATCACAACCCACAATCAGCCAAGGGAGTGAAGCAGAAGCAGCGAGATAAAAGCAGCGAAGCAGAAGTAGAACAGGGGAGAAGCAGTGAAGCAGAAGCAAAACAGGGGAAAAGCAAGGAGGCCGCGGAAAACGGAAAAGTAGTGACACCGCATAGAGAGGGAAGAAGTAGCGACACCACGGAGAAGAGAGAGTCAGCGACTCCGGAAAGTGGAGCACGCAGCAACGACTTTGGGAAGAAGGACGTAGTGACGATTTTGGGAAGAAGGAAGCAGTGACGATTTTGAGAACAAGGACGGCGCACCGAAAACTCTTTCTTTGACAATGGGTTCGGTCTAAATGGTGAGCTGCGGTGCGATGATGGTCTGATGGCCTGGGTTGGTGTGGGTTAGGGTTACGTTGATGTTGGAGGGAGGAAAAAGAGCGCACTCTGATTTCTTTTTTAGGAGATCAGTAAAGTCCTTTGTTTTTGTTTTTGATTTTGAGTTGAGTCCTTGGTTATTATCTTAGAGAAAAATTT
>NC_029775.3:101174554-101198634 GCF_000817695.3 Arachis duranensis
ATAGAAAAATAGTTTTAATTTATATGATTATTTAAAATTATTTTTATTGGTATTGTTTAATTTGTATAATTATTTAATTAATATTAAAAAAATATTGTTTGATAAATAATTGTTGTAATGGTTATAAAATCGTTCTTTAAAATAGTCAAAGAAAAAGATTTTATTTCGTTGCTATAACGTAATGAAAAATTGAACTTCAACAGTAGCATTGTAAAAACCGTTGTCTAAGATCATCTAATAGAACAGTTTTAAAGTCTAGAATTTTGGCAACGGTTTTTATGCGTTTTTTTTGTTCAATTATTTAAAGAACAAGCAAAAACTGTTGCTTAAAAACAAATCATGGTAACGGTTATAAAACCGTTCTTTAAAATTGTCAAAGAGAACGGTTTTAATTTGTTGCTATAAAATAATGAAAAATTGAATTCAACAGTAATACTATAAAAAATCGTTCTCTAAAACTATCTAAAAGAATGGTTTTAAGGCCTTGCAAAATTTTGCGTTGCTAAAGGCCATATTTGTACTATGATAGATATATTGTTTGAGCTATGTAAATTATTAAAATTTTAAGTTTGAGCTATGTCAATCATTAAAATTTTAATATAGTTTTCTTTATTTTCAGTTAAATAATTTGTGGACTTATTACATTATTTAAATATATTAATATATAATTTTATTTTCTAAAAAAATTCAAACACAATAATTTTTTATTTAACATTAATAAAAGTAAATATCGATATGATGAGAATGTGGAGCTTCACTCAAATATATAAAGTTACTAATCAACTTGGGTTGGTCGAGTAGTCAGTTATTATTCGTCTACTTGAGCAAATATTAAATGCATGTTTGAATTTCGACTTGTATATGTGATTGTTAATCGAATAAAATAAATTATAAATTGAAGATGGTGCAATAATCAGCGTCAAAGATTGTATACGATAAATCTTGTCAAGCGTGATGAGTTATTGTCGAAGTAAAGTGGTCGATATAGAAAAAAAGGTATTTGGTTTGATGAGGTTTATCTAAGTGAAACAGAGCATTTAAAACAGTGTTAGGATTGATGGTCAAGATAACTGAAGGCGGTTACACAACATATATATCTGGCGAGAACAGTTACTTTTCAAGTTTTGCATATGGAACATGTGATAAAATTTGATTGGTTGAGGAAGTCTATAAATATACAAGATTTATCAGAATAGTTATTGATGGTGATACCGGAGAAGACTATAGATTGAATTTTATACTTGCTATTTAGTTTTTTTATTCTGTTATTGCTCCGCCTTATTATGTTGAGCTTCTTTACTTCAAAAAAAGGGTCAAAATTCGGTTTCAGATAGTACTCTTGCATACTCACATCCCAGTGACTTTCTAAATCTACCAACAATTTTGTTTTCTATAGGATTCCTTCCATGTCTTTATTTTTTATTTAAATTCTCTGTAATTTCCTTTTCAGTAAGTTATTATTTTTTTTACAATGTACTCTTTTCCTTTCTTTTGAATTTTAGATTAGCAATTTTAATTTCAAAGTATTTTGACTTTGTGGAAGTTTACAGTTTATTTCTTTTCTGCAATTTCTTTTCTTTTCAATTTAAGCATTTAAATTTCAATTTACATTTCTCTTTTTTCTTGGTCTTGTTCAAAGAAAGATCTTTGATGCATATTTAAAAACTGGCACTTGCAAAGAGTAGGTTTCGCTCCCATATAGTATATATCAAACCAACAAAAAATTTGCTAAAAATCTGCATAACAAATTGACACAACCGGTGAGACATTTTAAAAAAAGTGTGTCAAAAGATTCATTGGTCTTTTTGTTATATTTTAGTTTATGCAACTTTGAAGTGGCGGGGTCATAAATATGATTGATAAAATTTTGAATAGTAATATTAGGTCATCTTCAAATAATAATGTCCATATAATAATTGCACAAACTTCTGCAGAATTAACATCACACACAGAAAGGAGTATTCAAAATCAAGGCAACAGTTTTGGAGACAATACTATGGTCAATAATACTTCTGCAGAAAATAATGGGCGAAATCCATGACCACAAATTAATCCAACACAAATGCAAATACCAATAACTGCAAGATGGCCTCTTTGTGGCCTTCCTCCATGTTATACTCCACCTATGAGTGATTACGTGTCTCCAATTAGATTTGGTAGTGCACTAGGAGTGGTTAATAATCAACTGCATCTACATAATCCTGAGTTTGCTCGAGATTATCAGGTGAGATCAACATGAAATAATTATAGTTTATTTGATGGCTGCATTTTGACAGCATGTCGATGAGAGTTATCATGACTTGGTCAATTTATTGACTCAACAGATGACTACAATCTTGAATCCAATGATGGTTGATCATGAGAAAAAAATTGAGCGTTTGGCTAGCCAAGTTGAACGAATCGCTCAGATTGTTGATTATGATAAGAGTGATCGTCAAAGTTTAGGAATGAATTCCGATAACCTAGGGAATAATCCTAGAGATATGAATGACAATGTGAATTTAGATGGGAATGTTCATCATGTAGTTCAATGCGATCAAAATGCTGATGATGTATTGGATAGGATTCGTGTTAATCAGCGAGGGAAATGTTATCAAATAACTAGGATTGTCGATAATGTTTTTAATAGGGTTGGTAATAATGTGGATTTAATGAATCGACCATATTTTATTTCCACATTCTCTACTACTGTTCAAATGGCAGAAGTGTCAAGGGGAGTGAAAAACCCTAAAATAGTAACAAAATTTACAGAAGAAGTTGGAGAGTCCACTATTGAGCATATTGCTTGATATATGGTTCAGTTAGAATATTTGGCAAATGATGAAGATTTGAATATGAAATTTTTTTCTTCTTCATTAACGAAGAATGCTTTTACTTAGTTTTGAAATTTAAAACCTAACTCGATTGTTACTTGGGCACAATTGGAAACTGATTTGGTTGCTTTGAAGCATGATGATGGTGAATCACTCAATGATTTTATGATTCGATTTAAAAACGCTCGAAGTTGATGCTATGTTTCTCTTCTCGAAAGTGAGGTAGTAAAGATAGCAACTATAGGTTTAAGTTTTTACACGTGTCAAAAATTTCTTAATGTACATATACCTGATTTGGCTCACTTGGCAGAAAGAGTTTGACAGGTAAAAATTCTTCGAAAAGAAAAAAAGGCGTTTAAAAGTAAGAAAAAGTTTAAGAATAAGTCTTTTGCTCGAACAGAGAAAGTTTTATATATCGAAATGGGATCTTCTAGTGAAGAATCTAATTTTGAATTTTCTGAAGTCGATTTAGCTAAACTAAAGAAAGGACCACCTTATGTTTGTTCTTTAGTTAAGAAAATAGCAAATGTTGAAAAGTTCAATGATGTGAAATATAAAGATGGTAAAATATATAGTTTCGATATTTCAAATTCAGAACAAATATTTGATGTGTTGCTTAATGATAAATAATCGGTTTTACCAGAAGGTAAATCATTGCTTTCAATTAAAGATTTGAAAATAAAATCTTATGGTAAGTTTCATCAACCAACTAGTCATTCAACTAATAATTGTGCCCGTTTCAGAGATTTGATTCAAAAAGCAATTATGGAAGGAAGATTAAAGTTTGATGATGGGAAAAAAGAGATGAAGGTCGATACTGATCCCTTCGATGCTAAAGCAAAATTCATGAACTCTATTTCATAGGAATAAACATGGCTGATTTTACTTCCTTTGAGTTTAATTCAGCCTTGGGGGATTTTGAAGGGAATGTTCAAAAAGTGCACCTAAAGTGCACCTAGGAATAGGAGAAGGATTGTTAGAATTTCTAATGCATTAGAAATTAAAGGATCAAGATGTTTCTTTATGCCCTCGATGTAGTGTTGTATTTGATGTAGAAGTTGCAGCTATTTTCGAGAAAGAAAGGATGAAAAAAGAATTGGTTCATAAAGAAGAGCATGTTTGTCAAATGCATCCGTCTCGACGTCAAGAAGGGTAGAGTTCTTGAGGTCATCAGGAGAATTATTCTCCTTCATTTAATCATTCTCAAGAACTTGGAGTTCAATGGATTAAGAATTGTCATAAGTTCCGTAATCGAGAAGTGCAAGAGTATCGAGATGAAGCTTCGACATTCAAAGCTTGACTATACTCCTACATGGTGGGAGTAATAGCTTTTATGATTAAATAGTTCGATTGTCTTTTGGAATAGCTAGCAAGATGTGTCGAGCTATTTACTTTCTTTTAAAAAATTACTTAATTAGTTTTGATTCTGTAGCATGTTTCTCCATTCCTAGCAACAATTTTTCTCATAAAGTTGTGTCAAATAGGGATTTCCTAGCATAGTTGTGATTCCTAAATAAATGAGAAGTTTCGAATAGAGTTGATTAAACTTTTGATTGAATACAAAGATTGTTTTGCTTTGGATTACATTGAGATGCCTAGTCTTGATTGATCTTTGGTGGAGTACCGATTACCACCAAGGTCATTTTCTCGACCCGTGAAGCAATCTTCAAGGCGTTTTGCACCTGAAATAAATGTTAAGGTAAAAGAAGAAATTGAGCATTTGATCAAGGCTAAATTTATCCAGACTGCTCAATACGTTGATTGGGCATCGAGTATTGTTCCTGTAATGAATAAAAATGGAAAGTTGTGTGTGTAATGATTTTCGAGACCTAAATAGTGTAACTCCTAAAGATGAGTATTTTATGCCTACATCAGATATGTTGATCGATTATGCATCTGGAAATGAAATTTGAAGTTTTATGGATGGTTATTCTGGTTATAATAAGATCTTTATTGCTATGGATGATGTATCAAAAACAGCTTTTCGATGCCCTGGAGCTTTGGGTACTTATGAGTGGGTTATGATGTCTTTCGGTTTGAAGAATGTGGGGGCAACATACCAACGAGTAATGAATACAAATTTTCATAAATACATTGAAAAATTTATAGAGGTCTATATCGATAATGTTATGGTTAAGTCAAATGATGTTGATCAACATGTTGAAAATTTACGAAAGGCTTTTGATACAATGTGTCAGAAAGGTTAAAAAATGAATCCCTTGAAGTGTGCTTTTGGAATGTCGGCTGAAAAGTTTTGGGTTTTGTGATTCAGAAAAAGGGAATTGCAATTGACTAAAATAAAGCTAAATCCATTTCGGAATTACCACCTCCAAAATTGAAGAAGGAAATCAAATCCTTTTTGGGAAAAGTGAATTTTTTACGGCGGTTTATTTCGAATTTATCTGGTCGAACCCCAATATTTTCTTTTTTGGTAAAATAGAGAAATGCTTCACAATATGTTTGGATCCAAGAGCATTAAGAAGTTTTTGAATCGATAAAAAACTTATCTTTCTAATGCACCAATTATAGATAAGGTTTGAGTTTATGAGCCATGAAGATTATATATTACAGCTTCAATGAATACAATTGGGTGTATGGTTACTCAAGATGATGATAATGGTAATGAAAGAGCAATTTATTATTCGAGCAGGGTTTTTTCTGATATTGAAATAAGATATTATCCTATTGAAAAGTTGTGTTTATCGCTTTATTATGCTTGTACTAAGCTTAAGTGTTACATGATTGCAAAAATTATTCAAGTTATCGCACAAATTGATCTTGTCAAATATATCTTGTCTTACCCAGATTTACGTGGTCGAATAGGCAAGTGGATGCTTGCTTTGACTGAGTTTGATCTGCAATATGTTCCTACTAAGGCTGTTAAAAGTCAGCACATGGCAGATCTCTTGGTTGATAAACCAGATGATCTTCATCGCCAGGGGGCGAATCAAGAAGTGAGTGTTGTTGAAGTTGAACCTTGGAAGTTATATTTGATGGTTCGAAACACAAAATGATTATAACTCCAAATGGAATTCTATCAAAATTTCTCTTTGAGTTAAAATATCCATTTTAAATAATGAGGTTGAGTATGAGGTTTTAATATTAGGACTAGAGATATTGATTAATAAAGGGGCACAGGATATTTAGATTTTTGGTGATTCTTAATTGGCGTTAAAAATAGCTTTCCAAAGAATTTAAGTTTACAAATGAAGTATTATAAAAATATTTATTGATGGCATGAGAATTATTGGTGTCATTTTGAAAGGTGATATTAACACATATTCCGAGGATTCAGAATGAAAAAACAAATGAATTGGCTCAAATTGCTTCAAAGTATAAAGTTTTTCCTAAGATGTTAGAGAAATTGATAAAGGTAAAGAAAATTCTCGCCCCTATCAAAGAGAAATTTTAGCAATTGATGAATGGGATGATGATAATTGGAGAAAACCAATTGCTGAGTATTTAAAGAATTTCAATGTTCAAATTGATCAGAAAATCATATTAAGAGCAATGAATTTCGTAGTAATAGGCGATGAGTTATACAAAAAAGGTGTTGAAGGAAGTCTTATGAGATGTTTGAGGAAACTTGAACAAGTAATTGCTCTTGGTGAAGTTCATGAAGGCGTTGATAAACCCATATTTCATGGTTTATCTTGTGCTCAATTGAGTGGTTTTTATCAACTCTTTACCCACTTATTCATACTATTTGCATGGTTTTACATTTGCCTTCATAATTATGTGCTTTGATTGAAAACATGCCTCTTTGGCTTTTATTTTCTTGCCTTGATATGTGTGTTAAGTGATTTCAGAGATTACAAGGCAGGAATGACTCAGAGGATGGAAAGGAAGCATGCAAAAGTGGAAGGAATACAAGAAGTTGGAGAAACTGCTAAGCTGTCCAGCCTGACCTCTTCGCACTCAAACGGATATAACTTTAGCTACAGAAGTCCAAACGATGCGGTTTTAGTTGCGTTGGAAAGCTAACATCCGGGGCTTCGATTTATTATATAATTTGCCATAGTGACCATACAGATAGGCAACGCGAACGCGTCATCCACGTGGACGCGTCGCATCTGCGAAAATCAGCGTGGCAGATTTCGCAAACAGCGAATTCTGGGCTATTTCCGGCCCAGTTTCAAGCCCAGAAAACACATATTAAAGGCTACAAAGTGGAGGAATGAAGGGGACACTTCGGATGCTCTAATAATTCACTTTTTTATAATTTTAGATGTAGTTTTCAGAGAGAGAGGTTTGCTAAACCCATATTTCATGGTTTATCTTGTGCTCAATTGAGTGGTTTTTATCAACTCTTTACCCACTTATTCATACTATTTGCATGATTTTACATTTGCCTTCCTAATTATGTGCTTTGATTGAAAACATGCTTCTTTGGCCCTAAGTTCCCTATGTTTAATCCTCTCTTATTACCATTAGATGCCTTGATATGTGTGTTAAGTGATTTCAGAGATTACAAGGCAGGAATGACTCAGAGGATGGAAAGGAAGCAAGGAAAAGTGGAAGGAATACAAGAAGTTGGAAAAACTACTAAGCTGTCTAGCCTGACCTCTTTGCACTCAAACGGCTATAACTTTAGCTACAGAGGTCCAAATGACGCGGTTCAACTTGCGTTAAAAAGCTAACGTCTGGGGCTTCGATTTGATATATAATTTGCCATAGTGACCGTACAGATAGGCGACGCAAATGCGTCATCCACGCGGACGCGTCGCATCTGCGAAAATCAACGTGGCAGATTTCGCAAACAGCGAATCCTGGTCTATTTCCGACCCAGTTTCAAGCCCAGAAAACACAGATTAAAGGCTGCAAAGTGGAGGAATGAGGGGAGATTTCAGATGCACTCATAATTCACTTTCCTTATTTTTAGATGTAGTTTTTAGTGAGAGAGGTTCTCTCCTCTCTCTCTCTTAGGATTAAGATTTAGGACTTCTCTTAGTTTTAGGAGTGACTCTCAATCCCAGGTTCTTTGTATTTATTTATTTTTCAATGTTCCATGTTTAGATTGATCTCCTTAATTAATGTTATTTGAGATATTTCAGATTGATGATTGCTGTCTTTTATTTATATAAATAATTTGGATTTTCCTGTTTCTCTTTTGGCTTTGGTTGAATAATTGGTGACTCTAGAGTTATCAAACTCATTGTTGATTGAAAATTGGATTTCTTCATTTCATTAATTCAAATTTCAATAACTCTAGCCTTTCCCAAGGAAGGACCAGGACTTGAGGAATCAGAATTAATTTATCCATTTAACTTACCTTCATAGTTAGAGGTTAACAAAGTGGGAGAAAAATCCAATTCTCTTCACAATTAATAAGGATAACTAGGATAGGACTTCCAGTTCTTACACCTTGCCAAGAGTTTATTTTACAATCATTCATTTACTTTTATTGCTTTGAAAATATACCTGTGCCCATTGCCAAATTCCAAAAACCCTAATTTTACCTTTTTCAAAGCCAATAATAAGAACATACCTCCCTGCAATTCCTTGAGAAGACGACCCGATGTTTAAATACTTCGGTTATCAATTTATTTAGGGGTTTGTTACTTGTGACAACCTATGAATTCTCACCCCTCTCGCTTTGAGTTTGGTTCTAACTTTGTTGAAGGAAATAGAAACCACAGTAGGAATATGCATCAAGGTCAGACCAATCAAGGATGGATGGAGCCAAGAGGATCTAATCAATCCTTTAGGCAACAACACCATCCTAGATATCATGGACAAAGACCAGGCTACAATGCATCCCAAGCTGATAGATATGGTGGACCACCTTGTAGCTACCAACAAGCCCCACCCTATGCTCAGAGATCATCCTTTCAACACAACCTCAACCCACTACACTCACAAGCCCCTTTCCACCATTCACCTCCATATGACCCTAACCCGTATCCACCATACCAACCACCTTATGAGCCAAATGAACCATATACAGAACCACCATCTCAATATACACCATCTCCTTATCATTATGAAGATGAACCACCTTCCTACCATGAACCCTTTTTCCCAACAAATGAACCCCCTATCCACCCCAAACCTCCATGGAGAAAGCATTGGCCGATCTAAACTCTACTATACAAGCTCTCGCCGCCCAAATCGGATTACCATATCCCTTCAACAATCAACCCTCAAGCTCTAGTGCACTTCCTTTTGAACCACAGAATGATCTCTCCACCCCATCACTACCCTCCATGGAAGAGCACCAACATCCATCAATCCAAGAGCAACATGATCCCACTGATACTATTGACATAGAACAAGAGAGAAGGGATCATCTTCGCGAATCCATACTTCATAAGGAGCTAGAGGAGGAACTAAGGGTGAAGGTAGTAGACACCCTTGAAGTTGACAGCGCGGTTGAAGAACTAGTGAAAGAAGACAACAAGGAGGATTTTGTGCTTAAAGGTGAAGAAATAGTTGAAAGGAAAATCATCGAGGATGAATACGATCTCATACTTAAATACCTGGATCAAGAAAGAAATCAATTACCCTTCCGACGTTCGGACATTCAAAGACCCTCCATGATTTCATGTGGAAAATCTACTGAAGAACGTAGCATAAACGAGAAATTGGGCACTCCAGTGGATAGTGAGCAGCACGATTTAGTATGGGAACAAGTGGAGGAAGCCAGGATTATTGAAGAGGAAGAGGAGGCAGTGGTTGAAGACTTAGGAGATGCTGAATCTCCATGGAAAAGTCAAGACATAGAACCTCCTTTCAAGACGGTTGCATTTGATGTTGATGAGGGTGTACAAACTCCAAGGCATATCACAGTTGAAGACTTGGAAGAGGTTGATCAAGAGATAGAGATTCAAGAAGAAGAAGCACAACCTCCCATGCCCTTGGTGAGCAATGAAGAAAAGATTGAATTGGAAGAAAGCTACCAAGAGGAAGAGGTTGAAATTGAAGAAGCTTGCAAAGAGGTGGTAATTGTCAGAGAAGAGCACAAGGGAGTGGAGCTTGCAATTTCATTAAAAATACCTCCCCCTAAGTTGCCATCATCCTTCACAACATTCAAGTGGATAAAATTCATATCCCTTAGCTTTCTAATTCCACTTAAATATGGGCTACTGGAGACGGATGGTCAACTTAGAGCTCTCTGTGGCATTAAGAGTAAGAAGAAGATGGTCGGAGATAAGATTTATCCTGCAAGGTTCAACATGATTGTGTGTTCAACATTTAAACGCAAAGGTTGGTGTAGAGCTCAACTGAATGGGTCTAGGAAGTTGTCTGGCTGCTTCAGTGAGAATTCAGACTGTTTGCCACCCGGCTGGAACAGTATTGCTCAATAAGAAGACGAGTGCAAAAGTAAGATTTGGGACCCCGGAATTCACTCTAGAACTCAACACTCTTGGGGCCTTGTCACTTGCTTTAACTTGCTTGAAGGCTTTTTGCGCCTTGTTTGGGACCCCGAAGGCTATTGGAACTCCAAACATTGCTGGAGATTTCTGGATGAGTTCAAGCACAAGTCGCCATAACAGGAAGCTCCTCAAATGTCCAACTTAAGGACTTTAACTAAAAGTGCTAGGTAGGAGACAACCCACCATGGTATGATCGTTCTTTTTCAATTTATTCTATTTCGTTTTGTTTGTTTTTGAGTTTTATTTTATTTTATTGAACCTGGAATCATGCATAGCATTCACATTAAGCATTGCATTCTGCATACTACACTCTGCATTTTTCAAAAAAAAAAGGAAAAACACGCAACCGCGTCGCTGACGCGTCCGCGTCACTAGTGCACGAGGAAGAAAAGCATTGAATAGAGAGTCACACGAGAGTGTGGCTGGCGCCGCGCCTTTAGCATCATTTGACCCCACGCGACCGCGTCATGTGGAACTTTGGCCTCCCACGCGACCGCGTCACCCACGCGGCCGCGTGCCTTGAAAATCGACGTCAAAAAGGTGCATGGCCGAAAGTTGTGCTAGAATTGGGCTGGACTCTTGCTAGAAGCCCAAGTCCTCCCACGCGAACGCATGCCCCACGCGGCCGCGTCATTTTTCAAAAATGGCCATCCACGCGATCGCGTCACCCAAAATTTGGCAAAATAAGATTTTGAACAGAGAGTTGTGCAAGCGCGAGGCTGCCCTCGCGCCAGTAGCATAAATTGAGTCACGCGACCGCGTGACCAACGCAACTGCGTCGATTAACTTACAGCGCAAGTCGCGCGACCGCGTGCCCCACGCGTCCGCGTCGCTTGCACCGCACAGCTTATCCTAATTTGCCAAATATCTTATCTTTTCTTCCCCAATCCTAATTTCTTCTATCTTTTCTTCTTTCTTCTTTCTTTCTTACTTTACTTCTTTCCCTTCTCATTCTTCTTATCTTTTATTTTATTTTACTTAATTTATTTGCATATCTCATTCATCGCATCTTAATTTTGTGCATATTGTTTTTATTTTCTTTTCTGAATTTTTTATTTTTCCATTGGTGTTAAAAAAAATTCTTATTCTACTGTTGCATCTTTTCTTGAATTTATTTTGGTAACTTATTTTACACTGTGGGATGATATTAATTATCTGCCAATGCCAATCTTTTCTGATACTTACACTCCATTTGCATTGGCATGAACTTGTATTGATACTTCCATTACCCACTCTCCTCCCCTATGTTACAAATTTTATACCACTGGTATGCCATGGCTTCTATTATTTTCTCACGTACATGTTGAAGCTTTCATGTAAATGAGACCCTTATTATTTGGCATTAACCCACCAATACTTTATTTATTTTCTTATCTTTATTTCTGGGTTACTTTTCTTCCCTTTTTCTTTCAGGATGGCCACCCGGAGGGGAACCGGAAGACGTTTACATGGGGAGACAAACAAGTCCATCTGCACAATCCTTGAAGAAAGGCATCAATTGGAACAACACGTCCACCTGCACATCTCAGCATGCACCGAGGACGGTGCAATCTTTAAGTGTGGGGAGGTTGATACCGATCTCCATGGGTTAGTACTTTCTTGTCTCAACACCAATGTTTAAATTTTCTTTGTAGATTAGTTGTTGCATTTTCATGTTTATTTGATTTTTGCATATTTTACCACTTGGTTGAAGTAATATTTTCTTTTTTAAGAAACTTTTTATAATATTTCACTAATTTAAATTAAAAACTTTTTGAATAACTTGTATGAAGAAATTTTATTTTGGAACTTGGTTTAAAGCATGAACACACAAAACCAGTGAGATTTTGAGCCTATTTGATTGGTTGCATTTTATCAATCAATATTTTAATTTTGGTGTGTGTTTTTCTCTCTAAAATTGTGATCTTTGTCTTGCTTGATTCTATATTTCCATTGTTTAATGTATGCATACACTTATATGATTGAGGCCTTGTTTCACTGAGCTTACATACCCATATGGCCTTAACCTTTTCATTATCTATTGCAAACCAATTTTGAGCCTATTTTACCCTTTTGTTGTTTATTTTAGCACATCATTAACTCTAAGCGAAAAACAATAATGTCCTTAATTTGAATCCTTGGTTAGCTTAGACTAGTGAGAATGCTTATGAATTAAGTGTGGGGAAGAGTGGGTTTGGAAACATCTGGTTTGAGAATTGAGTATGTTAGAATTTTCTGAAAATGTGAAAGAAATGTTTAGAACATGTTCATGCATTCAATAAATTAATCATATGCATTGAGAAAAACAAAAGAAAAAAATATATAAAAAAAGAGCAAAATAAGTGAAAGGGGACAAAATGCCCCAAAGTAAGTGGTGAAAGCAATGCATATGAGTTGTACTTGAAATTAGAATGCATGAATATGTGGAAAACATAGTTAATGGGAAGTCAGATTTTATATTATGATTACATGGATTGTCCTAAGTTAGGTGGAATAGTTTATGTTAATTAAGGATTCAAATTTTAGTCCACTTGGCCAAATACAATCCTACCTTGACCCTAACCCCATTACAACCCTTAAAAGACCTCTTGATTTGTGTATTGGTGCATTAAATTTTTGTTGATTGTTAGATGAAGAGCAAGCTATAGAAAGCAAGATTAGTAGAGAATTGAGAGAATTGACCCTAGACACTTGAGAGTTAGAATGATATACACTACCAGTAAGGGTTCAGTGCTCAATTCTATGTTCCCTGCTTTCATGAGCTATCTTCTTCTTGCAAGTTATTTGTATTGTATTTTGTGATTTGAATTAGTGAAATCCAGTTCATATTTGTCTTGAAGAACTTATTTATTTTTAACCAAGTAGGTAGAAACATTTTGCATTTAGTTGCATTCATAGGTTGCATCTCATACATTCTATCATTCCTCTTCATTCCTTTATAGCTTCTCTTGAGCTTAGCATGAGGACATGCTAATGTTTAAGTGTGGGGAGGTTGATAAACCCATATTTCATGGTTTATCTTGTGCTCAATTGAGTGGTTTTTATCAACTCTTTACCCACTTATTCATACTATTTGCATGATTTTACATTTGCCTTTCTAATTATGTGCTTTGATTGAAAACATGCTTCTTTGGCCTTAAGTTCCCTATGTTTAATCCTCTCTTATTACCATTAGATACCTTGATATGTGTGTTAAGTGATTTCAGAGATTACAAGGCAGGAATAACTCAGAGGATGGAAAGAAAACATGCAAAAGTGGAAGGAATACAAGAAGTTGGAGAAACTGCTAAGCTGTCTAGCCTGACCTCTTCGCACTCAAACGGCTATAACTTTAGCTACAGAGGTCCAAATGATGCGGTTCTACTTGCATTAAAAAGATAACATTTGGGGCTTCGATTTGATATATAATTTGCCATAGTGACCATACAGATAGGCGATGCGAACGCGTCATTCACACGGACGCGTCGCATCTGCGAAAATCAGCGTGACAGATTTCGCAAACAGCGAATCCTGGGCTATTTCCGGCCCAGTTTCAAGCCCAGAAAACACAGATTAAAGGCTACAAAGTGGAGGAATGAGGGAAGACTTCAGATGCACTCATAATTCACTTTCCATATTTTTAGATGTAGTTTTTAGTGAGAGAGGTTCTCTCCTCTCTCTATTAGGATTAGGATTTAGGACTTCTCTTAGTTTTAGGAGTGACTCTCAATCCCAGGTTCTTTGTATTTATTTATTTTTCAATGTTTCATGTTTAGATTGATCTCCTTAATTAATGTTATTTGAGATATTTCAGATTGATGATTGCTGTCTTTTATTTATATAAATAATTTGGATTTTCCTGTTTTCCTTTTGGCTTTGGTAGAATAATTGGTGACTCTAGAGTTATCAAACTCATTGTTGATTGAAAATTGGATTTCTTCATTTCATTAATTCATATTCCAATAACTCTGGTCTTTCCCAAGGAAAGACCAGGACTTGAGGAATCAGAATTAATTTATCCACTTAACTTACCTTCATAGTTAGAGGTTAACAAAGTGGGAGAAAAATCCAATTCTCATCACAATTGATAAGGATAACTAGGATAGGACTTCCAGTTCTTATGTTAGAGGAAGAGTGCGAAATAGAGTGATAAAACTCTTTTGAAATTTGTTTGAAGATGAAGAATTTTGGATTTCAACTCGAATTTTCTTGAAAAAGTGAAGTTGGAAGAGAGAGAAAATGGTAACTAACGAGGGATGTGTGTTATGGCATATTTAACGGAATTGTGGAGATATGGGCAATTAAGAGACGTTTGAACTGACTTATCCAAATCTTTAATTAATCTTAACATTTAAGGAATTTCTTTTATTTAAAATTAAGTATTTTATCTTCATAATTATTTTTAATGGACACGTTAATTCTAAAGGAAAAATTTGTTAGTCGAATAAAATAAATTATAAATTGAAGATGGTGTAATCGGCGTCGAAAATTGTACACGGTAAGTCTTGTCGAGCGTGATGAGTTTTTGTTAGAGTAAGGTGGTCGATAGGAAAAATATATTTGGTTTAATGAAGTTTATCAAAGTGAAACAGAGGAGTTAAACAGTGTTAGGATCGATAGTCAAGACAGCTCAAACCTGAAGACGGTTACACAATACATGTATCTAGTGGAAATAGTTACTTTTCAAGTTTTACATATGAAACATGTGATGAAATTTGATTGGTTGAGGAAGTCTATAAATATACAAAATTTATAAAAAATAAAGGTTGAAATTTGGTTTCAAAAAATATTCCGCATACTCATATTCTCAATGACTTTTTGAGTCTGCTAAGAACTTTCTTTCTTTGTAGAATTCTTTTCATGACTTTATTTTTCATTTAAATTTTCTATAATTTTCTTTTCAACAAGTTATTTTCCTTTTGTAATATACTATTTTCCTTTCTTTTGAATTTCAAATTAATCATTTTAATTTCAAAGTATTTTAATTTTGTTGAAGTTTACGGTTTTTTTTCAAGTTTTTATTTTTCCTACAATTTTTTTTAATTCAAGTATTTAAATTTCAGTTTATATTTCTCTTTTTTTTGGTCTTGTTTAAAGAAAGGTCTTTTGATGTCTATTTTAAAACTAATATTCACAAAAAAGAATAGATTTTACTCTCAAATAATAGATATCGAATTAATAAAAAATTTGCTGAAAATTTGCATAACAATAATAATTCATTAACCAACTATTAATCTTTAAATAAAATTTAAATTTATAATAAATTAATTTTTAATTTACTAAATTAAAAAATACCGTAAAAAATCAAACGAAATACAAAATTACCCCTAATTAACCATACATTCATCTTGTAAAAAAATAATAAACAAAGAAAATTACATGCATGTATATATAAAAGTACTCTCTTTTCTGTTTTCTCTCTCAATTAGGGGATCTACCATATCCCATCATTTTCAATTTTTGATGGTTTAATGAATACAGAAGCTTAGGATCTAACTGCTCACAAAACCTTTAAAATAATGATAGGTATAACTTTTCTTCCTTTTCCTTTTTTGTTTTAATTTGATTTTCCAATAATAGAGACAACACTATATATACAACAGGCACCTCAAGAATCGACATCATCAGAAGGTGCTAGAAAAATATGGAGAAAATATAATATGTATCTGCCCATTATTGTGGACAGTGAAGTATATAGAATATATCAAAGATATTTTTAAGGTTTTGTGCTTTTCCCCTTTATTTTACTCCATCAACTTTCGTATCTTGTTTTTTAAGAAAACGATAATATCTTCCGAATATAAATTTAGGACCTATTTTTTTTCTTTAAATTATTCAACCTTTACTCTTAATTATCTTTTTTTTTAATCAGTTTTTAGACTAACAGAAAGCCCATTATTACTTTTGACATCAGATATCTTATGTCAAAAGTAATAATAGGGCCTATGGTCAAATGAGTCTGTGGCAACGAAGTTTCCACTACCATCTTAACAATGAGAAAAGTTAGCAGATTAGAATTTAGATCATTTTGTATTGGCACTTATAGTACAGCCGTAGAATAAATGTTGATTACAATGGATTTGAAACCAACCTCACCAAGATTCTAAACAATTTTATTCTGTGACTAAACTAACCCATGCTTCATTAATTTAATTCTCCTTAAAACGTGTTGGAATAAAATAATAGAAAAAGGAATATTTAGAATACATCATTATTGATTTAAGTTAAGATTAGATTAGTATAATTTAATATAATCGTTATGTATATTTAGATTTTATCTTTAAGCTGCTTTATGACACAACAGAACACACGACATACAAGAAACACACACACACATATATATATTATTTTGAATTAATTATAATAATATATCTTAATATTTCGTTGATATCAAATTGTAAATAAAATAAGCGTTACTAGTTGTATTCTGAAAATATGAATACAAAAATATTATTTACATACTATAATTACCTATTAAATATATGTATAACTTATTTATAATGTGTATTTTATTTTTTAATGTATATTTTATCTTGATATGTAATTTTGGTATACATCTAAAACTATTGTATAGAATAAAATATTATTTAAAATATTATGTTTAAGTTAAAATCAGACTAAAGAATTTTAATATGGAAAAAAAGAAGTGAGCTTTACTTGAAAATGAAGATTTTTTGTGTATATACAGGTGGGTGGAGGTCGCAGAGATGCAGGGACAACAAGCAGGTAACGTGCTGACTCAGCACGCACCTAAGGTGTTGGACACGTGTCACAATCGCACGCAACACGCACCCTCCGTGTTGAAACGTGGCGCTCATTCGTTCAACACGCATCCTGCATATTGCACACGTGACAAACGCTGGTTGGATGGCATTGCAACACGTTTCCTGCGAGATGAGTCTTCTGCCTATAAAAACCAAAGCTCATAACTATTTTACTTCATTGTGAGAGAAGTGTTTTCCTCCAAGATTAGTACGATGGAGGGCACTACAAATATAGTGGTTTACCACAACGGTGAGGTCGTACAAAATACATATCAGGGGGTGTGCTTTGCGTGTGAGAATATGTTTTCATTTGTGGTTCTGTGCACTATAATGTTTGTGGAACTACAGTACAGGCTCTATCAAAGCATAGAGGCTGATATTTTAAAGAGGGTGACCAACATTCTCTACAGGAATATGGTTGTCGTATTTGGCGGCCTGATACTGTTTGAGGTTATGCTAATCGTCGACAAAACAAGTATTTAGCGGATGTTTCATATTTACCAGCAAACTCAGGTGCAACAACCGAGGATTGAGTTATATGTTGAGTTTGAGCATATAGCTACAGATGAGGTTAAACATGACATAGATGTGCAAGATGACAGAGTTGAGGCGTACTTGGGAATGAACGATGATAGCGATGAGGAGTTCGAAGCTACATATGAAGCTGGTGATGAGGACGAGGACGACGATGGGGGAGGTGAGGCACTAGCGAAAACTTTAGTGGTTTCAGCCGCAGTTAGTCAACCAATGGATGTTCCACTTTTTATGTATTGTTTGGATCTTGACGCCATGCATGCACCAGAGTTTTCTGAATATGCAAACATAGGTACGTGAGCAATTGGTAGTATGTTTACTTGATTTTGTTTTAGCAGATAGATGAGCAACAAATTTGTTTTCTTATATGTGCTGTTGATCCTAATGATAGGGAGTTTAGAATCGGAATGGTATACGGTTCAAGAAAATCAGTCATTGCGGCAATTCGGAGTTACAATATCTCCAGATGAGTCGATTACGTTGTTTATGAATCTGAGTCACATACGTTCTATGCAAAGTGCAAGACTTATGGACGTGGGTGCGACTGACTTATCCGAGCCAGCTTGATACAAAAGAAAGCCTATTGGGAGATTTAGAGATACAATGGAAAGCACACGTGTTCCATGGAAACAATCTCACATTATCACTCCAAGTTAGACTCGGATACGATTGCTGAGGCTATGAAGCCATTGGTTGAATTTGACCCATCCATAAAGGTCAAATCTATAATTGCGGAAGTCCAGGCAAGATTCAACTACACTATTAGTTATTGGAAGGCTTGGCTGGCAAAGCAGAAGTCGATAGCCAATGTTTTCGGTAGATGGAAAGAATCTTACCGAGATTTGCTGTCGTGATTCTTGGCAATGGTTCAGAAGATGCCTGGTTCACAAGTCCAAATAGAAACATGACTCCTGTATAGCGAGAGTCAAGAAGAAGACGGTGTTAGGATACTTCATCAAGTATTCTGGAGTTTCAATCCATGCATAAGAGCTTTCAAATATTGTAAGCCGCTAGTTCAGGTTGACGGGACCCACCTATACGGAAAATATAAAGGTTGCCTTTTGGTTTCAGTTGCGCTAGATGAAAATAAAAACATTGTACCGATTACTTTTGCAATTGTAGAGGATGAGACTGCTGATGCGTGGTACTTTTTTCTCAGTAATTTACAAACACATGTTGTAAGAAGAGACGGCGTGGGTATAATCTCCGATCGTCATGACTCAATTCGGGTCATAATAAATCGTAGTGGAGGTGATTTGAAACCTCCGAGAGTATGGTGGATGTTTTGTATTCGGTACATCGGTAGAAACTTCTTAAGGGAATTCAAGGTCCCGTACTTGCAAAAGCTTGTGGTAAAGATCGGGTATTCAAGGACAGTGGAGGAGTAAAATGTCAACTACAGGAGGTTGCAAGAACGAGGCGAGGCATATGTTTGTTGGTGCGACAACATTGAACGTCCCCAGTGGGAGTTGGCATTTGATGAGGGACATCAGTGGGGTCACATGATGACGAACCTTGTCAGGTGCATTAATTCAGTGTTGAAGGGTGCTCGAAATCTTACTATCTTGGCGCTCGTCCAAGCAACATATTATCGGTTGAACGAGTTGTTTACGCGGAAGAGTATTGAGGCTTACCAGTGCAAGCGTGCTCGATTTACTTTCTCTGAGTTTGCCACTCAGCGGATAGAGGCAAACATGCAGCATGCAGGAAACATCGTAGTGCACCGGTTTGATAGACGAAACAAGGTGTTTGAGGTGCGCGAAATGACTAGTAAAAAAGTGTTAGTTGTTGATCTTGCGCGACGGAGGTGCGACCATGGAAATTTTCAGGTGGAGCGACTTCCATGTCGCCATGCTATTGCATGTTGTGCTAACCAGCGACTGGATTGACAGGTGTATGTCAGCGATGTATACAAGATGTCAGAGATTTGGAAGGTCTACAGAGTTGAGTTTGTCCCGTTGGGCAACACGGAGACATGGCCTAATTACCCGGGACTGACGATGGTCACGAATCCTGCCTTGGGACGAAAGTCAAAAGATTATCCCAAATCGACTTACTATCTGAATGAAATAGATTCACGGAAAATGCGTGGTCCCCGGGTATGCCGTCTTTCCAGGAGACAGGATTATAGTCACAGTAGATGTTCTCAATGTGTCACAGACATCAAGGTGTGCGTGTAGTTCAACAAGAATGATAATGCCAACATACGGCCTCCAGACAAACTGCAAAATGTTCTGAGGGGCATTAGATTATTAATAATACTGTAAATTATAACATAAAACCTCAAAATTCATACTCACCTCTTCCATAAATTCGATTGTGTGCCTAATAGACGCCAGACTCATAGGCATCTATTTTCGGGTCCATGGATGATGACTCCATCTACAACACAGAACATTATTCACATAGTTTGAATTACATCTTCCTAGTAAACAATAAATAACATACAAGTTAAATTCTAATAAAATAATGATGGTTACTTGCGTGCCATCGGTATTTTAACCGGTGCAAGCTGGTGTCGGGGAAAGGGCGCAGCCACGACATACGCTCTCATGCCCAAGCAAACAACAAATTAAGTGGGCCATCCATCTCTTTGCAATCGTACCATGATGCACGACACAGTGACCTATAAAGGTGCGCGAGACAAGTTGACCCCTAGCTATTATTGCCAATTTGATCGAAATTCTGGAGCAATGGTAGATATTTCGCGTGGGCATATGTCGTCGACTTATCCGCGAAGAGGGTGGTACTCAGCAGACAGAAGATGTGACACCTAACATAGCGTATAACAGACTCCCATGTGTCCAAAGACTGTGTGTCTCTAATATGGCGAACCCATGAAAGATTTATGTAACTCTTGGAGGAACTGTTCGCTTGGGGTTTGCTGCCGAATATCGCGAAACTCTGGGTGACCAAGAAGTCGTGACTACTATCAATCCAATCACTCACAACCTCTTTGTCGATCGGTAGGCCAAATATGTGTAACACGTCCTCCATTGTCACTATAACCTCACCCACTGGCATTACAAACATATGTGTCTCCGGCCGCCACCTTTCCACAAGAGCATATAGCAACGCAAAATGTCTTCTGATCACTTCAACTTTCGAGAGCTGGTAGAATCTGGTGGTTTGTAAGGCTTGGTCAATCGCCGGATGCCACGTCTCTGGCTGGTCAAGCTTAAGGGGCAGAAGATTCCTATTAGCCTGGTGCAAAAGAAATTAATTTAATAAATAGCAAAAAGAATAAATTAATAACATCTTTTAACAAAAATTAAAATAAATAATAATAACAAAAATCCGAATTTCTTATTATTCACATTTATATTCTTTATTAGTTTCACTATATACATCATTTTATTAATTAAAACAAAAAATAAAATAAAAATAATATTAAAACACAAAACAACATATAATTATATATTATTCATTAGCAAAATATATGTTTATAATCATATTGACTATTAATTTTAATAAATACCAATTACAATAAAGTACTGATATTAAAATAAAAAATAAAATAAAAAACAACATAAAATTCGAATTTTATGTATAAATGTTTTATTATTTTTTTAATTTAATCATTAAAATTTACACTACATAACAACAACCACAATATTATAACAAAAAATTTTAAAAAAATATGTGTCTTATTTATTAATTTAAAAATTAACAAAAAAATATATACATACTAACAACACAAGAATAGTAAAAAAAACAGCATAAGATTAATTTCGAAAAAAAAATATTAATTATATTATTTATTTATATTAATATTTAATAGTACATTTAGAGTAATATTATCCAAATAAATAATAACAAACTATTAAACTAATATTAATCAAGTAAATACTAATAAATTAATCAAAATAACAAACTTATATAATTAAGATGTCCCAAATAATTGATAACATAATTTTCAGGAGACGTATAATTACGTACCATTTTAAATGTTCTAATATTACTCTCAACCCTAAAACTAATTTATCACTCTCAACCCAATGAATGGAACCAACTGAATATGAAATGAAATGAAATACTCTATTTAAGCTTTCTCTCTCAATTATGGAATGAAACGAAGATGAAGCCCAAAGTCCCACCACTCTTTTATACACTTGCGGCCAAGGTTTTAAGAACCGGATCGGTCATCAAACCGCTCTAGTCACTGGTTCACTGGTTTATTAGTCTAACCGGTCTAACCGATAGTTCAACCGCAAAAATCGTTTTAGAATAAAATAATAAATAAATTATAATTAAACACCCTAAAATATAATTATAATCTAATATAAATCTTAAAAGATCAAAAAGTACATCAGCAACCGTAAAACAGCAACACCAGTATATTATCAAACAGCAACAATGAAATAGCAACACATTATAAAACACTAAAACAGCAACACCAGTACATTAGCAACATCATTCAGCAAGGCAGTGATGACACTAAACTAAAAACTAAAAACAGCAAAATCAGTACATTATACTACATATCAAAAGTTCAAAACAGAGCATTCAGTAACCAAGCATTAGCATTAGCAAGGAAGTGATGACACTAAATTAAACAGAGCATTACCAAGGCAGTGATGAGTGATGACACTAAATTAAACACTACAGTACATTATACAACATATCAAAGGTTCAAAATAGAGCATTCAGTAACCAAGCATTAGTATTAGCAAGGCAGTGATGACACTAAATTAACCAGACCATTAGCAAGGAAGTGATGTCACTAAATTAAACACTAAAAATAACAAAATCAGTACATTATACAACATATCAAAAGTTCAAAACAGAGCATTCAGTAACCAAGCATTAGCATTAGCATTAGCAAGGCAATGATGACACTAAATTAAATGAACATTGTTTTCTCGTAGCAAGTCAGATATGACCATTAGCATCTGAGCTACCAATTGTTTGAACTCATTTCTTGAACACGAGGTATTTTGAACAAGACCCAAGCACAAAGTAAATGTGCAACCAGAGACAGATACTTCATGTAAGCAATCAACAGATTGTAATAGAAATTTTTAAAGGTACAATATGATTATTGTTGTTTCCAATAGAGTTCTAGTATGAGAAAAGAAAGATATGATTTCTGCTAAATCAGAGATATCCATAGACTCAAGTCTGCAGGTTCCATTAATAAAAATTGAACAGATATTATTTGTTGGTAAAGCTCCTTCTATGGTTGGCTCATAACTATCAGGTTCTGGAAACATTACTTCTTGCTTCAAGATTTCAGGATGCCAGCAATCAACATCTTCAGAGATACCAGAAACCAAATAGTCATTAAAAAATAACATGAAAACAGCAAAAACATGAAAAACAGCAACTCAGAAAACAAATAGCACAAGAAAATAATTGCAATAATCAAGAACAATAGCAATGAACAAACATCACCAATCAAAACCATCAAGAACAAACAGCAAAATCAGCAACAACAATAAACACAACACTGAACAATTAAATAAAAAAAATACATCTGAACAACAAAAACAGTTCCATAATTACTGTAAAATAAAATAATCTAAATTGCTAATAATAAAAAAACCTAAGAAAATCATTACTAAGAAAAAAAACCTAAGAAAACTAAAAACAGATAAGCAAGAAATCTAAGAAAACTCAAAACAGATAAGCAAGAAATTACTTAAAAAAATTAAAAAACCATGAACAACAGAGATTCAGCATTTCAGATGAGAGAGAGGGAGCTCAAATCAGGGCTGAGCACTGGCATAAGCTCAGCCAAAACAGAGGCCGAAGCGTGGTGATAACAGTAGGCTGGAGCAAAAACAAGGGCTTGAGGCAAGTGATGAGCGGATAATTCATACGCTTTTTGGCATTGTTTTTAGTATATTTTTAGTATGTTTTAGTTAGTTTTTATTATATTTTTATTAGTTTTTAGTTAAAATTTACTTTTCTGGACCTTACTATGAATTTGTGTGTTTTTCTGTGATTTCAGATATTTTCTTGCTGGAATTGAGGGACCTGAGCAAAAATCTGATTCAGAGACTGAAAAGGACTGCAGATGCTGTTGGATTCTGACCTCCCTGCACTCGAAGTGAATTTTCTGGAGCTACAGAAGCCCAATTGGCGCGCTCTCAATGACGTTGGAAAGTAGACATCCTGGGCTTTCCAGCAATATATAATAGTTCATACTTTTTCCAAGATTTTATGGCCCAAACCGGCGTTCCAAATCAGCTCAAAACTGCCTGGCGTTAAACGCCGGAACTGGCACAAGAATGGGAGTTAAACGCCCAAACTGGCACAAAAACTGGCGTTTAACTCCAAGAAAAGTCTCTACACATGAAAGCTTCAATGCTCAGCCCAAGCACACACCAAGTGGGTCCGGAAGTGGATTTTTATGTCATTTACTCATTTCTGTAAACCCTAGGCTACTAGTTCTCTACAAATAGGACCTTTTTGCTATTGTATTTTCATTGGGGGATCTTAGATCATCTTTAGATCTTTGAATCTTTTGATCACGTTCTGGGGGCTGGCCTCACGGCCATGCCTAGACCTTGTTCTTATGTATTTTCAACGGTGGAGTTTCTACACACCATAGATTAAGGTGTGGAGCTCTGCTGTACCTCGAGTATTAATGCAATTACTATTGTTCTTCTATTCAATTCAGCTTGTTCTTA
>NC_029775.3:101199434-101201105 GCF_000817695.3 Arachis duranensis
GGTATTGAACACCAAGTTTTTGGGTTCATCACCGGGGATTAATTGAGTTGTGAAAAGTATTGATCACAATTTCATGCACCAAGTTTTTGGCGCCGTTGCTGGGGATTGTTTCGAGTATGGACAACTGACGGTTCATCTTGTTGCTTAGATTAGGTATTTTTCAGAGTTCTTAAGAATGAATTCTAGTGTTTCAAGGTGATGTTATTATCATCACCAAAGCTGATTGATTCCCATCAATTTAGCTCTTGAATGTAATGTCCTGCTGAAGCTTGGCTAGCCATGTCTAATTTTTTTAGACTAAAGCTTTAGACTAACATTGCATGATTCCTGGAATTCTCATTAAGAATTTTGATATCTTTATTTTCCTTTTCCACTTAATTTTCAAAAAATCCAAAAAAATTACAAAATCATAAAAACCGAAAATATTTTCTATTTCTTGTTGAGTCTAGTGTCTCATTTTAAGTTTGGTGTCAATTGCATGTTTCTGTTCTTCTTGCATTTTTTGAATTCATTCATGTGTCTTAAGTGATCTTCAAGTTGTTCTTGATGATTTCCTTATTCTGATCTTTAAATTCTCTTGTCTTGAGTGTTTTGTTGTTCCTTATATGCATTCTCATTTTGTTAGTGTCAATAGTGTACAAACTTCTAAGTTTGGTGTCTTGCATGCATTGTTTATTTGATCTTAGTTGCATTTTGATTATTCCTCATTAATAAAAATCCAAAAAAAATTTTTAATTTGTGTCTTTTCAAGTCAATAATACAGAGAATTGAAGATTCAGAACATTCAGCAGAGGAATTACACAGAAAAAGCTGGGCGTTCAAAACGCCCAGTGAAGAAGGAAAAATGGCGTTTAAACGCCAGCCAGGGTGCCTGGTTGGGCGTTTAACGCCCAAAAGGGTAGTGTTTTGGGTTAACACCAGGATGGCACAAGAGGGAAGATTCTGTTTTTAATTCAAATTTTTTTCAGGTTTTCAAAATTTTTCAAAATCAAATCTTTTTCAAATCATATCTTTTCAATCAAATCTTTTTCAAAATCAATTTCTTTCCATTTTCCAAAATACTTGCTATCAATTAATGATTTGATTCAACAATTCAAGTATGTTGCCTTTTCTGTTGAGAAAGGTTTAATGTTTGAATCATATCTTTTCTTGTTAGCCAAGTCATTAATTTTTAAAATCAAATCTTTTTAAATTGTTTTTCAAATCATATCTTCTCAACCATATTTTTTTAAAAAACTATAACTTTTCAATCATATCTTTTCTCTCACATCTTTTTCAAAGTAGTTTTCAATCATATCTTTTTTATTTCTAATTTCAAAATCTTTTTCAAAAATCACTTGATTTCTTTTCCACTCTTAGTTTTCGAAAATCAATTAGTGTTTTTCAAAATGTTTTAAAAATCTTTTACTTAATTTTCGAAAATTTCTTCCCCTTTTCTCACATCCTTCTATTTATGGACTAACACTCCTCCTTAATACACAATTCGAACTCCATCTTTCTTGATAAGTTCGAATTCTTCCACCTCTTCCTTCTATTTTTCTTTTCCTTTGACACCTCAAGGAATCTCTATACTGTGACATAGAGGATTCCATATTTTCGTTCTCTTCTCTTTCATATGAGCAGGAGCAAAGACAAAAGCATTCTTGTTGAGGCTGACCCTGAACCTGAAAG
>NC_029775.3:101201185-101204458 GCF_000817695.3 Arachis duranensis
TTGACCCTGAGGTCTACAGACTTATGCTATTCCCTTTTGCTGTAAGAGACAGAGCTAGGATATGGTTGGACTCACAACCTACAGAAAGCCTGAACTCTTGGGAAAAGCTAGTCAATGCCTTCTTGGCAAAGTTCTTTCTACCTCAAAAATTGAGTAAGCTTAGAGTGGAAGTCCAAACCTTCAGACATAAGGAAGGAGAATCCCTCTATGAAGTTTGGGAAAGATACAAACAATTGATCAGAAAGTGTCCTTCTGACATGCTTTCTGAATAGAGCCTCATAGGTATCTTCTATGATGGTCTGTCTGAACTGTCTAAGATGTCATTGGACAGCTCTGCTGGAGGATCTCTTCATCTGAAGAAGACGCCTGCAGAAGCTCAAGAGCCCATTGAAATGGTTGCAAATAACCAATTCATGTACACTTCTGAAAGGAATCCTGTGAACAATGGGACGAATCAGAAGAAAGGAGTTCTTGAGATTGATACTCTGAATGCCATATTGGCTCAGAATAAAATATTGACTCAGCAAGTCAATATGATTTCTCAAAATTTTTCTGGAATGCAAGCTGCACCAGGCAGTACTAAGGATGCTTCATCTAAAGAAGAAGCTTATGATCCTGAGCACCCTTCAATGGAAGAGGTGAATTACATGGGAGAATCCTATGGAAACACCTATAATCCTTCATGGAGAAATCATCCAAATCTCTCATGGAAGGATCAACAGAGACCTCAACAAGGTTTCAACAACAATAATGGTGGAAGAAACAGGTTTAGCAATGTTAAGCCTTTTCCATCATCTTCTCAGCAACAGACAGAGAATTCTAAGCAGAGCCACTCTGACTTAGCAACCATGGTCTCTGATCTAATCAAAACCACTCAAAGTTTCATGACTGAAACAAGGTCCTCCATTAGAAACTTGGAGGCACAAGTGGAACAGCTGAGTAAGAAAATTACTGAACTCCCTCCTAGTACTCTTCCAAGCAATACAGAAGAGAATCCAAAAGGAGAATGCAAGGCCATTAACATGACCCACATGGCCAAACTTGGAGAGGAGGAAGAGGCAGTGATTGCCACTGAGGAAGACCTCAATGGACGTCCACTGGCCTCCAATGAGTTCCCTAATGAGGAACCATGGGAATCTGAGGCTCACAATGAGACCATAGAGATTCCATTGGATTTACTTCTGCTTTTCATGAGCTCTAATGAGTATTCTTCTTCTGAAGAGGACGAATATGTCACTGAAGAGCAAGTTGCTAAATACCTTGGAGCAATCATGAAGCTAAATGACAAGTTATTTGGTAATAAGACTTGGGAGGATAAACCCACTTTGCTCACCAAAGAACTGGATGACTTGTCTAGGCAAAGATTACCTCAAAAGAGACAGGACCCTGGGAAGTTTTCAATACCTTGTACCATAGGCACCATGACCTTTAAGAAGGCTCTGTGTGACTTAGGGTCAAGTATAAACCTCATGCCTCTTTCTGTAATGGAGAAGCTAGGGATCTTTGAGGTGTAAGCTGCAAGAATCTCACTAGAGATGGCAGACAATTCAAGAAAACAAGCTTATGGACTTGTAGAGGATGTTTTGGTGAAAGTTGAAGACCATTACATCCCTGCTGATTTCATAGTCCTAGAGACTGGGAAGTGCACGGATGAATCCATCATCCTTGGCAAACCATTCCTAGCCACAGCAAAGGCTGTGATTGATGTGGACAGAGGTGAATTGATCATTCAAGTGAATGAAGAATCCTTTGTGTTTAAGGCTCAAGGATATCCCTCTGTTACCATGGAGAGAAAGCATGAAGAGCTTCTCTCAAAATAGAGTCAAACAGAGCCCCCACAACCAAACTCTAAGTTTGGTGTTGGGAGGCCACAACCAACTTCTAAGTTTGGTGTTGAACCCCCACATTCAAACTCTAAGTTTGGTATTGGGAGGTTCCAACATTGCTCTGAGCATTTGTGAGGCTCCATGAGAGCCCACTATCAAGCTACCGACATTAAAGAAGCGCTTGTTGGGAGGCAACTCAATGTTATATTTATATAGTTTTCCTTTGTTATTTTATATTTTCTGTAGGTTAATGATCATGGGAAGTCACAAAACCAATTGAAAAGGCAAAAACAGAATAAAAAACAGAAAGAAAAATAGCACACCCTGAAGGAAGACCTTGCTGGCATTTAAACGCCAATAAGGGCAGCAAATGGGCGTTTAACGCCCAGTCTGGCACCATTCTGGGCGTTTAACGCCAGAAAGGGATACCAGACTGGCGTTAAACACCAGGAAAGGGCAAGAAGCTGGCGTTAAACACTAGAAAGGGGCACCAGCCTGGCGTTTAACGCCAGAATTGGCATAGAGAGCATTTTCGCTCGCCACTTGGTGCAGGGATGACTTTTCCTTGACACCTCAGGATCTGTGGACCCCACAGGATCCCCACCTACCCCACCACTCTCTCTCTTCTTCACCCATTCACCAATCACCTCAACACCTCTTCCCCAAAAACCCTTTACCTATCAAATCCCACTATTCTCTTCACTACTCACATCCATCCTTCATAAAACCCCACCTACCTCACCATTCAAATTCAAACCACTCTCCCTCCCAAACCCACCTTCCCATAGCCGAACCCTACCCCTCTCTCCACCCCTATATAAACCCATCTTCACCCCGTCATTTTCACACAACCTAAACACTACTTCTCCCTTTGGCCGAATAACAAAGCCATCTCCATCTCCTTCATTTCTTCTTCTTCTACTCTCTTCTTTCTTCTTTTGCTCGAGGACAAGTAAACCTTCTAAGTTTGGTGTGGCAAAAGCATTGCTTTTTATTTTTCCATAACCATTTATGACACCTAAGGCCGGAGAAACCTCTAGAAAAAGGAAAGAGAAGCCAAAAGCTTCCACCTCCGAGTCATGGGAGATGGAGAGATTCATCTCAAGGGTGCATCAAGACCACTTCTATGAAGTTGTGGCCTTGAAGAAGGTGATCCCCGAGGTCCCTTTCAAACTCAAAAAGAGTGAATATCCGGAGATCCGACATGAGATCCGAAGAAGAGGTTGGGAAGTTCTTACCAACCCTATTCAACAAGTCAGAATCTTAATGGTTCAAGAGTTCTATGCCAATGCATGGATCACCAAGAACCATGATCAAAGTGTGAACCCGGACCCAAAGAATTGGCTTACAATGGTTCGGGGAAAATACTTAGATTTTAGTCCGGAAAATGTAAGGTTGGCATTCAACTTGTCCATGATGCAAGGAGATGAACACCCTTACACTAGAA
>NC_029775.3:101204842-101205487 GCF_000817695.3 Arachis duranensis
TTCTCCATGAAATTAGAGAAGATCAAAGAATCATGAGAGAGGAGCAACAAAGACAAGGAAGAGACATTGAGGAGCTCAAGCACTCCATAAGATCTTCAAGAGGAAGAACAAGTTGCCATCACTAAGATGGACTCGTTCTTTAATTTCTTTGTTCCTTATTTTCCTGTTTTTCGAATTTTATGCTTATGTTTATCCATGTTTGTGTCTTATTACATGATCATTAGTGTCTTAGTGTCTATGCCTTAAAGTTATGAATGTCCTATGAATCCATCACCTTTCTTGAATAAAAAATATTCTTAATTGAAAAAGAGAAGAATTGCATGAATTTTGAATTTTATAACAGATTAATTATTTTGATGTGGTGGCAATACTTTTGTTTTCTGAATGTATGCTTAAACAGTGCATATGTCTTTTGAATTTGTTGTTCATGAATGTTAGCTCTTAAAAGAGTGATGAAAAAGGAGACATGTTACTGAGGATCTGAAAAATCATAAAAATGATTCTTGAAGCAAGAAAAAGCAGTGAATACAAAAAAAAAAAGAAAAAAAACAAAAAAAAGAGAAAAAGAGAAAGAAAAAGAAAAAGAAAGAAATAAAGTCGTGATCCAAGGCAAAAAAGAGTGTGCTTAAGAACCCTGGACACCTC
>NC_029775.3:101205585-101206232 GCF_000817695.3 Arachis duranensis
AGAGTGCTTTGGGCCACGGCCAAGACTCATAAAGTAGCTGTGTTCAAGAATAATCATACTTAACTAGGAGAATCAATAACACTATCTGGATTCTGAGTTCATCTAGAAGCCAATCATTCTGAATTTCAAAGGATAGAGTGAGATGCCAAAATTGTTCAGAGACAAAAAGCTAAAAGCCCCACTCATCTAATTAATACTGATCTTCATAGATGTTTTTGGAATTCATTGCATATTCTTTTCTCTTTATCTTATTTGATTTTCAGTTGCTTGGGGACAAGCAACAATTTAAGTTTGGTGTTGTGATGAGCGGATAATTTATACGCTTTTTGGCATTGTTTTTAGTATGTTTTAGTTAGTTTTTATTATATTTTTATCATTTTTTTAGTTAAAATTCACTTTTTTGGACTTTACTATGAGTTTATGTATTTTTCTGTGATTTCAGGTATTTTCTGGCTGAAATTGAAGGACCTGAGCAAAAATCTGATTCAGAGACTGAAAAGGACTGCAGATGTTGTTGGATTCTGACCTCCCTGCACTCGAAGTAGATTTTCTGGAGCTACAGAAGCCCAATTGGCGCGCTCTTAACGGCGTTGGAAAGTAGACATCTTGGGCTTTCCAGCAATATATAATAGTCCATACTTTGCCCA
>NC_029775.3:101206417-101207030 GCF_000817695.3 Arachis duranensis
GCTTCAATGCTCAGCCCAAGCACACACCAAGTGGGTCCGGAAGTGGATTTTTATGTCATTTACTCATTTCTGTAAACCCTAAGCTACTAGTTCTCTACAAATAGGACCTTTTTGCTATTGTATTTTCGTCGGGGGATCTTAGATCATCTTTAGATCTTTGAATCTTTTGATCACGTTCTGGGAGCTGGCCTCACGGCCATGCCTAGACCTTGTTCTTATGTATTTTCAACGGTGGAGTTTCTACACACCATAGATTAAGGTGTGGAGCTCTGCTGTACCTCGAGTATTAATGCAATTACTATTGTTCTTCTATTCAATTCAGCTTGTTCTTATTTTAAGATATTCATTCGCACCCAAGAACATGATAAATGTGATGATTATGTGATGCTCATCATCATTCTCACTTATGAACGCGTGCCTGACAACCACTCCTATTCTACAAGCAAACAAGGCTTGAATGTTTATCTCTTGGATTCCTTAATCAGAATCTTCGTGGTATAAGCTAGAATTGATGGCGGCATTCAAGAGAATCCGGAAGGTCTAAACCTTGTCTATGGTATTCTGAGTAGGATTCAAGGATTAAATGACTGTGACAAGCTTCAAACTCCTGAAG
>NC_029775.3:101207237-101208723 GCF_000817695.3 Arachis duranensis
GTTGTGAAATTATGTTTAGACCATGGTATTGAGCACCAAGTTTTTGGAGTCATTACCGGGGACTGTTTGAGTTGTGAAAAGAATGAATCACAATTTCGTGCACCAGCAAGCTCGACCAAGTGACGAAGAGGGAGCACCGCGGCGGAAGCACGGTGATACAGAGGCGGCAGAAGCTCAGAACAGACGCGGAAGCTCAAAACTGATGGGAAAGCGAGGCGAGCAGACGCGTTTCGACGACCATGGGTGCAGCGCGGACGGCGGCGGCGCAGATCGCGACGGCGGCAGTAGTGCGGTGGCGGTGACACAGCTTGAAGAAGAAAGTGGCATTGGAGGCTAGGTTTTGTTGAGAGAAGGAAGCAGAATAGCAGATGCGGTGAGTGAGAGAGACAGAGAGGGAGTCAGGGCGTCTTTTATTTTTTTTTGTTGAAAAGTAAAAACCGGCCGGGCTCCGGTTCGGTCCGACCGTCCGGTTCCCGACCAGTTCAGCGGTTTATTAACGATTTTTAAATTAGCGGTTTTTAGATACTATCCGAACCGTGATTGTTGCCGGTTCACAGTTAGACCGGTCGGACTGGCCGGTCCGGTCCGGTTTTCAAAACCTTGCTTGCGGCACCAACCCTCACCATAAATGTCGCCTGTTTTTGGAGTGGGGCCTGTCTCTTGCATGGAGACACTGGACACGCATGTTGCGTGCTGCTTGGACAAAGACATGTGGCTTTAGTGTGTTTGGAGCCACTAATCAATGCACCTTGAGAACCTGCGAAGAATCTCTGCAACAGGAATTACGCACCTTGAGTGTTGCAATTCAGCTGACACATGGTGAATCTCTACTAGAAATCTCTTATAAAGTTGTCTCGAAAAATTGCGCGGAATTCCTGCTAAAGCAACACGGAACCTACATGTTGTACGACACGTGGCGAATTTCTGCTGAGTTCATTTTTTAAAAAGCCAACATAGTACCTGCGTGTTGAACAGTGTTTCTGACACTTCCACATTTCTGTAAAGTACCTCAAACACCAATATTTAACAAAAACACCACATATTTTTTCATATCTAAAATAATTTCTGTTAAAATCAAATGATCTTTAATAATTTTTTTTAAATTATTTTTTTTCCATCTTTAACGTCATTATCAGTTTATCACCATCGTAACATCAACACTGTAATTGTCACTTCCACTATGACACTTACCTAGCAATTATTTAGAAAACAATATTTCGGGACTATATTAAAATAGTTAAAGACAATTTAAAAAAATTAAAAAAATGATCATTTTAATTTTCAATTCAAATGTTACTAACTAAAACTAAATTAATAACTCTAGCAAAAATATAAAAAGTCTTGAACTGCTTGCCACTTGATCCACTAATTTGGTGCCCTTAAACAAATAATAAATTATTTTGTATCTTCTCATCTGCTGAGCCTAAAGCCTTGAACCCCTTAAGACCAACATATAAATTGCATTTCAAACTTATATAGGAACCAA
>NC_029775.3:101208789-101226761 GCF_000817695.3 Arachis duranensis
CGAGTGTGTGTGTGTTGCATTACTTTGTTAAGGTTAATTAGTTTCTTCCATTAACAAGAAAGGAACATATTATTTCTGAGAGAAACTGGGAGAATCAAACCTGAATTGTAGCAGCACAAGAACGGTCCCCAATTAGGATAACAACAACTTTTCTTTTCAATACCCTCAAAATTTTCACCCTTCATTTTCCTTATCCTATTCTAATTCTAAATTCTCAAAAACAAAAGACAGAAACAGATGCTTTTCCTATTGTTCATTGTCTTTTTCTAATCAGAATCTCTTCTCGTCACACACTTCAGAGTAGTAGTAACCCAAAAACCAAAAACTCTGAACCCAAAAAACAAAAAGAGACTCCATTGAAATTTCTTCTTATCACTTCACTAAAAGAGGAGACACCCCATTAAAATTCTCAGCAAAAAGCTTCAAACTTTAATAAGAAAGAAGACAAATTCCCACTACAAACTATGCAATTGCAACGGCGTGTTCTCGAAACAGGGTTAAGCATTTCACCATCTTCTTCATCATCTTCTTCTTCTTCGATCATCAATGAAGCGAACTTCGACACCAACATGGTGATAATCCTGGCGGCGCTAATGTGCGCACTGGTGTGCGCCTTGGGTCTGAACTCCATAGCACGGTGTGCGCTCCGGTGCGGACGGAGGCTGACGGCGGAGCAAGAGGCGGAGAGGCTGGCGACGACGGGGCTCAAGAAGAGCCACCTGAGGAGGATTCCCGTGGCGGTGTACGGCTCCGGCGAGAATATTCCAGCGACGGAGTGCCCAATATGTTTGGGTGAGTTCGAGAGAGGGGATAAAGTTAGAATGCTTCCTCAGTGTAACCACGGGTTTCACGTGAAGTGTATTGACACGTGGCTCGTTTCGCATTCGTCTTGCCCTAATTGCCGACACTCCTTGCTTGAAGACTCGGCTCGGCTCGGCTCGGCTCAACTCGGCTCCATTCTACATTTGTGGTTGGCTCTTTGAACGTGATGGTGTTTCTAAGGAACGCAGGCAAGTTAGTTATTGCCAGAGGAAAATGTGATATAATTTCAGAGACACGATATTAAATTCAGTAGACTTTTTATACATCTCTCTTATATCATTTGTTTTTATGATATAACTTCATGCAGATTATGATAGCTTTAGATAATATGAGTAGTTTTTGTAATTTGATGAGTTAATAATTGGTTGTGAATATGAAGGAAAATTTAAAACACAATGAGGATACAAAGAGCAAAGGATAGTGTTTGGTGAAGGGAGTTGGAATTACACAGGCAAGTTAGGTTGAAGTTGAGAGAGGGGCTAAAAATTAAATTTATAATAAAAAAGAGTAAATTAAAAATTTGAAGAGAGGATAAATTTTTATACACAATTTATAAAAGAAAATTTGAAGTTTGGGATGGTCATTGTCCCCTTTTGTTATATGTGACACTCCTGGTTGAAAAAGTTAAGAATAGTTGTTAGTTATTAGATAAGTAAAAATAGTATATGCACACTAAAGTTAATTTTTTTTCTAGGAAAAGTATAGGGTACTAATATATTATCCGTCAACTTCTGCCAATTCTTATTTATATTTATGTTTTATGGAAGTGTGTTCGTAGATGTGTCTAATAATTAATATATTTTAAATATATATATAAAGAGACACATCCATAAAATATATCTACAAAGACATTTTTATTAAATACAGTTATAAAAAAGACATTTTTATTAGACATATTTACGAACACACTTCCATGAAACACAATTATAAATAAGAGTTGACAGAAATTGACAAATATGCTGTTAGTAACGTAGCGGAACCGTTTTTTCTAAGGTAGGAAAATATTTATTAAAATAATAAGATGAATACAATAAGTTGTTCGTCCTATCTAGACACTAAAAACTAGATTCAGAGCGGTGGGTTTTCCAAAATATCCTTATGAGTTATGATTAAGAAAAGAAGTTAATTAAAAAACTCAGAAGAAAGAAAGAAAATTGAAAAGAAAAAAGAAAGTCACGCTACAAGTTCTCGTTCTTGTCTAAGACACCCGTAATAATATTATGGTTTGTTCAAAGACATGTTGAGAAGCAATGATTTTATTCTCAAAGATCTTTATTAAATTTTTGGCTTCCCAGTTCATTCAGCACAACACTGCGAGCACCAAGTTCTTCATCTCATAAGGCATTTGGTTCGACTAATTTATTACTTACGACCACCACTTTTAGAATGGTAGAGTTTTCAATACTTGGCTTTAATGTCTAACCGGTGAAAACTACCATGTTTGATTTACGAGATGGTACTGGATCAAGCAGTGAATGACTGATTCTCTATTTTTCTCACATCTAGGGCAGAAATTGGAGATGCTCTAGAAATTTTTTATTCAATCTTCTCCTCACAGCGAGTTCATTATGACAAACTTTTCAAATGAAGACATGTTTTTGGAGCACATCACAGATTTCAAAGGGCTCGGTATCTCTTTTTTTTTCTATTTGCTTCCGGTAAGACCCAAAACCTTTGAAACAAGGCTATTATTAGCTAATTTTAAATTTAGTATTTCTGTAACTTTAATTTCAGAAATTTCTCTATTAAAAAAAATTAAAGCAAGTTTAGATTTATTGAATTTGAGATGAATTATGATTGTTATTCAATTTTATAATTATTGGATTATTTTCTACGTTTAGATTATAAATTTGGCAGTTATGAAATAATAGAGGTTTTACATGATTTGGATTAGATAAGTAATATTTTAATATATTGATATTGCTATTTTGGAAAATAGAGAAAGTAATTATATTATTTCTAATTATTTGATTTAGGTATTTTATCGAAAATAATTTGTAAAATTAATGAGCAAATAGTATTTTCAATATATAATTGGTGTTGAATTTAATTGAGTTTCAATTATTATATTACTCCCAATTTCATGTGAAATTACCAATTTGCCCCTAACCCTAATTTTCACACACACCTCACCAAAAGCAACACTTAGCCACCGAAACCCTAATTCAGCTACCCTCTCCCCCAAGACACAGCAGCAGCTGCGCAGCCCCTCTAACCTAAACACCATACACAGTATCTGAAGCAAAGAAGAAAGGGGGAGATGGAGCAGAGCTGCGAACAGGGGAGGGACGAGCCGCGCTACTATCGCCGGTCACCTCGCCGCCGTGCCCAGATCACGTCCAGCCCTCGTCACCGCCATTCGTCCTCAGCCTGATCACGTTCTTGTTCGGCTGCCGTTGCTTCCATGTCCTCCAACGGCGTTGCTGTTGTCGCAGATTGAGTCGCCGCAAAGAGGAGGAAAGGGCGTTGCTTCACACCTCGCCGCCATCGCTGCTCTGAAAGGGGCTGTATTGGTTGCCGTCGAACTCGAATGGGAAGGAAGAACAATTCTGGGATAGAGAGAGAGGCAAAGGTGGTGTGGCGCAAGAAAGGAGGTGGGTTATTCGGGTTGCCGTTCGCACCACCGAGGTTGAGCCGTAGCGCCGCCATCGCGCCACTGACGGCCACTGCAAGGGTTCGCCGCCGCCACCTTACCACTGCCGGCAAGCACAGAACGGGAGAGAAATCGGAGAAGACCCGAGGGGAGACAGAGAGGCCTGAGGCTGAGCTAGGGTTCAGCCACCATGCCCAGTCGTGCTCGCGTCGCCGGCGCCGCCTCCACCGGAGCTGCCGCCATCAGAAAAAGGTTTCGACCGCCGCAGGGTCGCTGCCAAAAGAGGGAGCTGCGTCTCTGTGATTCTGACCATCGGAAGGGGCTCTGCGACTTCCGGGAGCACCACCGGAGCTTCTGGCTATTTTTGCCGTCGTCGGAAAATTCTATCGGTAAGGGTTTTAAGTTCGTTCTCCTTTTCGTTGAGTTTCTGGGAACCTCATTGTCACTGCATATGGTTTAGGTCATCGCTGCCGATTGAGGTGGCTGCCGGGTTGCTGCCGAACCGGTTCAGAGACCGCCGCTATTTCGGTTCAGCCGCTCTTTCTTCGGTTCGGTAAGCGTTTCGATTTGAAAGCCCTTTTATTACTATTCTGTTATCTCACACTGAGGTTTGTGGCGTTAATTGCTATACGATTGAGTTTTGGTTGTTGTATGTTGCGATTGGAGTTGTTGAGACTGTTGCGAAAGTGGCTTAGAACCGAGGTTTTGGTTGCCGGGATTTTGATTGTTGATTTTGAGTTGAGGCGGAAAGAACTTTTGAGGCGTTTGGATTATGGATTTGCATTTTGAGGTAGGGACGCTTTCCGAAAACTATATTTTGTATATTGAAATTATTACATATGGATACTGATGTGAGAAAATGTGTATTTGGTGATTGTATCGGCCTTATGTATGGTTTGAATTGTCTCGATTGATTATGAACGTTTGTTGGTTGGTTTGTTGTGTGGTTTTGTGAAACGAAATGCTTTTGAAGTTGATTCTTTTAAAGCTTTGAGATCGAGTGTAATCCATTGGAAATTGATTTGAATTGAGTTGATTTTCTTGAGAAGGTGAAAAATAGATTACACTCTTGAATTCAGAACCGTTTCTTTAAAGCTTTAGAAATGAGTTTATTCGGCTTATAATGATTTGATTTTGAAACATTTTTCTTGAAATATAGAATTGAGACGACTGTTGAAATTTGGCTTGCCTTGGACTGATTTTGGACTTTGGGCTGTTGGAAAAGGATTTGAAACGGTTTAGTTGGGACCCGAACCGGTTGGCAAAGTCTAAGTTTTAGGGGATATGCTGTCGAAATTTCTATAAAAATCCGAGTCTTTATTGAAATGTTGTTTGGAAAAATGATGAGTTAAATACTTCTACTCTTTTATTTGAATTATCAAGAAAATGATGATTCATGCTTTTGGAATGAATTATTAAAGAGAAAATTGTGATTTAGTCTTGCTTCTTAAGAAAGGCATTGTATCTCTTTTAGGAGAAAGTTATTTAGATGAAACTTATGTTTTAAAGCTGTTTTAAATGTAACAAGGGCAATGCCTTTGAATTTGACTTAAGGGTTTCAATTTGAGGAGTTTCAATGACTTTGAAAGAACCTAAATGTCTATTGACAAGTTTCATTTTGAAATGTTTTGAGAAAGGTTTTAAGTATTCTTTGAATTCTGGATTCTTGCAAGACTAAAACAATTTTGAATGGTTGAAACGTTCTAGAATTTATCATGGGGGTTGAAATTGGTTTTCGCCTAAGTAAAGGGAACGGCTTTGAAAGAAGCAAATGATTACGTGACTCGGTTTGACTTAGATCCTATTATATTACTCAAATCGAAAAGCCAAGGTTTTAATGATTTTAAATGAATTTGGCGAAATGAGTTATGTTATTCTCCCCTAAAGACTTGGGACTCTGCCAAGAAACTTTGTTATAAAATCCCATTGTTGGATGGATGATTTTGAATGTTTCAAAATAAATCTTTAACTTTCCATGGTTATGGAAGTTTTGGAAAGGGGGATGCCGAAAGTGGCATGGTTTTAAAAGGGGAATTTACCTTGAGTAAAAGTGGCTTATGAGCCTGAGATGATTTGAGAAATGAGATCTTTAAAACCAAGGCTGAAAAGAGTTGAAACTTTATTTCAAAGTAAAATGATTTGGGAAAAAGTGATTTATGGCTTAAATGCCGATTTTATGAATTGATGATGTTGAATGTGGAAGTGTTGTTTTGTTGTGAGCCGGAATGGCTGTGTATGATTATAAATATTGGTTGGTTCTAGATTGAACCCTGAGCCTGAATGGCTCTGTATGATATGAATATTGGCTGGTTCTGGACTAAACCGTGAGCCGGATGGCTGAGATGGATGTTGATCCATGGATGAGATTGAATGCATGTATATGCTGAATCATTGATAAATGTGAATGTTGCACTTCCACTACCGGAGATAAGAGTTTCCCTGGGAGAAAGCAGTGGCTAGCCACCACGTGCTCTAGGTTGAGACTCGAAGCTCTTTTGACCCTATGTCGTCAGGGTGGCCGGGCACTGTGAAAGCCCCGGATGAGCTCACCCCCATAAATATTCACCAGTGAGGGTGATAGATGTGGATCATGATTATGATCAAGTTTATATTTAGTATAACTCGAGTTGGGGAGACACGACAGAGGGACAGTCCAATGGTTAGCTACCAGGACTTGTCGGGTTGGCTCTATAACCGACATATGATATCATCAGCCACTACGAACAGGCATGCATCATATGCATCTATGTGACGTTGTTTGGGTGTGCATCTTGTACTTGGTTTGCCTTTGTGATTAACTGCTAATTATTCTACTTGCTGTAATTGTTTGTTTGTGCTTGAACTTTCTATCTGTGTTTGCAACTGGGACTCTGTTGGATTGTGGTGATTGGTTGTTGGTTGGATTGTTTGAGCCTAGGGCCGTGGTTGAAATGAGATGGATCGATGGTTGGTTTCAGTTTTGTGTTTCTGATTTGGAATAGTATGAAAGGCTATTTTTGGTTTAGCATAGATAAACCGTTTTGAAAGGCTTTTGAGTTTTGAGAATTGAATGGTTCCTCTTTAGGAAAAGGATTTAAGATTTCTCTTTTATTGTAAACCGTTGTTTTTGAAAAGAGGCATAAGACGGTTATTAATCACTGGTACGGTTTATCTTCATGTATCCTATTACAGTAATTCCCAAAAACCCTCTACTGAGAACCATTTCGAGGATGATGTTCTCACCCCCTACATTTTTCCCCTTTCAGGATATGGGCACTGAAGTCATGAAGAGTTTATTTAATTGTTGTTGTGATGTTCTATATTGCTTTAAATTGTTACTTATTGTACCCTCGCCTTTATCTTGATATATTCTGTAAGAGGGATAGGAATTGTATTGGATAATGCTTGTAATATTATTTATATGTATATGTATATATATGGATGTACTCTTTATGAGTTTTTGTAAGTTGTATGATATCTATGGATGTACGTTATCGAATGAAGTATCTTGGGAGCGATATTGCGGTAAAAAATTTTAAACAGGCTCATATTTTAGTATTAAATAGTATAAGTGTCATTGTAATGTCCGATCTATCAGAGTTGTGCAGCCGGAAGCGTGAGCTTTGGTAGTTAGGGTGTTACAATCTAGATTCTAGAGTCATTAATAAGTTTTTTGACCAATAAAATATTATTAATAATCTTCTCTAAAAGTTTAAGTTGCATAAATATAATTAGATAATTTTAATAAGAATAATATTACACATTCAAATTTATCTATTCTATTATATAAAAATTGGATTTTTGTACTTAATGATGAAACTAATGTAGCATGCTTTTGAGAATGTTTTCAATTTATTTCTTTTAACTCATTAACTATAAGTTATTACGATTTGATTAATTTATTAGTCATTAAAATAATAAATCTATGAATAAAATAGACAACTGAGATATTTTCAACTAATAATTAAATTAAATCAAATCAAATCATATATATTGAGCTAAATTCAAATCATGTGAATTATGGACCAAATTAAAATAAAATAATTTCTTACTTATTCAATACACTTTTTGTATTTATAAATAAATTGTTGTCTACTTCAATATATGAAATTTTTATAAATTTTTTATTGCGCAATTCACTTTAACACAAATAAATTAATTTATAAAAATTTAAATTTGAACGGTTGCTATGATTAAACTCAAACTTTAATTTATTTTGTCATATTATTATATAAATATTAAATTCTTTGATTAAACATTTATTTGATTATGAAATGATATTATATATTACTTTATATTGACAATTAAATTTTAGTTACTACACAAATATTATATTTTAGGTAATTGTATATTTTTTTTGTTATGTTAAAAATTATTATATAATTTTAAGATCATTTAGTTATGTTTATGTTTTTAAAAGTATTGTCATTATTGGAGAGTAACTAGTGTTTGTGATAGTATAAAATTAAAAAATAAAAATACAAAATATTAATATACTGTATTTTCAAAGTATAAATCTTGAAGTAAATATATGTAATTATAATTAATGATCATAATTAAAAGTCTTTATTTTATTTCAATTTGTTCAAGACATATTTATCTTAAATTTTATTTTTTTATTAATTAGTATTTTTTTGTACATTTAATTATCATTAATTTATATAAATCAAAATGTATAACTTAAAGTCTTAAACAAATAGATATGTGTCTAAAAAAATTTTTTTTGTTAGTAAAAAATTTTTGTCGCTTTAATTTTTTTTTTTTGGCATCATATCTTACATTTTTACCATAAGTTAGAGGTAAATTATTAAATATAAATTAGATTTACTACTTATTACCCTAATTCGAATTCATTAAATTCGATTTATATGGAAATGTAAATGGAGACAACTAGGTAACGTTATTGGGTTTAGGGGATTCAGGTAATTTTAGGGTGAATTTGGTTTATCAATGTAAATTAGCCTAATATGTGATATTAGTTATTGTTATATATAATAGAATAGATGACATATTTATGCATTGTTTAGATTAGAAGAATTTATAGAGAAATAACATGTTGGAGAAAAAACGGATGGAAATCAATTTTTCATTATTTGGTTCAACAAAAAAATTGAATAAAAAATATAAAAGTGTATATGGAGCTCAATTTTTTCTCTTCAAAATTGCGAAGAAAACTGATTCAAAAGTGCAAACATGGATAAAAATACAGAGTTACCATTTGAATTATAATTTATATATAATATATAAAAACATTAATATAATTTTTCTCTATTATGATTTTTTCTCTTCTTACTTTTCCTTCCATTCAAGCAAAAGAAAAATTTTTCTCTATTTTTTTTCATTCATTTTTTTCATCTAAACAGCAAACAAAAAATATACTTTTCTTTTCATTTTCTTTCCTCTTATTTTTTATCTTATATCCAAACAATAGTTTAGTATTTATCCATTTATCTTTTATTAATATTGTTATAATAAAGATACATGTAACTTTATAAAAATGATATAACCTACACTTTGATTATCTGAGAATTTATTGAGTGGCTAGAATAGCTCCACGTCACAAACCAATGAATGCTAGCAATAAGGATGATCACAAAAACAGTCGAAACGGGTATTTCCAGAGATTACTCATGTTTTGGAGCCTGATGGGACTCCTGAAATCCTCACGACCTGCCACGCGAAAATGAATGGGAACTAGGGGTGACAAACAGGTCGAAACCTGTCGAGCTGGTCGCATAACCCGCCAAAAAATGCAGGTTGGGCTGAAAATTTATGACCATCAAACTTAAAAATCCTGCCTACCCTGCACCGCCTAATCCATGGGATTTAGCGGGTTTCGGCGGGGCAGGGTAGGCTTTTCCGCTGGGCCAAGCTTTTATTTTGGTAGAGCCATTTTTTTATAAATTTCTATGATGTTATTGATCTACAAGAGGATGAAGATGATAATTGAATAAGTTTTAAGTTATATTTTGGATTATGTTTTATGTTTGATTGATTATAAACTTGAAGATGTTTAATTATATATTTTGGATAATATTTTTTTGCTTTGAATAATGCTGGTTTTATTATTTTGTTTCAAAAAAAATGATTTATAATTATATTTATTACATATTTATAATTATAAAGACGTTAATGTGCGTGAATTTAAAAATTATAATTTTTTTATGTTTTTAGAAATTATAAATTTATTGAAATTTTTGTGAAATTATATATATTGTTTAATTTTTAATGGTTTATAAAAAAGGAGATCCCGCCAGCCTACCATTAGACGGGTGGGAAAAGAATTCAGGACCGTCTTACTAGGCGGGGCAGGCTTTTGGCAAGATAGGACGGACTTTCCCGTTTGCCACTCCTAATAGGGGCACGAACATAAGTACCCGCCCCATGAAACTTATTAAATATACGTGAATATAAAAATTATTAATTTATCCTAATTTATATATACGTAAATCTATTTCTTGAATTTAGTAACCCTAATTTCTGCCTCCAATTTGAATTTTTTCTTTTTCTTCCAGACTCATTCTCATCCTTGATCCTCTCTCTCTCTAACTCACTTTCTATACCTTTCATCAAGTTCGTCACTACGTCGCTCAGCATCGTCCTAAATAATTATGTTATGTTATTATGTTGGATTATTTTTTTATGTTTTCTCTTTTTTTGAAAAGTTATTTTTCATAACGAATATGTTATAAATTGTATTGAATTATATTGAATTGATTATTTTATGATTTATTATATTATGTCTTTTGTGTTAATTTTTTAAAAAAAATTCAAAGAATATTCGTAGATACCCAAAGAGATCTACGTTCTCTGAGGGGTAATTAAATAGAAACTTGCAATGACAGAGAAAGAATGGGGACATTTTTTTTTAAATAGGAACGAGGGATGGAAAGTGGGTTTCTCAAGCTCTCCTGAGTCTTCATTATTATATCTAACTACCAACGGAAATTCAATCTGAGCCGATTTAGGAGGGGACGTGTGGACTTCATCTGCATTAGGCCTTTAAGGTAATGAACCTAAGTCAGATTTGGGACCCTAACAATAGATTTTAGTTGATCTTGCTTGCATTGAGGTTTTACTAGGCCCAAATATATCTTAAATTAATATTTTGAGTCATTGTTATAGCAAATAGTATACTATTTAATATTATAACACTTAGTATATGTAAAAGTTAGATATATTTACAAGACATTTTTTAATTCAAATTAAAAAAACTAATTATCTCTTTTTTAATTTTAAATATTATTTTCTAATGTAACGAAAAAGTGAAAATAACAATAATCACTCACATAATTAAAATAGAGAATCTTAATATATACATGACACTATATATATCAAGGATTATTATATATGATATATATAATTTTTTTTCTTTTCTGTAATGACTATATCTATAATTTATTGAACAATTTTAATTTTTTATCTTAACATTTAATAAATTTAACATACTAAATAAATAATGTAAGTTATCATCTAGAATAATAAGTATAATAGTATAAATATTTATTTATTTATTAGTAGTGAAAAAATATGTAAATAGTATAAATTGACATTTTTTAGTATAAAAGCAATAATAAAGATTATTAATTAAGTTAATTACATAATTAAAAAATTATGAAGAATTTTTTAAATAATAATATAAGATAAGATTACTATTTTTACATATTACAAAGTTTATAAAAAAATTTTTGGATAATAATTAATTCTCAATTAATTATACATTAATTCTGTCAAAAAAAATAAATAATCAATACATTGAATTTTATCGATTATTAAGCTTAAAATTAATTTTTAATCCAATTTTTGGTAATTAAAATTTAAATAGTTAAAATTATTAAATGTTGAATATTTTGTATCTAACCAGTTATTTTTTATTGAAATTAACAAAATAATGAGTTGTTAATAAATTATAAATTTAAATTTAAATTTGAGTAAGAAAATAAAAAAATATTTTAAATTTTATCTCACTAACCAAAATTAATTTTAAGACAAGAAATTACTTTATACATCACATATATTGTAAGATAGTATGGTCATTTGCTATTTTTTAATGATAAATATTGTCAAATAAAATGGTGTAAGAAATTAGAAAAAAATGTTTTACAAGTTTAGAAAATATTAATTTATTTTCTAATAGAATAAACTATATATTGAATAACAAAAGTTGTTATCAATTTCTTTTCACACTAGCTAATACTCAACGATGGTGTTTCAATACACCATATTACCAAAAAATATTAATCGATCTAATAACTTTTGTAATGACATAAGTTTATGAATTTGAAAATTTAAAAATTATTTTATAAAATGTGAAGTTGTAACAAGTAATTAATCCACCACATATTGATGTTCTATTTATTAAGGGTCTGTCACTAACTAATGAATTGTGATACACACAAGGCGAGATTCGAACTCCAAATACTTGCTTAAGCGGACAAATGAGATGACCATTCAAGAAATTTAAATTGATTAAAATAAATATTAATTATTTTTAATATTTTTAAGTTATAAAATATTTATAATAATAATTACTATGTATATTTTTTATTTAAATTTTAATAAAAATTTTTATATAATTTTATGTATTATCCCGTGTATGACACGGGAACATACACTAGTATACTTAAAAAACTAACATATTTAATTTAAAATATAAAAATATGAAAATATTCTTAACCAACAATAAACAATCTTTTAAGATATAGTCACAACTAATTTCATATTTATCGAATTTTAATAATCTTTGCTTATATGAAAAGATGAGAAATTTATCCTCATTCTTTGAGTTCAGTACAAAATCAAATTCAAATTCAATTAGGTAGATAAATCTGTTACAAGTTCATAGTAGAAGATCGCGTCGTAACCAACCAACCTAACATAATAATAGTATTTCGTAAATATCTCAAGTTATAGTTATTCGATTGACTTAGTTCAAAGTTCATTTTAAAGTTAACTTAATTATCTATTTTATATATAATAGGTATTTTCAAATTTCAAACGTAAAAAATTTTATAAAGCTTTTAAAGTGACATTTCAGATTGTAAATTTCAATCCTTTGGTAATAGAAAGTGACCCCAAAGATAAAATAATCAAAGTGATCTTTCAGTAAAAGAAGGTGATTAACAAGTTTTTGGGATAAGAAACTTTAACAAAAAAAGTGGACTTCTATCAATTTTATATCTGGTTTGAACTCTCAATACCCTCCAAAGGCAAAGTAATGTTAAAACTTAAAAGAATGCTTAAAAAAAGTTAAATTTAATTTCATGCATTGTATTAGAGTCCATATCAACAATGGATCATTTTCAGTTCAAGCAAGGAGATGTTAGGAGAAGGTCAAGAGAAACTAAGTCAAAGTTCTTGTGTTTACGTTTCGTATGATTTAACATTATAGGCATTTCAGTCATGAGCCACATGATTCATAACATAAATAAGTGAGAAGCATCTAAAAGTCATACCACTCCGACTAACAAGGATTTTTGAAAATAATAATTGAACAATATTTCATCATCATTTTTTTATTTTAGAATTTAAAGTGGTCGAAGATAGATACGATGACACCATATAGATAAACTAATAATAAATCTTTGTTTCTCACTCCTCTTCCTGTACCATCTTCAGGAACAACGCAGTACGAAGCAATACGCTACTCGATTGAGCTGAAAAGATCAGTATACTATAAGACGATTAGAAACTGGATACCAAGGACATAGACATGAAAGGTTATGCACTTGCTCAAATTCATATTAAAGATGGAAAATAGGAAATTACAAAATGAGAGAATAAGTTTCTCAATGTATCTTATTTTATCTTTATTGAGTGATTACAGTTGTGGCTATGATATTTATTTTTTTATATGATTATTTGATATGAGTACAATTTGTCATTGTTTTTGTCTTTATAGTTTTGTACGTCCATTTCCGTATTAATATCACTAAGTACACTTATATTTCTCAACTAATAACAATTCTAATGATTAAAACTCGCTATTTTCAAATAGCTTTCAAAAATAAATATTAGTTATCCACTATTTTTTTATAAATTATTTTATATAAAGATTTTATTTCAAAAATTTTATACAATTTAAATATTAACGACCAATATAATTTAAATAATACTTAAGCTACACTATTTATCCCTTACCCGAACCAATTTAAGCAATGAAGGAATACCATGGGAGAATGAAAATTGTCTCAAATGCTGAATTCACAATGGGTAGTAGAAATAATATGAAAGGAGAAAGCAGAAAAATGCTAAAACTAAAACATCTTGCAAAAAATGAGAAAGCAAGAGAGAGACTATTTGTTAGAATCGGAGGTAAAAGAAGTCCATATCAGAAGGATGATGATTTGGAAGAGGAAAGCATGAGCAATTCAAACAAAAAAAATCTTGCTGAAATGGAATAGGGTGCCATCTGAAAATGGACATCCCAATAATTATGAAGATGCACTAGTAGAACTGTTGGGATTTCGAAAAGCTTATAACAGTTCACAATATCAAAGGGATTCGGATTTTTCATTCCTCTGAGTTGCTGTTTCTAAGTGAAACAAAGCAACATCCCTCATTTGTCGAGAGGCAATTAAAGGAATATGATTTCTCATAATTTTACAATGTAGTGCCCAATAAAATAGTAGGAGGACTAACCTTAGCATGGAAGGAAGGAGACAACATAGTGGTGCGAAATAGTAGGGAGTTTTTCATAGTATTTTCTATTAACGAACCAGAAACTCATATCATGTGGAAAGTAATCGGGGTACACCTTAACAACACGAATAATGTTAGAATAAAACAATTCGAATAACTCCTGGAGATTATGCAGGATTAAGAGAAAGATATCTGATCACTAGTGACTTCAATGTAATCATATCATCTCATAAAAAGGTAGGAGGTAGAGAAAAATCTCTATAATCCTTCAGTCAGTTCCAAGACTTCATTAACTGAGGACAACTAATAGATATGGATTACATTGGGAACAAATTTACATGGTAAAATCGAAGTTGTCAAGACTGAGCTATTAGGAAGAAATTGGATAGATGCCTAATATCAACTAAACTAAGAGAAGAGTATCCGACACCGATCATTACCCACCTGAAAAACATCAGGTTAGATTACAAGCCCCTTTTTGTTGTGCACTAATTCAAACATTGAGAAAGGTAAACGTAGATTTAGGTTTCAAGAGCAATTGTGTGGGATGGAATGATTGATGATATCGTCAAAGAAGCATGACCACTACAGGTGATAGGCTCCCTAATATTTTGAGTCTTCCAAAAGGTCAAAAAATGCATATATAAAAATGTTAAATGATAGCAACAAGTGGCACTAACTCAAGAAGAGAAATTGAGAGGCTTGAAGCTGAGTTGGAAGAAGAAAGCGTTAACCTAGAAATGGCAAATAAAGCACACATCCTTCAGATAGAAGAGAAGCTCACTCAAACCTATTTAACGGAAGAGAGATTCTAAAAGGAAAAATCCATAACAAACTGGCTAAAGTGGGGGATAAGAACACCCAGTACTTCCATGTAAAAAACAAGGCAAGAATGCGGAAGAATAAAATCTGGAAGCTGAAATATGAGGATGGAAATCGGTGCACTACCACTGACGCTATAGCGGGAAGGACGCAGAGATATTTTGAGGAACTATTTCAGTTAGGGACACCACAAGACCCTATCTGTTTGATGGATGACCTACGCAAAAAAGTAAATTCAGATGTGAATATATGCCTAACTAGATCAGTTTCAGAGGAGGAGATTAATATTGTAGTATTCTCAATTAACCCAGAGACAGCTCCAAGGGATGATGGGTTCACAGCTAAATTTTACTAATTCTATTGGGGTACCATCAAATCAAATATTGTTGAAGTAGTGAAAAGTTTCTTTGGGAGGAACAAGATATTGAGAGGCTTCAATCATACTCAAGTTTTTCTAATACCGAAAGTACCAAATGCCTCAAACATGTGGCAAATCGGACCGATCAGCCTCAGCACAGAGTTTTACAAGATCATCTCCAAGGTACTAGTACATATATTACAGTCACTCATAAATCTATTAATCAATAACAATCAAAGTACCTTTATTCGGGGTCGATTGATTAGTGATAATATCTTAGTAACTCATGAATGCATGTATTTTCTTAAAACTAAGAGTTATGAAGGGTTCATATATGGCTTTTATAGTTGACATAAGCAAGACTTATGATCGAGTTAAATAAAATTTTGTCTTGTTTATGATGAAAAAATTAAGATTTTGCTCTAGATGAATCATTTGGATGAAAGAATATGTATCTATTATTTCTTATTATGTTATTGTGGAAGGCTTACCCACTAGTTTCTTCAAACCAAGTAGAGGGATCTGTTAAGGAGACCCACTCTCTCCCTATCTCTTTTTTTTTTTGTTTTTTTGTGTTTTTTGCGTAGAAGGTCTTTCTTTCTTGCCCCATAAAGGTGAACAAAATAACCTCTACCAATGACTTTGGCTAAACATTAGATGCTCAATTATCAACCACTTGCTCTTTGCAGATGATTCCCTCCTATTTTGGAAAGTAACTAGATAGAGTTGTGAAAATCTTACTCAGACAGTACTTGACTATAGAAGCTTAAGTGGATAACTAGTTAACTTTCAAAAGTCAACAGTTTCTTTAGCAAAAACACTTCTGGTGATGTAAAGCAGGATCTCGTTGATTTTCTTGTAATTTCAAATATAGGCACTCAAGATAACACTACTAGAAAACTAGTTATTACACACGGATATTTCCGACGGATTTTATCCCACGGAATTTCAGAGGGATTTTTTGTTGAAAAACAAAAAAATGAATTAGCAAAAAATTACAGACAAAAAAGAGAATCTGTCGATAATTCTGTCGAAAAAAATAATTTTTTCGTGGAAAATGGTTAAAGACGGAAAATCCGTCTGTAATTTAAAATTTTTCGTCGAAAAATATTAAAATAAGGGTTGTGACCGAAAAGCTCGTTTCAATCACGATACTTCTAGAAATCTCCACACTCATCCCTTCCATATCCTCCATCAGCGGTGCATCTCAGCTTTGGTTCAGTCGCACAGAAGCTCCGTCAAACCCCCTTCCCGGATCTTCTGCGTGTGTTGCTCGCGTCTCTCCTTTCAAACCCAAACCTGCAATCCGCTAATTTAGCCAAAGTTTGGAGGTTAGATTTTCAATTTCATGCAATTAATTCCTCTTTTTTCCAATGGATCTTTTCCGTCACGCTCTCTTCCATTCCTCCTCCTCCTCTGCCACCGCCTCTGCTGCCATTGTTCGGTTGTTCCTCTGAGTTTTCGACGTCTTCCGCCGCTGCTGCGACCGCTCGCGTCGCACAATCTCTCTCTATCATCCCTTGCGTCACACAAGCCCCCTGCTTGTGATTCTGTTGCTTAGGGTTCAATTTTTTTGTGCCAATTTTAGATTTATCAATTTTTTTTCGCAGTTTCTAGCTATCTTATTGTTGTTGTTAATGCTGATTGAGCTTCTTATTCCTGTTGCAGTTTCTATCACATGCTGCTATCTCAAAACAGATGGAAATTTTGCCCTTTCCATTCTCTTTCTTCTGTTTAAATGTTTCTGAGCTTGTTCCACGATTCTACTCTATTTGTGATTTTTTTTTATGTGGATAAATGCATTGCTTTCAATCATTCATCTTGGTTAATTGTTTTTGGAACCCTAGAATTGCACATTCTTAATTAATCAGTGTTCTAGCAATACAGTGAAATTCGTTGAACTTTTATACATATAGAATGGAATTGAATTTCTATATTATGGCTTCTCTTAATCACTTATTGCAGCAAATGAATTTATCTATGCAGAAATTATAGTATTAGGACTATTTATTGCAATATTATTCTCTCTTCTGTGATTTGGAAGTCGTAGAAGTAGTTAGGTGATATGTTAAGATAGAATATTGAAAGGTTCCTTTTGTATGTAGCTTCTGCTTTCATTTTATTGGTTCCATAAAGCTTCAAATTGGAAGGAGGCTTTACCTCCAGGGATTAAGGGATTCTGAGAGTCATGGATGTGATGTCGGAAGCTCTTCGAGCTTGTCAAAAAACTTCCATGAGATGGATTCACCATCTGAAGATGAGGATCAGGGAACTCATCAACGTGGTTCTGGCAAATCCAAAGATAAAATTCGTCTTCCTGAAGGTGTTGTGGAATCTTTAATGAATGGCTGATGAGCGGATAATTTATACGCTTTTTGGCATTGTTTTTAGGTAGTTTTTAGTATGATATAGTTACTTTTAGGGATGTTTTCATTAGTTTTTATGCTAAATTCACATTTCTGGACTTTACTATGAGTTTGTGTCTTTTTCTGTGATTTCAAGTAATTTCTAGCTGAAATTGAGGGACCTGAGCAAAACTCTGATAAGAAGGCTGACAAAGGACTGCTGATGCTATTGGAATCTGACCTCCCTGCACTCGAAATGGATTTTCTGGAGCTACAGAACTCCAATTGGCACGCTCTCAACGGCGTTGGAAAGTAGACAATCTAGAGCTTTCCAGAAATATATAATAGTCCATACTTTATTCGGGATAAGACGACGTAAACTGGCGCTCAACGCCAGTTCCATGCTGCATTC
>NC_029775.3:101226896-101227094 GCF_000817695.3 Arachis duranensis
AATAGAACATTTTACTATTGTATTAGACATCTTTGGTCTCAGTTTTATTTTATTATCCATCCTAGGAGACTATTGATCACACTTGGGAGCTGGCCATTCGGCCAAGCCTGGACCTTCATCACTTATGTATTTTCAATGGTGGAGTTTCTACACACCATAGATTAAGGGTGTGGAGCTCTGCTGTACCTCAAGTTTTAA
>NC_029775.3:101227295-101231260 GCF_000817695.3 Arachis duranensis
TCTCTTGGATTCCTTAATCAGAATCTTCGTGGTATAAGCTAGAATTGATGGCGGCATTCATGGAAATCCGGAAAGTCTAACATTGTCTGTGGTATTCCGAGTAGGATTTCGGGATTGGATGACTGTGACGAGCTTCAAACTCCTGAAGGCTAGGCGTTAGTGACAGACGCAAAAGAATCACTGGATTCTATTCCAACTTGATTGAGAACCGACAGATGATTAGCCGTGCTGTGACAGAGCATTTGGACCATTTTTACTGAGAGAATGGGATGTAGCCATTGACAACGGTGATGCCCTACATACAGCTTGCCATAGAAAGGAGTGTTGAAAAACTGGAATGAAGAAGTAGGAAAGCAGAGATTCAGAAGGAGCACAGCACCTCCATACGCTTATCTGAAATTTCCACCATTGAATTACATGAGTAACTTTATCTTTATTTTCTGTTTATTTACTATTATTTGATTTTCGAAATTCCATAATCAATTATTATCCGCCTGACTGGGATTTACAAGATGACCATAGCTTGCTTCATACCAACAATCTCCGTGGGATCGACCCTTACTCACGTCAGGTATTACTTGGACGACCCAGTGCACTTGCTGGTTAGTTGTGCGGAGTTGTGACTAAGTGTAATTCACGTGTGAGAGCTACCAAGTCTTTGGAGCCATTGTTGATGATGACAATTTCGTCCACCAAGTTTTTGGCACCGTTGCCGGGATTGTTTGAATTACAATTACGTGCAACTACAGCGCCAAGTTTTTCTGATCCAGCAACAACACCAAGTTTTTGGCGCCGTTGCCGGCGATTGTTCGAGTTTGGACAACTAACGGTTCATCTTGTTGCTCAGATTAGGTAATTTTCTTTTCAAAAAAAAGTTTTCAAAAATTTTTCAAAATTTTTCTTTGTTTTCGTTTTTCCCAAAAATTATTTTCGAAAAAAATATAAATAATAAAAATACAAAAAATTCATAAAATCATAAAAAACCAAAAATATTTTATGTTTCTTGTTTGAGTCTTGAGTCAATTTTTAAGTATGATGTCAATTGCATGTTTTAAAAATTACTATGCATTTTTCAAAAAATTCATGCATTCATGGTGTTCTTCATGATCTTCAAGTTGTTCTTGGTACGTCTTCTTGTTTGATCTTGATGTTTTCTTGTTTTGTGTCTTTTGTTATTTTTCATATGCATTTTTCGTTTGTTAGAGTCCAAGCATTAAAGAATTCTAAGTTTGGTGTCTTGCATGTCTTCTTTGCATCAAAAATTTTTCAAAAATATGTTCTTGATGTTCATCATGATCTTCAAAATGTTCTTGGTGTTCATCTTGACATTCATAGTGTTCTTGCATGCATCATGTGTTTTGATCCAAAATTTTCATGTTTTGGGTCATTTTTATGTTTTTCTCTCTCATCATTAAAAATTTTTAAAAAAATATCTTTTCCTTATTTCTCTCCTAATTTTCGAAAATTTGAGTTGACTTAGTCAAAAATTTTTAAAATTAGTTGTTTCTCATAAGTCAAGTCAAATTTTCAATTTTAAAAATCCTATCTTTTCAAAAAAATTTTCAAAAATCAAATCTTCGTTCAATCTTTAAATTCTAGAATCATATCTTTTAGTTTCTTGTTAGTTAAGTAATTAATTTTAATTTTAAAAATTTAATCTTTTTCAAAATATATTTTTCTTAAAAATTATATCTTTTATATCATATCTTTTTCAAAATTTTATCTTTTTCAAAAATTTGATTTTAAAATATCTTATCTAACCTATTATCTTCTTATCTTCTCAAATTTGATTTTAATATCTTTTTCAACTAACTACTTGACTTTTTGTTTGTTTCTTATCCTTTTCAAAACCACCTAACTACTTCTCCCTCTCTAATTTTCGAAAATATCTCACCTGTTTTTCAAAATTCTTTTTAATTAATTAACTAATTATTTTAAATTTTAATTTTAATTCTATCTCATCTTTAATTTTTGAAAATCATTAACTACTTTTTCAAAATTATTTTCGAATTCTCTCTCTCTTCTCTTCTTCTATTTATTTATTTATTTACTAACACTTCTCTTCACCTCTCTTTATCTCCAAACACTGCTTCTATCCTCACCCTTGTGTTTGGGTTCTTCTTCACTTTTATTCCTTTCTTCTTCTACTAATAATAAGGATCCTCTTTGTCCAGATATAGAGGATTCCTCTTCCTTTTTCTTTTTCTCTTCTATTTCATATGAGCAGGAACAAGGAAAAAGGCACTCTTGTTGAAGCTGATCCTGAGCCTGAAAGGACTCTGAAGAGAAAACTAAGAGAAGCTAAATTACAACAATCCAGAGGCAACCTTTCTGAAATTTTCGAACAAGAGGAGGAGATGACAGCCGAACCCAACAACAATAATGCAAGGAGGATGCTTGGTGATTTTACTAAACCCACGTCCAAGTTTGATGGAAGAAGCATCTCAATTCCTACCATTGGAGCGAACAATTTTGAGCTGAAACCTCAATTAGTTGCTTTGATGCAATAGAATTGTAAGTTTCATGGACTTCCATCTGAAGATCCTTATCAGTTTTAACTGAGTTCTTGCAGATTTGTGAGACTATCAAGACGAATGGAGTAGATCCTGAAGTCTACAGGCTCATGCTTTTCCCTTTTACTGTAAGAGACAGAGCTAGAACATGGTTGGACTCACAACCTAAAGATAGTCTGGACTCCTGGGATAAGCTGGTCACGGCCTTCTTGGATAAATTCTTTTCTCCTCAAAAGTTGAGCAAGCTTAGAGTAGATGTTCAGGCCTTCAAGCAAAAAGATGGTGAATTCCTCTATAAAGCTTGGGAAAGATACAAGCAGATGACCAAAAAGTGTCCTTCTGACATGTTTTCAGAATGGACCATATTAGATATATTCTATTATGGTCTATCTGAGTTTTTCAAAATGTCATTGGACCATTCTGCAGGTGGATCCATTCACTTAAAGAAAACGCCTGCAGAAGTTCAAGAACTTATTGACATAGTTGCAAATAACCAATTCATGTACATTTCTGAGAGGAATTCCGTGAATAATGGGATGCCTCAGAGTAAGGGAGTTCTTGAAATTGATGCTCTGAATGCCATATTGGCTCAGAACAAAGTGTTGAATCAGCAAGCAAACATGATTTCTCAAAGTCTGAATGGATGGCAAAATGCATCCAACAATACTAAAGAGGCAGCTTCTGAAGAAGCTTATGATCCTGAGAATTACATGGGTAAACCTTATGGAAACACCTATAATTCATCATGGAGAAATCATCCGAATTTCTCATGGAAGGATCAACAAAAGCCTCAACAAGACTTCAATAATGGTGAAAGAAACAGGTTTAGCAATAGCAAGCCTTTTCCATCATCTTCTCAGCAACAGATAGAGACTTCTGAACAGAGCCCCTCTAACTTATCAAACATAGTCTCTGATCTATCTAAAGCCACTTTAAGTTTCATGAGTGAAACAAGATCCTCCATCAGAAATTTGGAGGCACAAGTGGGCTAGCTGAGCAAGAAAGTCACTGAAACTCCTCCCAGTACTCTCCCAAGCAATACTGAAGAGAATCCTAAGAGAGAGTGCAAGGCCATTGACATAGTCAATATGGCCGAATGCAAGGAGGAGGGGGAGGACGTGAATCCCAATGAGGAAGACCTCATGGGATGTCTCTCAAGTAAGAAGGAGTTTCCTATTAAGGACCTAAAGGAATCTGAGGCTCATATAGAGACCATAGAGATTCCATTAAATCTCATTCTGCCATTCATGAGCTCTGAAGACTATTCTTCCTCTGAAGAGGATGAAGATGTGACTGGAGAGAAAGTTTCTCAATATCTAGGAGCCATCATGAAGGTAAATGCCAAGTTATTTGGTAATGAGAGGAAGCATGAACAGCTTCTCTCAATGCAAAGTCAAACAGAGCCCCCACAGTCAAACTCTAAGTTTGGTGTTGGGAGGCCACAACCAAACT
>NC_029775.3:101231311-101233957 GCF_000817695.3 Arachis duranensis
TGTGAAGCTCCATGAGAGCTCACTGTCAAGCTATTGACATTAAAGAAGCGCTTATTGGGAGGTAACCCAATTTTTATTTATCTAATTTTATTTTTATTTTATTTTTATTTTGTGTTTTATTAGGTTCATGATCATGTAGAGTCACAAAAAATACAAAAATTAAAAACAGAATAAAAAACAGTAGAAGAAAAATCACACCCTGGAGGAAAGACTTACTGGCGTTTAAACGCTAGTAAGGAGCATCTGGCTGGAATTCAACGCCAGAACAGAGCATGGATCTGGCGTTGAACGCCAGAAACAAGCAACATCCCGGCGTTCAAACGCCAGGAATACACCCTGAGGAGAGCTGGTGCTGAACGCCAGAAACAAGCATGGACCTGGCGTTCAACGCCAGAAACATGCTGCACATGGGCGTTGAACGCCCAGAATGAGCATCACTTCAGTGTTTAAACTCCACAAATGTGTGCAAAGGCATTCTACATGCCTAATTGGTGCAGGGATGTAAATCCTTGACACCTCAGGATCTGTGGACCCAAAGGAACACCTCAGGATCTGTGGACCCCACAGGATTATCTCAGGATATGTGGACCTCACAGGATCCCCACCTATCTCACCCTCTCTCTCTCCATTCACGTTCATCCCTTCTGTTTTTCATTCACCACTCACATCCATCCACTCTTCCCCATACACCCCACCTACCGTCGAATACACCTCTCCCCCTTTCTTCCATAGTTTCTTCTTCTTTCTCTTCTCTTCTTTCTTCTCTTGCTCGAGGGCGAGCAATATTTTAAGTTTGGTGTGGTAAAAGCATAAGCTTTTTATTTTTCCATAACCATTGGTGGCACCTAAGGCCAGAGAAACCTAAAAAAAAAGAGAAAAGAAAGAAAAGACAAAAGCTTCCACCTCTGAGTCATGGGAGATGGAGAGATTCATCTCAAGGGTCCATAACTCAGTAGAAGAGCATTTGACTACATATCAAGAGAGCATGAGAAATTCCCTCATCAAGAAATCCCTGAGATACCTCAGGGGATACATGTTCCTCCACATAATTATTGGAAGCAACTAAGGATAAGAACACCAAAATCACTAGGGATCATGCAACAGAAGCAAGGAAGAGACATAAAGGAGCTCAAAAAGCACCATTGGACCTTCAAAAGGCACCACCCTCACTAAGGTGGACTCATTCCTTAACTTCCTTGTTCTTATCTCTCTGTTTTTCAGTTTTTTATGTTATATGTTTATCTATGTTTTGTGTCTCTACTTCATGATCATTAGTAGTTAGTAACTATGTCTTAAAGCTATGAATAATTCCATTAATCCTTCACCTCTCTTAAATGAAAAATGTTTTTAATTCAAAAGAACAAGAAGTACATAAATTTTGAAAATTGTCCTTGAATTTAGTTTAATTATATTGATGTGGTGACAATACTTTTTGTTTTCTGAATGAATGCTTGAACAGGGCATATTTTTTATCTTGTTGTTTATGAATGTTAAAATTGTTGGCTCTTGAAAGAATGGTGAACAAAGAGAAATGTTATTGACAATCTGAAAAATCATAAAAATTGATTCTTGAAGCAAGAAAAAGCAGTGAAAAAGTAAAAGCTTGCGAAAAAAAATGGCAAAAAAAATAGAAAGAAAAAGAAAAAGCAAGCAGAAAAAGCCAATAGCCCTTAAAACCAAAAGGCAAGAGTAAAAAGGATCCAAGGCTTTGAGCATCAATGGATAGGAGGGCCCAAGGAAATAAAATCCAGGCCTAAGCGGTTAAATCAAGCTGTCCCTAACCATGTGCTTGTGGCATGCAGGTCCAAGTGAAAGGCTTGAGACTGAGTGGTTAAAGTCGTGATCCAAAGCAAAAAGGGTGTGCTTAAGAGCTCTGGACACCACTAACTGGGGACTCTAACAAAGCTGAGTCACAATCTGAAAAGGTTCACCCAGTCATGTTTCTATGGCATTTATGTATCCGGTGGTAATACTGGAAAACAAAGTGCTTAGGGCCACGACCAAGACTCATAAAAGTAGCTGTGTTCAAAAATCAACATACTTAACTAGGAGAATCAATAACACTATCCAAAATTCTAAGTTCCTAGAGAAGCCAATCATTCTAAACTTCAAAGGAAAAAGAAAGATGCCAAAACTGTTCAGAAGCAAAAAGCTACAAGTCCCGCTCATCTAATTAGAATTAATATTCATTGATATTTTGAAATTTATAGCATATTCTCTTCTTTTTATCCTAATTGATTTTCAGTTGCTTGGGGACAAGCAACAATTTAAGTTTGGTGTTGTGATGAGCGAATAATTTATACGCTTTTTGGCATTGTTTTTAGGTAGTTTTTAGTATGATCTAGTTACTTTTAGAGATCTTTTCATTAGTTTTTATACTAAATTCACATTTCTGGACTTTACTATGAGTTTTTGTGTTTTTTTATGATTTCAGGTAATTTCTGGCTGAAATTGAGGGACCTGAGCAAAACTCTGATAAGAAGGCTGACAAAGGAGTGCTGATGCTGTTAGAATCTGACCTCTCTGCACTCGAAATGGATTTTTTGGAGTTACAGAACTCCAATTGGCACGCTCTCAATGGCGTTGGAAAGTAGACATCTAGAGCTTTCCAGCAATATATAATAGTTCATACTTTATTCGGGATAT
>NC_029775.3:101234184-101248373 GCF_000817695.3 Arachis duranensis
TTACTTCTGTAAACCCTAGTAGCTAGTTTAGTATAAATAGAACATTTTACTATTGTATTAGACATCTTTGGTCTCAGTTTTATTTTATTATCAATCCTAGGAGAGTATTGATCACACTTGGGGGCTGGCCATTCAGCCATGCCTGGACCTTCATCACTTATGTATTTTCAACGGTGGAGTTTCTACACACCATAGTTTAAGGGTGTGGAGCTCTGCTGTACCTCAAGTTTTAATGCAATTACTACTATTTTCTATCCAATTCGATTTATTCTTATTCTAAGATATTCGTTGCACTTCAACTTGATGAATGTGATGATCCGTCACACTCATCATCATTCTCACCTATGAACGCGCGTGACTGACAACCACTTCCGTTCTACCTTAGACCGGGCGCATATCTCTTGGATTCCTTAATCAGAATCTTCGTGTTATAAGCTAGAATTGATGGCGGCATTCATGGAAATCCGGAAAGTCTAACCTTGTCTGTGGTATTCCGAGTAGGATTTCGGGATTGGATGACTGCGATGAGCTTCAAACTCCTGAAGGCTAGGCGTTAGTGACAGACGCAAAAGAATCACTGGATTCTTTTCCAACCTGATTGAGAACCGACAGATGATTAGCCGTGCTGTGACAGAGCATTTGGACCATTTTCACTGAGAGAATGGGATGTAGCCATTGACAACGGTGATGCCCTACATACAGCTTGCCATAGAAAGGAGTGATGAAAAACTGGAAGGAAGAAGTAGGAAAGTAGAGATTCAGAAGGAGCACAGCACCTCCATACGCTTATCTAAAATTCCCACCATTGAATTACATGAGTAACTTTATCTTTATTTTATGTTTATTTACTATTATTTGATTTTCAAAATTCCATAATCAATTATTATCCGCCTGACTGGGATTTACAAGATGACCATAGCTTGCTTCATACCAACAATCTCCGTGGGATCGACCCTTACTCACGTAAGGTATTACTTGGACGACCCAGTGCACTTGCTGGTTAGTTGTGCGGAGTTGTGACTAAGTGTAATTCACGTGTGAGAGCTACCAAGTCTTTGGAGCCATTGTTGATGATCACAATTTCGTCCACCAATGGCCAAATGAATTTGCCTTTCCCTAAGGAGTTCTCGTTGCCATCGGTGGTTCCATGCCTGGGCGGCTGTGGAGAAGCTTACTATTGTAGGTAAGGTTGTAGTTGTTTGAAATGATGTAGGGTGTATAATGCTTTTGTTTTGTAATTTTTCCTACTTGGGAATAGAAGTAAATGAGTGCTGTGAAATTCCTGTGAAAAATTTTTGTAAATAATGTATGTTAACTTGAGTTCTAAAACAACAATATAATAAGAAAGCTACACAATACCACTATTTCTATCTTCGGCTGGAGATTATGAAAAAACCAACCCATGCTCCAGTTCTTGCAAATTGTTCTTTCTGGATTGTGCTTTGGAATAATCTGTTTTGATGATGTTGTCAATGCCTGTAGCACATCATGTGCAGAGGCTGATTGGGAATCTTCGCATTCTTTACTCTACACTGGCGAGAGGTCTGATCCCGCTCATAGGGAGGCACTTCTTAAATTCAATAAACATGCTAATGGTAAGATTTTTTTTGTTTGGAAATCAATGATTTTTAACAATCTAAATTTCTTCAGAATATATTATTTTCTTTATGTTCCTATTTATTTACTATTGGTCTTCCCTTTTTCCCTAGAAAAAATGATATATTCATCCTTGCCGCAAACGTATGCTTCAGTTTTGCACTGAATTTCTTGATTTGTTACTTTTCGAACAAGCTGTTTTCATCAATCTCTATAGCTACAACATTTATGATTTATCTGACTGGAAGCCTGGTTGGATTTTGTGACTAGGCTATTTGTTTTACCATATAGAGATACCGCAAGTTAAAAGCAAACTGTCATGAAGGGAAAATGAAATATGATACTTCTGATGATTCAAACAGCTATAATGCCTCTCTTCTTTTGGAAGCTTGGAGACCTATATCAATGGGACACAAGAGAAGGTAGTTACTGGCTGGTTTTACCTGCTTAAATGAAGCCAAAATAAACAGTATTTGTGCTTTTATGGTGCATGATGTTATATCTTGTGACAAAGTGTTCTGTTTCAAGTCTTTAAGGTTTCATATATGTTTGATTTGCACTACGTTACTTATGTGGCATGGTTGTTGAAATTGAAACATTTAACCAATCGAAACATTTTTTATTTTCTTCTTCTGTTTTAAGTTGAAGCGGTTCTTGAGCTCATCAGAAAACAAACCCAACTCACTGTTAAGCAGGTACCTATATATCAACCAACTCTAATTTATAAAATCTTCATCGAAATGCATGATTCATTTAACTAATTAATACAAGAGAAGTTTTGCAACTATGCTTGTGTGGAACACTTTTTGAAACAAAAGGGTGATAATGTCAAACGAGCTGCCAAGCAACTCAAGTCTTGCCTTTCTTGGAGAGACTCCATAGACGTCGGTACATATTATTCTCTTCTTTCTACAAATTGCAAAGCTTCTTAACCATTATCATCAACAAATTAAACTACATGGACTCTTTTCTATCCTTTGAAATTTTAATATCTTTTCTATTCTCACACATACAAAATATAGATATTTGATGTTAAAATTCAATCTATTCAAAAAAAATAATATGATTAACACGTGTAGTGAAGTGTAAAGTTTTTCGTATTCCTTTAGACTAATTCATTTCACCATATTGTCCAATCATGTATCCAATTGGAGCACTGCAAGTTATTGTTATGGTTAAGAGTGACATTTGCATCTTAATTTGACTATTCTTATTCTCTTTAATTATTGATGATGTCTCATGTCTATATTTTCTATGTTAGAATTAATCAACCAAGGAGAGTTCCAATTGGCATTATTCAAGACGAATAAAAAAGAGAATTTATTTGTTGATCGAGTATTGCTTACTTCTTTTCATTTGTTTCTAACTTCTTAAACCATGAAGATCTGTTTCCTTGATCTGATTATGGTTAGTATCTCATATGAGCTTCTCAATATATTTTCTCTTAGATATTTGATTTGTTTGACGCAAAGCACAATGGGATATTATGGTTAGTATCTCATATGAGCTTCTTAATGTATTCTCTCTTAGATATTTGGTTTGACACAAAGCACAATGGTTAGTATCTGATTATGGTTAGTATCTCATACATTCATTTCATGAGTAAAGTGGATTGTTGAACATGATTCAGGCTCAGCTATCTGAGTTTGTAAACAATGCTTTATTCTCATCAGTTTCATGCAAGCAGCCTTCCCAGCCACCTCCTCTCATGGTGCCCATTACTGTTATCAATGGAGCTACTGCCAAAAGAGCTGGTACCTACTGCTTCCTCTCTCTAATGGCAAAGCCTAGTTTATTGTGAAAAGAAATTAGTGTCTCAAATGCTTCAAAATTGATTATTAAGCTTTATATTTTCTTGTGCTACATTTGCATTATGTTTGGATGGAACATTGCCTGCCTATCACTTTCATCCTGGATCCGGATCAGGAGCCAATAGTTGGCTCATTGACTTAGAGGTACATTAAAATAATATATACTTATAGTGTCTCTGTTTCAATAACGAGTCTTAATATTTTAATATGTGCAAGTAATTTGAAATGCTCTGTCTCGGAACTCAATCGATGGAGCTCTCTCGTGATATTCGAAGGGTCACCAGAAACACATTTGATTTCATCATCTTTTGCCAGTTCTATTTTGAGTCTGGTCTGTTTAAGTTCTTCTTCAAGAGAAGATATTTTCAATGAATTCTGACTAAGCCTCTCGCGGGTTCTCTCGAGCGAGATTCTTTCCTTCTCTAATTTCTTGTTAAGCGATTCGACAGAAGCTTGAACATCAGCAAGATCATTAGTAGTTCTTGTTAGGTTCAACTTGGCATGCTTCAATTCCATTAGTATCCTTCTTAAATACTTATATCTGAAATAGTTTTCACAGATGTGGTATGAAAATATGCTCTTTATATTCAACTTATTTCTTAAACATACTCATCATCGTCAAGATTAAATGCTTCCAATTAGTTCTAAAATGATACAGTAGTGAATTATTTTAGCAGATTCAGAACCAATTTGAGATATTTGATCTTTCGGGACTATTTTGACTATCAATACTATTTGTTAAAGATATAGTCAAGTGAGGAATTCAATGGCATAACACCCCTTTTCCATATACTGTTGTTCTTAGGTGATGGCCATACTTGCGAATTTCAGATATGTTAAATTCAAGATTATTGATGCGAGAATTGCTCCTGAGCCACTTCATAGGGGATTTGGCCAGTTAATTCCAACAGCACAACGAGTGGCCTATTCTTCCTTCCTTATGGCTACGCCTCGGCTTGTGGAGGTACATTCTTGTGATTTTTAGCTTATAATGATGGCTGCATATCAAATGTAATTGAATGTAATAATTATTTGGTTTCTCTCTCTGACTAACCCATGGTTATATTATTTTCGAAAGCAGTGCATTTAATCTAGTAGTAAGTTGATTTTCATGTCTTATACCATAAACTTATTTACTTTTTGAATGGTTACAAACTGATTTGGAAGAGGAAAAGGCACATGAAATTGCCAAGTTACAGGATGCTTTACATGCAATGCAAATACAGGTAGATGATGCAAATGCCAGAGCAGTTAAAGAGCGTGAGACAGCACAGAAAGCCATTGAAGAAGCACCACCAGTTATTAAGGAGACTTCTGTTCTAGTTCAAGACTCGGCAAAGATTAAAGAAGCACCACCAGGTTCTTTCTCTTTTTCTCCTATTAAACTTGCAGCCCCAAATCGAAAGTCACTGGAACTAGACCAGATGTTGAGGGGAGCTTCACTTGTGAATTTGTTACTTGAGATGAAGAATACATTGTATATAGATTATATTGTCACAATTTTTTTTTTCAGGATTTGATACTTGGAAAACAGATGAGAAATGGAAAAATATAAGAAGGCAGAGAAGCCTAAGGCAGAGGATCAATTTATGACCCCACTATTTGAATCAATGGACACAATAATGATGAATGGTTTCTATACAGATGAAGTTCCAATTTTAGAACCTAATTAAGTAACCTTATTGTATATTTTGATTTAATTAGAGGACAATAATTGATGTATCAATACACTTTATTGATGTATGGTTGTTACTTGTTATTATAATTGATGTATCAACACTTTGTTTATAGTACTTTTTTTTAGTTTGATAATACGGTGAATTTGTTTATTTTTTGAAATATTATAAATATTCAAACACAAATTAGATAAAAATTTGTATTAAATTTATATTTATTTTGTATGAAAACAAGTTTATTTTGTAATTGGAAAAATCTAAAAAAAATTCTATTTTACCTTACTGTCAGATTTACAGACAGATTTTCTGTCTGTATTCAGAGTGTGAAATGATTTTCTAAGGTTCAAATTACAGACGGAAAATCTATTGCTAATTACCGATAAAAAATCTGTCGAAAAATCCGTCTGTAATTACAGACGAAAAATCTGTCAGAAATTCGTCTATAATTACCGATAGAAAATCTGCTGGAAAATCTGTCGGAAAGTTCGACATTTTAGGGAAATGGATGGAGAATTTACCGAGGAAAAATCCGTCGATAATTGGTAAAAATCCGTCGGTAAATAATTTCCAACGAGGCTTTGACAAAATTCGTTGGTAATTTCATCGATAACCAAAAATCCGTCTGTAATAAAGACTAAATCTGTTTGTAAATCTGTCTGTATTAATCCATTTTCTAGTTGCGTAAGTATTTGGGGTTGCTGTTCATTTTGCATAGATCCAAGAAAGAGACTTTTTCTTTTGTGAAAGACAGTGGCAAAAAAATTTTCACATTGGAAAAGGACTTTCATATCAACAAGAGGCAAAAAAGTATTGCTTAAAGTAGTTGGAATAGCTATTTCGGTGTACACAATGAGCTGTTTCAGGTTGCCGGATAGTTTGATTGATGAGATTCACTGCATATGATGCAGTTTTAGTGGGATCAAAGACAAAATGAAAAGATAATGCACTAGCTGGGACACTATGAGCAGAGAAAAGACTAATGGAAAAGATTGGAATTTAAGGACCTAAAGGCTTATAATATAATAATGCTAGCTAAGTAAGGATGTAGACTACTAACAAAACATCACTCATTTTTTATAAGGTTTTTAAAAACAAATATTTCAGACTCTTATCTTTCTTAGATGCAAAGTTTGGGACAAGACCCTCCTAGACCTGGCAGAGCCTATTAGAAGGGAGAAAAATTATAAAAAAAAGGAGCAATATAGAACGTCACAATAAAAGAAAAAATATAAACTCGGAAAGACTCATAATTTGGTAATCAGCCATCATTCAGATTAATAGATTCAGAATTTAGAAATGAGAACATTACCTGAATTAGACAACTCTTTTATAACAAAATCTGTCATGAGATTGCACAAATCACCAACTCCCAATAAAATAAGAAAAGGATTCAATCTACTATATTCTTACAAATTTAGGGGAGTATTCTATTAAGTTAGGGTATAAAATAGCCTATTAGTTCTTTCATCCACCAATTGATAGGGCTTCACTTCTAGTATGGAAACAAAGCTCTTTAGAACGGAGTATGAGACCTAAAATGCTAGGCTAAGATCAAAATTTTCATATGAAAAATTATCCATGAAAGGATGCTAGCATTGACCATGATTAAAAGCCGCATGACACAAGTCAATAAAATATGCCCAATATACTCGAACTTGCCGGAGAACCTCTTATGCTATTGTTTTCTGTTCAGAAGCCATGCCATGTGGAACATTGCACTAGTAGCTAGTGTAATCGCCAAAAACTCCACTCTATCAATATGTGACTAGTGGTCATAATCTATGGAAACCTTGAAGAAATAATCAGATTTCAGCAAAAGGAGTACCCAATTTATTTACCTTTTATGGCAATCGTGGTTAGATGGAAATGTCTTTGTCTTCGAATAGCTAAAAAGACGATATGAAAACTCACTCTCAGGTGCTGCAAATGGTAGAGGAATTCATGCGGCACTGTCCAATGGTTCAGCGAGCACCATAATCCCCTTTTTCTACTTTACTCTTCATTTTTCTTGAGACATTTATTTTACAGTTTGTTTATTTGGAATACCCTATTTTAGGAATAGATCCTCTTAATTTTTTTTTCAATTGAGAGAATAAAACGTAATTTTAACTCTTCAATATTTTTTCTTTTATGTTTTCTCTTTATCTTACCAATAAAATATATGGTGAGAACTCATATTTTACTCCTTTTAAATAAGAAAAAAATTGAGAAGATCCAATCCCTCTCATTTTCTATCAACAAACTCATTTTTTTCAGCAATAAAATGAAATTAATTTTAGTAAAAAAAATTAAAAATATTAGAATGTTACACAGCTCGTTGTTACCTTTTTTTTGTGTGCATTTTGTTTTTCACCCTTTAATTCTTTACTTGACACTTAACAAAGATGTCTTGTCTAAATTTTATACAAACTATGTGCCTTTTATTTTAAGAAGACACCTTCTCAAAATTTGTCTTATTTGCTAATTTTCTCTATAATAATTCAGTTATCATACTTTTAAATTTAACATAATTTCAATTTTGAAAAAACACTATTCAGGTGGTTCAACGAACAAAATATATGATCGCCTATTACAAAGTCACAAAAGCTAAGTTTTAAATAACAAATTTTAACTACAAGGCAAATAGTGATAACACACAAATCAATAATCTCATTGCCAATTAATTTGGTTTTATTTCTTTTTTTTCTTTTTTTTTTATTTAGTCACAAAAAAAAAATCAATAATCTCATTTACCGAACAAATCCAAAACTAGAATCATTATTAGCCGTTCATGTGTTTATGATCCAAATTATCGAAAGACCACCAGTGACGTTCTCCACACAAGGTCTACAGTAAAATTACGAAGAATCTTGTTCAAATTTAAAATCCGTTGCTTCAACGGCTATTTGAGCACTCAAATTAAAAAGGTTGGAAAAACAAAAGCCATGTGCAGTTCTATCTCTCTGCAATTCTAATCTGAATTCTGATTGAGAATGCAAAGAGAGAGAGATCTTCAGTCATGGAGAATAATCTATGCCACCGCCAAATCCAAAGGTTTCAATTTCAAATTCAAGTTCGCAATCAACAATCTCACTAACCCTAATTTCACTCCCACTACTTGGACCCTCTCCTTTCTCCTCAAAATTCGAAAATTCACATTTAGAATCAACTCAAAACAACAACAACAACAACCACACGCTATTACTCTGCGGAGAAATGTGGGAAGATTCATTAGAGCCAAAATCGAGAAAATCCGTCACAAATTTCAGGTTCGGTTCAAGAAGAAGAACAGATCAACAATTGTTTCTGCGAACAGAGAAGAATCGCGTCGTCCATATCCGAAGGTGCGTGAAGATTACTTATCAATTCTCTCTAAATCTTACTATTTGATTTGATTACTTTAAAGTTTGTGAGCAATAATCTTTTAAAAAAGAGATATATAAAATGAGAGTGTGTTAAAAATTAAAATGATCAATTAAATTTTTTTATTAAAAATATAAAATTTAGATTTTCAATGTAGTTTTATGGTCATATACTACATATATATTTGGACTAACTAGTTTAAGGTCACATTATTAAAACAATTTAATTTTAATGTATTATGAATAATTTTATATTTGAATATAACAACACATAAATAAAAATAATTATCTTTTACGTTAATTAGATATTATCTTCAAAGATGATTTCTAACGAAAATAAAAGATGAAAAAAGGCCCCGTCTTTTATTGCTTCTCAATTTGAATGGTCTTTCATGAGCAAATTAAGAACCCTCTAAAATTATGGGTAATATAGTTAAAATAGATTAAATTTATGGATTCAATTTATTTGTCCATTTAAATAGGTGAATTTATTTTTAAAATTAAGTCTGTTTAAATTTTGGATTAAATAAATTAAATGGACTAGTTCACAAGATTAAATAGATAGTTCATTTATTTTTTTATAATTAAAAAAAAACAGTTTAAACTGATAATTTTTTTATTTTTGATTCGATCTAAAAATTTGATCCATCAATTAAAATAAAATATCATTTATTTAAGGTTTTTGATTTAAAAATAAAATAAAAAAATAAATGGACAAATTATAAACTATCCGAACCAAAAAATTATAATCCATAAATAAAATAAATAGATAATTAGAGGATTAGACATAGGCCAGATTTGTTATGTACCAACAAAATAAAGAATAGTGTGTTGAAAATATAAAGAACCGAAACAGCATTTAATTTGCGATTTTTTTTAATTTTTGTTTTTAGTTTTAGAATTTAATAAAAAAATAAAATAAGAGGTGAAATAGAAAACATAATGTTTATTATTTTTATTTTTTTATAAAATCTAAAAAATAGAAAATATTAAAATAAAAATAACAAACATATCATTTTAATCATTTTAACATAACTTTAACACTTCTTTCATTAGAATTTCTTAAAAATGAAGCATATGCTTAATAAAAATTTGCACATTTCATACATGATTGTGCGGTACACACTCAAAACCAAAAGATAGAAAAAAATGAAAATCTTAAAACATAATTTTGATTAAAAATTGAAATTATTTTTATTTTTTTATTTAAAATCATTTCTGACATTAAATTTTATTTTAAAATTTTCTAATTTTTCATATAAAAATACTTGTCCTCCCTTGCCTCCTCAACAACATTTTTTATTTTTCACCCTCTCTCTTCTCAGCACATTTCTTAATCTCTCACCTTTATCTCTCTATTATCACCCCTCTCTCTCGAATTATTGACGCCTACACTGTCACTAGGGTTGGCAAACGGGCCTAAACCCGTCGGATTGACCCGCGTAACCGCCAAACGGGTCGGACTAGAAAATTAGAATTGCCAAAAAAAATTCTGCCTAACCCGCACTGCTTAAACCGTGGGTTTTGGCAAGGGTGGAACGGGCTTCTCCGCCAGACTTAGATTTTGGCTAAAAAATTGTAAAAATATCTCCTTGCCAAAAAAATTAACTTCTTCTAACACAACTTACATGAGAGTATGAAGATGAAAATTAAGTGTTTTGGATTATGTTTATGTTGCTTTGGAGACAATATTTATAATTATGTTTTGGATTATGTTTATCTTATGTTAGAGATAATACTATGTTTTGGATGAAAATTTGGTTTATAGTTATGTTTATTTTACAAAGATAATTTTTTATGAATTAAAAAATATATTTTTTTTTATACGGGATGGGATTTTAGAACCACCTCACTAGGCAGGACAGGTCGGGCCAGCCTGCCAAAGGACAGACTTCTGACAGGGCGGACAAGTACAATTTTAGTTCTTAAGGTATGGGTTGAAAATTTATTTCGTCTCCAACTTTTTTTTTTCTTACAAAATTATCCCTAAAATTTAACTTAATTTTACTATATTGAGTTTAAATTTGCTTACAATATTGAGTTTAAATTTGGGGTCAAGAACTATTCCAAATATAAGAATAATACTATATTCATCCTTACATTTCTTAAATTTGAGCATCATTTGTTCTCTCATCCTTCTCTCCTCGTTACTTAGACTATTAATCTAAATAAGTTGAATTTGTCAAACTTTTAAAATACAAGTTAGATATAAGAAATTTTAGATATCAATTTAATAATTTTATAAAATGATGATAAAAAATTACAGATTTTTTTAGCTCTTTTCTATTCATCTAATGAAGGGTAATCGTTCCTAACTTCAGCTTTTATTTTATACAACTCAAAAAAGCCTTTTTACATAGGTAACACTTGCAAGCATTGCAAAAATTGAATACGATCTATTAAGAATTCAATGCATTTGTATATTCAAGACCCTCAACATCTGAAAAACATTTCTTAAAATTTACCATCATATTTTCAGATTTTCTCACATACAAAATATTATGCAAAGCATCACCTACTATTTTTAATTCATCTTAAACATTAAGATTTAAAATATGAATAGAACAAGAGCATAAAAAAAATTCACCATCACATAACAACGAATCATGTACATTCAATGTCTTTTTCAAATGATCAACATAAATGTTATTCAACTATGAATTATCCAAAGTAATGGATAAAACTTTTGTCAATTTTTCATTCATTCAAAAATATAAAAAATTTTAAAAGACAACTCAAATATAGTGGGAGGAGGAGGCATGTGGCAAAAATTCAGTTTTATTCTATAAATTCTAGTTCTCATCAATGAAGTGTGTAATCAAGCATATGAACCCCTCCTTGTTTATAGATTTTTAAAGATCAAATGTTAAGCAAATCATATTTGAAATGAAAACTAGATTTTTTTAAGTTTCGTCAGTTTACTTTTAGGAAATTTTATGTGTGTCTTAATGGTATTTCTAATCTCCTGTTATTAACCATATTATATACCATAAGCAACTTAATATTTCTAACAACTTTTAAATTCATCTTAAGTGGGTCCATATTATTTGTATATCTGCCATAGTCTGACCAATATTTTCATGCTTAATTTGACATAACTACAATATGTCGTTTTATAGATGTGTCATATAGCTTACTTTTGGCTTTAAATATTTTCTTGCATCTTTTACACTCGGCAAGTTTTATTTTATCTTTATCTAGATCGGATTTTTTGAAAAAGTTCGAGACATAAGATGTTACTGATCTGACGTTTTTGAACGATGTGTATTAACCACGACTTAAGACTTAAATTCAGAAAGTAACTCCACCAATGTTGTTCATGGTTTTTGACTCTATTTTTCTTAATATAAGTGCAATATGGCACATCTTTTATAAAAAGACATGTTGATAGTTATATTCAAATTAAACATCAGGATATGAGATGACAATAGCGAATATGCAAAATAAAATAGACTTACTTAATATTGATTCAAAAGTTTTTAGGGATATATTTGTCACTTATGTACTTGATGGGAACAATCCATTTAATATGTTGATAATATGTTGATAATAAGAGATTTTGAAATTAGGTGAAATATACAAATCCAAATTTACACCTTTCTAGTAGGCATACGATTAAGACAAACATATTGAAACTTCAGAAGAGAGAACAAGTAAAGTTAAAAAAAATTCTAGCTTCCATTTCAACAATGAAAAATTTATATGCTTAATTAATTGCATACTTGAATGATGAGAAATATAAATTAAAATGGGCTAAGTAAGATTGATTTAAAAGCTGTTAGGGATATGTTTATTACTTATGTAGTTGATGGAAACAATCCATTTAATATGGTTGATAATAGAAAATTTTAAGTCCAAATATACAAATCCAAATTTACACCTTTCTAGTAGGCATACGGTTAAGACAAACATATTGAAACTTCAGAAGAGAGAACAGGTGAAGTTAAAAAAAATTCTAGCTTCTATTTCAAATAAGATTTGCTTAACATATGATCTTTGAATATCTATTAACAATGAGGAGTTTATATACCTGACTACATATTTTATTGAAGAGAAATATAAATTACAGAACAAGAATCTCATTTTTTGCCACATGCCTTCTTCTCACTAGATTTGAGTTGTCTTTTAAAATTTTACTTTTTTTAATGAGTGAAAATTCAACAAAAAGATTTTTTTTATTATTTTGGATAATGTATCATCTAATAACATTTGTGTTGATCATTTGAAAAGTATTTTGAATGTGTATGATTTCGTTATGTGGTGGTGAATTCTTTTATGTTAGTTGCTCTGCTTATATTTTGAATTTTATTGTTCAAGATGGATAAAAAATAGCAGGCAATGTTTAGTATAAGATTAGCAAAAGTGTTAAGTATGTGAAAAAAAATCTAAAGTAGGATGGTAAAATTTTTAGAATATTTTTCAGACATGTATACAAATGCATTGGGTTATATAAAGTGAAAAAAGGTTAAATTTAGAGATGATTGTCCTCAGATGAGTGAAAAAGAGTTTAAAAGATATGTAATTTCTTATTTTCATTTTATGAAACTACTGAATTGTTCAATTTAAAACTTCTTATCCAATATCTATCAAATTTGTTATAAGTTTGACAAATTCAACTTGTTTTTATGAATAGTCTGAGTAATGATATGAGGTTATAACGAAGATGAGAGAACATATGATGCTTAAGTTTGAGAATATAACGAAGATGAGAGAATAAATGATGCTCGAGTTTAACAAATATCAAGATGAATAAAGTGTTGTTCTTGCATTTGAAGTAATTATCGATTCCAAATTTCTACTCTATGCTCATTGTTATGGTGAAATACTGAAATTGATTCTATTAGTACTAAAAGACAATGTAAAATTTGTGAAAAGTAAATTATATAAATTTTTTAATTTTTATGATGGTAATTCATTTCTCTACTATTATGGAAAGTACTTCTTCTCAAACATCAAGTTTGATTTCTCAAGCGACATTTTTCTGCAAGCATTGCTCTTATTCGACTGATTAAATAAGCATTATTCTTGTGTCATTCGATTCATGTTATATTGTTTGTATTACAAAAAATTCGATGTCACATAATCAAGAAGCTAATGTTAATAGTGAAAAGAACTAACTTAATGTGTATTTGAGTGAAGCAATATTATTTTGCATGGGAAAAAAAGACAGCAACCACGTTTTCCAACACTATCACTCTTGGCACAAAACTTATTGCGTATTTCTATTACCACTGTGACTTCAAAATTTGCCTTTTGCATTGTTCCCATATTTGAACAAATACAGGAATGTTTATTGCCAGAGAATGTAAAAATTGTGATTTGTACTCAAAATTGGTTACGTGAATTTACTGATTATAGTAGAATGACATTTACAGGATATTAATTGGTAAGAATTTATTCATTATCATTTATTATCTTTTTGATACATTTGTTTATTTTATTTTGTTGAGAGAGATATTGCAAAAGATTATAATTATTCTTTAGGAATTAATTCAAATTATATTATTGACCTACAAAATGATGAAGATCATAATTAAATTTGGAATGTTATTTTTATATTTCTATTTGACATGCTACTTTAAATTATAACTTCATTTCTGCATGTAATATTTATTTAATTTGAGACTTTAATAAAGTTTAGTTAGATGCTTTGAATAATATTTTTTTATTATAATGTTTTAAAAAGTTTGGTTCATGATTATATTTATTAAAAGTTTAAAATTATAAGATTAATGTTTGTCAACTTAAAAAATTATAAATTTATT
>NC_029775.3:101248403-101252746 GCF_000817695.3 Arachis duranensis
AGGCCTGCCTGCCGCTGCCACTCTAGCGTGGATTTTCAATTTTTTGTACTTATATATAAGTCTATGTACTCTCCTGTCCAAAGAAAATTTGAGTCATAGTAGAATAAATAAGAAGTATGTGTATATCTTTTGGTGGCTATAGAGACTAACCAAACTAATCCTACCTAAGGAATCACACTTGCTTTTCATTTTTTCTCGCTCATGAGTAGAAAGGGAGCTTATACAATCTCAGGCCATATATAAGTAAAATTTCATCTAGCGGAAACATAGTCCATGTGTATGTGCACGCATGTGTATAACCCTAATCTTATTCAATGCATCCTGAAAAACTAAGATAGTAGTAGAATAACAAACATGAAAGAACTTTCCATCACATAAAAACTATTTATGCATGTTCTAAATAATTTTAAAATATTTTTGGTATGTCTCAACTTATTTAAAAGCTAAAATTTTTTTAAAAACAAGTCAATCTAGTGTGGCGAGGAGCAAGATGACAAAAACTTTACAAAATAATCTTGGACAGTGACAGAAGCTAAGTTAAAAAATTATTACAAGTCAAACAAATCTTATCAAGAATAACAACTAGAGTAATTTTTTTAGTTTTCTATAATACTCTCCAATTCAGTAGATAAAGGACTAATTCATACGATGACAATGATAATGATAGTAAAGTGACTAAATTTAGTCCTTAAAGTTTCAATTGTTTCAATTTAGTCCCTAAACTTTTCAAATTTTAATCACGTTAGTCTTTGCGGTAGTTTCCGTCACAGAGTTAATTGAAAAATTTAGAAACTAAATTGAGACAATTGAAACTTTAAAAATTAAATTGTGGCTTAAGTAAATTTTCAGGGACAAAACTGAGTATTTTCTCAATTAGTGCTATGTATATTGTGTATATATTAATGTCATGTTTGACTTTTGATATTACTATGTTCTTTGATTGAACCAATTAAAACTGTAGGACCTAACTCATATTGGATTTGGAGTTGTCGGGTTTTTAGAGTCTCTGGCTCAATCTATCTCCCGTCGAAAAGGTTTAAAGGTAATCAAGATGGTTGCTTTTCTTCTATTCAACAAATTGAGGTTAGCAATAAAGTTTATGAATCTAGCCTTTTTTCCTTTGGTCGTTGTGGTGGCAGTAATAGCTTGCTTGTCCTTTATTTTCCACACGAAATAAGATAGCAATCTCTAGTTTTAAGTTTCTAAGGAGAATTTGAGATCTAATACTCAATTTAGTATCCGAATTTGTAGTGAGTTTTAATTTAGTTTTTAAATTTTGCAAACGTGATTTATATCTGTTAACAAAGTGCTAACATAGACAATTAGATATTACATTAGACTCCTTAAAATGTCGTTTTAATTTTGATGTTTAAATAACCTAAAAATAATATCATAATATGAGTGGCATTTAGGCTTAAAGAGTCCTAAATGTTTACTTTAGAAAAAAAAAATATTTTAATAAACATCAATTATGGTATATTTGTTAGGCTATTTTAGCCTTAAGAAGTTCTGAAGGGGCATCCGACTATTTATGTCAGTATTTTATTAATGTCTACATGTTGAAAATTGTCCCAAAATTAATATAAATCATGTTTGTAAAATTTAAGAATTAAATAGAATCAATTGAAATTTTAAAAATTAAATTATGGCTTACGTATAAATTCGGAAACTAAATTAATTTGATGTTATTATGAGTGAGTGAATGTGTGCATGTGTTTTTTTTTTTAAATTAAGGAATATGAGTTAATGTTATGTCAATGATCATTATTGAGGGATTGAGAGGAAACTACACTTTGGCTACATTAAACTTGTTATTTTATGATCTTAGAACCCGTTTGGATATGACTATTTTGCCCGAGAAAAAGAATTCTGGATATTTATATAGTTGTAAGAAAAATCAGTTTTCAAATATCCAGAGAGCAAGTTGTAGAATCACTATATTTAGAATTTGAAACAAGCACATCCCTAGCTTTTTGAATAAATTTGCCAACTAGAGAGTTTGATCAATAAAAAAATAGAATTTCGATGTAAAATGGTTGTAATTGCTTCTAAAATAAATTATTTTCAAACTATTTATCTATTGAAAAGTATAGGAGCTAAGTGTTAATCAGTTAAAAATTAAACAACTCAATTAATAATTATTAATTTTAAATTATTTTTTAAATTTAAAATTTGATTAATTGACATCAATAATATTTTTGAATAAAAATTTACCCTAATTTATTTTTACTTTCACCAACTATTCACCACACAAAACCACAAATCATAATCCCTCTCCCCAATGCCCCCATGCTGTCACGGTTTCGTCGTGCTTCCATAGTGCCACCGCTGCACTGTCCTCGCACATCATCGCCGGTCGTCCTTGCATCCTTCTCCGCCACCTCATCTGTCATTCGCACAAGAAAGACAGCCACCATTGTGCTTCTGCTTCACCCTTCTCGCATCCCATCGCGAATTGTCCGTGTATCACTCGTACCAACTCCCCTCGCCTGACGCATTCTCGCCGCTCACGACTCCCCATCGCTCGCCACTTGCACCCCACAGTTCTCCATCCATCGCGGTGCAACCAGCACCGGGCCCTCATTTGCGACGCACGATCAACTACTCCGATCCATGGTGACTCTTCCACTTGGAATGCGCGGCCTCCATGGCTTCATTCTTGCAACGCGCCACCGCGAGTCCCCCACCATCCACGCAATGCCGTCCAAGACGTCATTGTCGGCCATCCTGTGGCTCTTCTTCTCCTCCTCTTATTTAGTTTTGAATGATTTTTAACTAGTTTTTTATTTTTTTCTTAAATTTCGGATGATTCTTTCTATTAGTTTTGGATGATTCTTTTTTTTTTGTGTTCCGGCCTAGCCTAGCCGGCCCAATGCTTGGGTCCGAGCAGCTGGCTAACCCGACGGGTTGACAAAACCAAACCGGTGGACGATCCAAGCATCCCTCCACGAGGCACCTGGCAGCTGGGGAAGGAAACTTCCTGCAAGGTAGGACTGCCCATGAGGGGTCCACCCCAGCACGGACTATATAAAGGGAGGGCCCTACCCCTCCCCAAAGGTATGACACCTATCCCTTACTTTTTCTGCCACCTTGTACGGATTCTGACTTGAGCGTCTGAGTCCCTTTTGCATATGGCTCCCCCCCACGTCACACCTACCAGTCGAAAAGATCCTTGAGCCCTCCTCCTCTCTCTGCCACACCAGTCCGTAAGATCCACTCACCTACGAATGATCCGGATCCGGATCCAGATCCCCCGTCAATCCAGAGTACCCAGCACCTCCGACCTGTTCAAGAACTGAGCAACTGTGGGGAACCTTGGATCGGCGTGAATGGATTTTCTATTAGGGCCCGCTGAGGGAGAGGAGGACGTCACATGCGAAAAAGGGGGAGCTCGCCACACGAGCAGGGTGGCCTCCCGCGAGCGCTTGAGATCTTCCTCTCGTAGGGATGAGAGGCGTCCTTTCAGAGGGATAGGGGGTGACAGCGTGAGAATTATGCAGGAACTGCGCCAGAGAGTACAAAATTTGGAGAGGAAACTCGCAGCCAGGGACTGCTACCACCCCGGCCCGAGTCTGTCCCACACCCAATCTCCCCAACAAAGAACGACCCCCCGGGGAAGAAGCCTCCGGAGACACCACGTCATGTCGGAGCGGGTACCCGGTCCCTATCGCCCTAAGCAGAAGCAGGGAAAGACCGCGGAGGCGGCAAGATCCTGTGATCTACGCCCGACATCATTCAACCCGCGCCGATTCAACAAGCTAAGGCAATAGCAGAGAGAGGCTGGGAAGACAACGAGACCCCATAATCATGGAGGATTCCACCATTCCATCCTCAAGGTCCGGCTACCGAAATACTTTGACAAGCCAATGGACATGAGGTATGACGGAACCCAAGACCCTCAGGAACACCTAACGACCTTTTAGGCCAGGATGAACCTGGAAGGTGTGGGCGACGCGATGAGATGTCGTGCTTTTCCCGTGACTTTGGCAGGTCCGGCAATTCGGTGATTCAACATGCTGCTGCAGCGGTCCGTGGTGACCTTTTCGGATAACACACGGTTTTCTATCACAGTTCACCACACGCATAACCAAAGCTAAACATTCGATCAACCTCCTAGGTGTGACTCAAAGAAACGGGGAACCGAAGGAAGTATCTCGACAGGTTCAACAACGAGTGCCTGGAGATTGATGGTTTGACCGATTCGGTGGCCAGCCTATCCCTGCTGCTTCACACAGGCGGTAAATCATTCTCCACCTTTATCCCTGCTGCTTCACACAGGTGATAAATCAGATGTGGGAATCCAAGCCTAGCCTTCTTAAGAGGATTAGAGGCAATGTTTTATA
>NC_029775.3:101252773-101253658 GCF_000817695.3 Arachis duranensis
CATCCACCAATTCTCCCTTCATAATACTTTAAATCATGATAGCCCGGTCCACAGTGCATTCGGACCGGTTGCCAGTAGGCATGATAGATCTTCGGATGAAGTCCAACCATTCCCTAGCTAAACGAATGAGGTCAGTGCTCTTTAAGTAGTTTGACTTTCCCTCTGTACCTATCCTCCACTGAGAATCCGGAATGCATAATTCTTCAATAACAAGATATAGTTCCGGGTTTCTATGCATCCTCTCACTATAACAGGTAGTTAGCTGAGGTGGATGCAGCAGTTGGAGGGCCTGTTGGACGCTTCTTGCACTGAAATCAATGACCTTGCCTCTCACATAGCTCTGATAATTCTTCTCATTGACTCCCTCAATGTCCTTGTATGTGACCCAGAGGTTTCCATAAAACTCTGGGACCATCAATTGTCCAACCTTCGTGTGTGGGTTGCACATAAAATTCCACCATCTTCTCTCAATTTCAAATTGAATTTTTGGATATTCATCCGGTTTCAGTGCAAATCTCACTTCTAGAGTCACAGTGCTCTTGTAAGTATGATCATAAAGATGTTCTTCATGGAGCTTGGATCGAAACCTGTGTGTATCATGAGAACTGGTGGCTGGCTATTTACCTTTCCTTTTCTATGAAGGTGTACTAGTTTTGGGTGCCATTACAGAAAACAGAGAAAACAAACAAGTAAAGCGACAACACCAAACTTAAAAACTTTGCTCGTCCCCGAGCAAATTAGAGAAATACAAAGGAGAAGAAAGAGGCGGTGAAATAAAAAAATGAAAAAAAAGAAGAAAATAAAAATTAATGCTGAAAATTTCTTTTCTTTTTTTTTTTTTGAACTGAAAGAAAACAGAAAAAGAGGGAGAAAAGAAGAGGGGAT
>NC_029775.3:101253724-101262576 GCF_000817695.3 Arachis duranensis
TTGGGTGTAAAGGGAGGGATATGGTAAGGAAGGGGTTTCGGAGATTTGTATTTTGGGTTTTGTTGTGTGGATAGAGAGGGAAGTGGGGGTAGATGTTGGTTGTTCTTTAAAGAGGTGTGTGGGGGTGAAGAGGGGTGGGGGGTTTATATAGAGGGAGGGGTTGAGGTTGATTTGGAGGAAGGGTCACGGGCTTGTCTTAGAGATTGAATGGTGTCATGGAGTGTTAGGAAGGGGAGGGTATCACGGGAGGGTTAGGGAAGAGGGGGAGGGATCACGGGCTAAGCTTGGGGAAGGGTGAGGAGGGGGCAAGGTTCACGGGTAAGGGATACAGGGTTAAGGCTGTGAAAAAGAAAAGGAATCTAGGAATTGATTTGGGTAGGATTTGGTGCAAAGATAGGGGATATGGTTAGGCGCCTAACTTGCGTGACACAGCGCCTAACTTCAATGGTAGGAGGCCTGGCACCTAACTTGGTTGTCACGGCGCCTAACTTCATGTTCACGCTCTTCATGGTGCCTAACTTCATGTTCCTTGTGCTTAACTTCATGTGTTGCACTCCCTCACGGCGCCTAACTTTGGATTTCTTGCGCCTAACTTCCCTTGGGCACTTAACCATGGCACCTAACTTCACTATTTGGTGCGCCTAACTTCAAGGTGACCGAATCCACTTGGAATTCCTTCACACCTGGCGCCTAACTTGGACTCCAATGGCGCCTAACTTGAGGTGTCCTGAATGGAATGGAATTCTACTCGTTGGGTTGGCGCCTAACTTCGGATGCCTGCCCCCTATCTTCAACCATCTCGAATTTGATGCAGTTTCAATGCTTGATGTGGCACCGAACTTGTCCATCAAGTTAGGAGACACCCTTCCCGAGAGTGACACAAATCTTATACCTATCATTAGCGCCTAACTTGAGATTTTGAAGTTAGGCACCACCCAATCCGAATCAATATACTCCAGGGTGCCGAAACTCTATCTTCAGGTACCTGTTTCTGTTCTAATTATTCTGCATGATCCACGCACATGCAAAAAAAGGAAAAACAGTAGAAACTCAAATAAAATCAAAATCAAATTAAAGGATACAAAAACATCGAGTTGTCTCCCGACAAACGCTTCTTTAATGTCACTAGATGACAGTTAGTTCTGGTTGTTCAGCAGATGAGTGGACCTTTGGCGATCAATCTTGCCTCCAAGATAGTGCTTTAACCTCTGGCCATTAACTGTAAACTTTCTATCAGAATTCTCTTCTGGAATTTCTACATGACCAAACGGTGATGCTCTGGTTACCACAAACAGTCCTGAAAGAGTTTGAGCCTTGAATTAAACAGAAGCACTCTCTGACTTGGCTCAAAGACTCTGATGGCAATCTTCTTGTCATGCCATATCTTAATTCTCTCCTTATAGAGCTTGGCATTCTCTTTATTCCTGCAGCTTGAGCATCAAAGTTCAGAAACTTGATTGCCCAGTAAGCTCTATGCTCTAGCTCAACTGGCAAGTGACAAGCTTTATCATAGACCAAATGAGAAGGGGACATGCCAATATGAGTCTTGTATGCTGTCCGGTATACCCAGAGAGCATCATCAAGCTTCCTAGACCAGTCCTTCCTTGAGATACTGACGGTCTTCTCTAGAATCCTCTTGAGTTCTCTGTTAGAAACCTCAATCTGTCCACTTGTCTAAGGGTGATATAAGATTGCTACTTTATGATAGACTCCATATCTCTACAGAAGTAAGTCTAGCTGTCTGTTACAGAAGTAACTTTCACCATCACTAATGAGTGTCCTTGGGACACCAAACCAACTAAAAATATATCTCTGAAGAAAGCTCATCACCACTTTGGCATCATTGGTGGGTAGAGCCACAGCTTTCACCCACTTAGACACATAATCAACTGCCACCAAGATATAGTTGTTGGAATATGAGGGTGGAAAAGGTCCCATGAAGTCAATACTCCACACATCAAACAACTCAATCTCAAGAATCCCCTACTGTGGCATCTCATGGTTGGCAGGGAGATTCTTAGCTCTTTCACATATGTTACAGTTCTTTACAAATGCTCTTGAATCCCAGAAGAGAGCCGGCCAGTAAAAACTGCTCTGAAGAACTTTTGTAGCTGTCCTTTCACCACCAAAGTGGCCTCCATAGTCAAAGCCATGACAGTGCCAGATAATCTGATGTGTTTCCTCATCTGAAACACATCTCTGAATGATACCATCTGAGCATCTTCTAAAAAGGAATGGTTCCTCCCAAAAGTAGTACTTTGCATTAGTCAGTAGCTTCTTTACTTGTTGTTTACTATACTCTTTTGGAATGAAATTCATGGCTTTGTAACTTGCAATGTCCGCAAACCATGGAGCTTGCTGAATGAGGAACAGTTGCTCATCCAAAAATGTCTTAGTCACAGCTGTGGGAAAAGCGATTTCACACAAACTCATCGGCAAGTGTACCGGGTCACATCAAGTAGTAATAACTCACAAGAGTGAGGTCGATCCCACAGGGATTGATGAATTGAGCAACTTTAGTATGGTGATGAATTTAGTTAAGTGAATATTTGATGATTTGAGTGAAAATTGATTAACAGAAATAAAATTGCAAGAAAATAAAAGGGAGAATGAAAATTGGCTGAATCTTAAAGTGCTGAAGAAGTAAATTGCAGAAACTTAAAGTGCAAGAAAGTAAACAAGCTGAAACTTAAACTGCAAGAAAGGTAAATAACTGGAACTTAAATTGCAAGAAATGTAAATTGCTTAATCTAAATTGCTAGAAAACTTAAATTCCATGAAGAATAAAGGGATTTTGGGTTCTGGGATTCAAAACAAAGTTGGAATTGTAAATTGAAGTAAATCAGAAAACTATGAGATGAAGAGAAATTGCAGAAGAACCAAAACAGAATTGAAAATTGCAGAAGAATCAAAACAGCAAGAGATCTTAACTCAATTATGAAATCCTAAAAAGAAATTGACAAGTGTAGAAGAGTAACAAGAACAAAAAGCAAATCTAGATCTCAATTACTCTCTTGACCAAACAGTAAAGAAGAAATTGTAGAAGAAATAAAATGAAAGTAGAAAAGTATATTCCGATCCAATTTCCAATTCTTAGAACTATAAAAAGGAAAAGTAAAAGATGATTCTCAGATGAAAAATTTCAGTGGAGTTCTTCAATCTGAGTTCAAAACCCAAAATAGAAAATTAAAGTTGCCAAAGAGAGAAAATGAACAAAGAAAGCAAACTTATATCTGATCCCAATTCCCCAAATTCTCCAAAATTCTAGAAAGAAAAAATAAAAAGAGCTCAAAAGAAGGTCCTTCTCAAATCAAACTTGCTCCTATTTATACACTTTATATTTCCATCATTTAACACTTGAAGTGGGCTTTTTGGTTTGGCCTTGAATGAGAGTGGGTCAGGGGTGTTTGGTGAAGCTCCCAGTGGAGCGCTCCATGCACTTCATGAGCACTATGTTCATTAGCGTAGGCGTGCCCCTTCACGTGCGCTTTGGTGCACGTCTCTTCTCACTAACGTTGCCTTAGTGAACGCTACGTTGGGACAATGAGCGCTTCCTAGTGCGTGGCCTCCTTGGTGCATTCAATTCCTTGCCCAACGCTCTCCTCACTGGTGCTCTCTATTTGAGCGCTACGTTTGCTTCTTTGAGCGCAGCACCATTTGGTGTGCTTATTTCCTCACTAGCGTTCACTTAGTGAACGCTGAGTGAACGCTGCATTACCATTTTGAGCGCCACCTATGCTGTACGGATGGCACAAGTCCTTTGCTCCAAGCTGAAATTCACGAAAAAGTTAAGAAAGTGAACGTGGCGCTCACTTCCAAAGTGAACGCTAGCTGTTTGTGTTCCTAAGCGTGGCGTTCTCTATTTGAACGTAACGCTTCCCTGATTGCTTCCCCATTTTCTTCATTTCTTCACCTACAAGCAACCAAACAACCAATCAAAATTTTACCAAAATCACAAAGTCTTTGCATCATTCATGAAATCAATTAATTCTAGTATAAACCTATGATTTTGTGTAAAATAAATGATGTTTGATTGATTCAAAATAATCATGAAAATCCACTCTAATTACTTACTTATTATGCAAGAAAGTACATAAAACCTAATGAAACAAATAAAAAATACTTGTGAAACTAGCATAAGATGACTTGTCATCAGTGGTTGCATGCCTTCTTTTGGTTCAATCCTGGAAAGGTGGTCAGCTACTTGATTTTCTTACCCTTTTCTGTCTTTGATCTCAATATCAAACTCCTGAAGGAGTAGCACCCATCTGATTAATCTTAGTTTAGAATCATGTTTGGTTAGAAGGTACTTCAAAGTAGCATGATCAGTATAAACAATAACTTTAGAACCAATTAAATAGGACCTAAACTTATCAATAGTATACACATTGGCTAATAATTCTTTTTTTTTGTAGTTGTGTAATTCTTTTGAGCATCATTTAACACATGACTAGCATAGTAAATGACATGCATAAGCTTGCCGTGCCTCTGTCCTAAAACAACTCCTATAGCATAATCACTAGCATCACACATTACTTCAAATGGCAAATCCCAGTCAGGGAGAGCTATGATGGGAGCAGAGGTAATTTTTGCTTTTAGTGCTTTTAGAGTTTCAAAAGCATGCACACATTCAGTATCAAATACAAAAGGAACAGCAGCAACTTGTAGGTTGCTCAATGGTTTAGCAATCTTAGAAAAATCTTTTATAAATCTTCTGTCAAATCCTGCATGACCCAATAAACTCCGGACTGCCTTAACATTAGTTAGTGGTGGTAATTTTTCAATTACCTCCACCTTGGCTCTATCAACCTCAATCCCTTTGCTTGAAATCCGGTGTCCAAGAACAATACCTTCTATAACCATAAAATGACATTTTTTTCCAATTTAAAACAAGGTTTGATTCTTGACACCGTTTAAAGACCAGAGATAAATGCTTAAGGCAGGATTCAAAAGAATTACCAAAAACATAATCATCCATAAATACCTCAATAAACTTTTTAACCATATCAGAAAAAATTGAAAGCATACACCTCTGAAAAGTTGCTGGGGCATTACAGAGTCCAAATGGCATTCTCCTGTAAGCAAATACTCCAAAAGGACATCTGAATGCCGTCTTCTCTTGATCTTGAAGGTCCACTGCAATTTGGTTATATCCAGAATATCCATCTAGAAAACAATAAAAAGCATGACTGCTAACCCCTCAAGCATCTGATCAATGAAAGGCAGGGGAAAGTGATCCTTCCTTGTAGCAGTGTTGATGTGATTGACCATTTGGGACCTTTCCCGATGGACCCTGGACAGGTTAAATACCTGATCGTGGCTATTGATTACTACACGAGGTGGGTCGAAGCGGAGCCACTGGCCAGCATTTCATCAATAAATTGCCGTAAGTTCATGTGGAGGCAGGTAATTTCCATATTCGGAATCCCAGAGTATGTGATATCGTACAACGGGGCGCACTTCTTTCTTATGGGCCTAGGGATAAAACGGAGGTTTTTGTCAGTGAAGCACCCACAGACCAATGGCCAAGTTGAAGCCGCAAATAAAGTCATCCTCCAAGGCCTCAAGCAATGACTCGACCAAAAAAAGGGAACGTGGACAAACAAACTCACATCAGTCCTATGGTCCTATAGAACAACACCCCAATCCTCCACCAGGAAAAGTCCTTTCCGACTTACCTACGGGGTTGACGCAGTGATTTCTATAGAGGTGGTGGTGCCGAGTCCACGGTTACTCCTGGGTAGAGTCGAGGAAGCCGTAGAAAAGGACCTGGTCGATGAGACCAGGGAAATGGTGTACTTGTCTGAAATGGCACTGAAGTAGAGAATAGCCCTACGTTATAACGCCAAAGTGCTAAAAAGGAGTTTTGAGCCAAATGACCTGGTCCAACGTCGCAACGACGTATGCTTCCCGACCCCCGGGGAAGGGAAATTGGCGGCTAATTGGGAAGGCCCATACAAAGTAAAGGAAGTGGTCAGCAATGGGGCTTACAAGCTGGAACGGTTGGACGGGAAAGAGGTACCCCGAACATGGAACGTGGCGAATTTGACAAGGTTCTACTCTTAGAATCCAGGATGAACCCGACGACCACCCGTTGCCCCGATTTAGTAACATCCGTTTTATTTCGTGTTTTTTTTTTAATTTTTGCCATCGCTTAGCATGTTTCGATTACACTTTTAAGTAAAAACCACTTCTTGCTTATTTCCATTTTACCGATGTTCTGCCTTTAACTAACCAATTCAGTAAGGTTACGGCATCATGGGACTGATCATCCCGGGAGCCAACGAAATTATGAACACTACACTAAGTGGCTATGAAAATAAAGGCCACAATCTGAATATCTAAAGAGCCACAAGTCGGCTTGGCAAATATCAAACGTCGAGTAAAACGGTAAATAGTTTACACAAGCTACCAAAAAGTTCAAAACAACTCTTTACAAGGACAGCACAGCCCAAAAAAGTACAACTAATTACACATTACTTTCCCGGGATGTCAACAATCTGACCATCCCGGATAGTCTTAAAAGTTCCAATGGCAGAGGTGTCAAACTCGGGAGAAAGCAGCTTGACCTGGGCCTTGATTGCTTCCTCGGTCCAGAAAATCACCTCGCGAGCATTCCTCACAGTATCCTTGTTGTTCTTCTTCAGACCAGCAACTTGCCCCTTCAGCCCCGCAACCTCAGTCTTTGCATCCCTCGCTGACTTGACGGCCTCCTCCAGCTTGGCCTCCAGGGCAGCAACCTTGGCTTCCGTTGCAACAATTTCACCACGAGCAGAGTTGAGCTGACTCTCCAATGTCATGTCTCGCTCCGTAAGTTGGGCCACCATCTCGTCGGAAGTTTTTAGCTTCTCCTCCGAGGTGGCTAATCTCTCTTTCAAGGCTCCCACCTCAGCTCTCAAGCTTTCGACCTCTTGCAAGGACTAACGGTACTTCCGGTCCAGTACCCTGGCTTGGGTTAGGACGGGCTCTGCCCTCCTTGCGATGCTCGCAGCTCTCAGCATGCACCGATAGATCCACCTAGCCTGGGCACCAAGATCCCCCTCATGGAAGAACTCATCGGTGCCCAGCATGAGTGATAAACGAGATTTAGCATGTCGATTTAGAATTCAATGATGAATATGATCGTGAGTATAGTCTAATCGACACTTAAACTTCGCACCAAACAATCCTACAATCTATAACCGAGAGTACTAGTGTCCCGAGTCGTCCTCCCTTGGAATTGCTAGAGTGTACATCTCATTGATTAGGAAGCCTTGTTATGATTCTTTGAAGGTTTTAGCAAAATAGAAAACAAACAATCAATCCTTAAAAGACTTGGCTTAGGGTTGGCATTAGAAATTCTATCCTTATAGTTCCTTTAATGATGACAACAATTAGGCCTTGCTTCATTTAGTTAACCCCTAGGCATAGAGGAAAGTCAAATGAGAGTAATCAACTTGAGTCACAAGTCCTAGCTTTACCTTATGGAAATCTAGCTTTAGTGTACTCCAAGTCAATTAGCAATCCCTAATTCCAAATCAACAATTGACACAACTATTCAACTTCTTCTAATGGCCCAAACCCTATGCCAAGTAAGAAACTTTTACTCCATAACTAGTGTTGGCATTTTATCAAACATTTGATGAGCAAGAGTGAAAGTCATAGTAAAATTGAGAAGAAAGTAGAATTAAAAGTATTTCAACACAAGGAACTAACAACAATTAACAAAGAACAACAATGGAAATGAGATTCTAAAGGAATTGATTAAATCCAAAACTACAAAATTGAATCTAAGATCTATGAGAATTGAGCAGTTACAAACACTAATTGAGATTGGAGAAGAAGATCTATGACATGAACAAAATGAATTGAGAATTGCAATGGATCTCACCAAAGAGTGAATGAAAATTCAGAAATTGGATAAAGATGAACCCTAATGAGAGCTTGGAATCTCTCTCCTTCTCCAAGAGTGTAACTAACTATCTTCCAAAAAATATCCAGAATCTAGAAAATGAGCTAAAAAATCCCTTAATCCTTGTTCCTTTGGTCTTCTTAAGCTTTTCCCGCCAGGACAATTCCCCAAAATGGGATTCCTAACTGCCTCCACGCCCAAGTCACGTGGCTCTTTAAAAAAAAAAATCACATTCAAACATCGGCGCGCACGCGCAATGTACGCGTGCGCGCCACCGGGGCATCTTGTAATGTGCGCGGAGACGTAATGTACGCTTGCGCGCCCACGAAGATCATGGCCTAGCCGCTACGCAAGCCGGCTCGTGGCTTGGCTCTTGGCTTCGACTTCTAACTGCTCAATCCACGTGGACGCGTCAAGTGCGCACACGCGCCCATGCTGAGATTTAAGTTCAATTGTCATGCTCCCTTCCTTTGCACCCGTCCTCCTTCTCTCTTCCGGTCCATCCCTGCCCTATATTCTGAAACCACTTAACACACAGGTCACGGCATCGAATGGAACCAAGAGAAGATTAGAAATGTATATAATTTAGTGCAAAATAAGCATGTTTTCATCCATGAGGCAAAATTAGGAAAGGAACACAAAGTCTTGTATTTTTATATAGAAAGCGTGTGGAATTATTGATAAAACCCCTGAAATCAACACAAGATAAACCCTCAAAATGGGGTATATCAACCTCCCCACACTTAGATTCTAGCATGTCCTCATGCTTAGAGAAATGCAAAAGAAACACAAAAGACCGAAGGATCATAAAGGTATAAGGCTCATGAAGTGCAACCTACTTATATGAATGCAACTATGACTAGTGCTATTATCTACTTGGTTAGGAACAAATCGACCTTCCTAAGATATATGCAAGCATATAGGGTCCGATGGTGGTCAATATATAGGACTTACCAATTTT
>NC_029775.3:101262906-101272927 GCF_000817695.3 Arachis duranensis
TGGGGTCTACCACTTGCGCCACCCATCAAGTCCGGACATTTTCAAGGTAAATGGGCACCGTCTCAAATTGTACCATGGTGAGCAAAGAAAGAACTCCAAGGAATTTGAAGTATTCCTCTTGAGGGATGCATCTCTTGAACAAGAACTTTGAGCTAGTGGAAGTCCAACTTAAGGACGGTAAACAAAAGTGCTAGGTGGGAGACACCCCACCATGGTAAGATCTTCCTTTGTACATAACCATTGCATCGTTCCTTGATTGACACTTGCTTAACACTTGACTTCATGATTGGTACCTAGGTAATAGAAGTAGTTGTAGTTAGATTTCAATTTTAATTTTGCTTCATTTATTGAGTTCATTTGGTAGTATCAAGTTAAAACATCCTTCTATAGTGCTTAAGTGGCTGTTTAGAGGGTTGGAATGCTATAAGTGGTGCGAAAACATGCAAACTTTGGAAAAGGCACCCTTCTGCGCGTGCGCGCACCTGGCGCGCGCGCGTCTTTGAAGCATTTGTCGACCATCCGCGCGGACGCATGGATCGACAAAAGCAACCCTCCATACATTTTTCAGAGAGTTGAGCCCACACTACGCCAGCCCCATGCTTGAGGCACAAGCCACTCACGCGTGCGCGCATATGGCGCGTACGCACGCTTTCACAAATCTGCAGATCGACGCGCTAGCGCACCGTGCGCGCACGCGCCGATTACCCTCGTGCACTCCTGGCACATATTCCAGAGAGTTAGGCCACTCTCAGGCCTGCACTAAGCCACCAACCCACCACCTCTGCCGCGTGCGTGCACCTGGCGCGCACGCGTCCATATGCTCGCAACACGAGAGTTAGGCCCTTCACAGAGAGTTAGGCCCACCCCAGGCCCATCTCATGCCTGGGGCATAACCACATTGCCGCGCACGCGCACTGCAGCCAACTTCTGGTACTTTGTCCAGAGAGTTATGCCACCTCTAAGCCACCCTTGTGCTACCAGCACAAGCGCATGGGCGGGTGCGTGCAACGTGCGCGCGCGTGCCCCCACTCCACCTCGCTTCCTTGCGCGAGCGCGCACCATGCGCGCACGCGTGGGTGATCGACGCCAATTTAATAGGGAGCACACTTGCCCCCTTCATTCTTCTTCTCCTTTTCTTCTTCTCACCCCCTCTACTACCCCTCTCCCTCCTACCCTTTCTCCTTCCTTCCAACCACCTCCGACCACCTACCTCCGGTGGCCCCTACATTGCCCCTCCATCCTCCATCATTCCACTTTACAACCTCCTCTCCCATACCCATTTCCATCTCTCTCAAGGTACTTTACTAGGCTCCCCTCTTGCTCTACTTCTCTCTTTTTGATTCTTAATCTTCAATTTCAATTTGTTTTCGGTAGTCTCTTTCTTTTCCCCTGAATCTTTTTAGCTACTTCTTTGGGGTGTTTTCATTTTTTTTCCATTTAACTCTTCATAGGCATTTGGGTTATACATTCTCTTGCATTGATAGATGAGATGTGTTGCTTGATTTTCTTACAACCACTGTGCACTGTAGTCATTAATAATGGATTGTGGAATGTTACATTGCTTTCACCTGCATCTAATTACATACTACAAAAAAGATGCACGCCAAGTGTTTGAGGAAAGGCATACTTGAGTTTTGAGCTCATTTTGACTAATTGCCTCTTAACTAATCACTTTTGGGTGCATCCCCACATTCTCCAATCCATCCACTCACCTTTTCATAAATTGACTCCCACTTTGGTATTTGAGGGTGTATGCCTCTCATGCTTCTTACTTGCATGCTTAAACTACCCTTGCACCACATGCAAATGATTCGCCTTGCTCATCACATGTTATCTGAGTTACATGTTGCAGCTGTCATGTAATAATGATACCCATATTCTTATGGCACAACTCTTCATTTGCATAATCGCATTCAATTACGCTTCTTTGGGTTTGATGTTACCCCCTTTCTTTGCTATCACAGGATGGTAATCAAAAGGAACAAAGGGAAAGTCCCGAAGACGCCAGCTTCCAATAGAGCGCGCCAAGAACTAACGGCCAAGCCACTCTTGAAGAAGGCTAAGGGCCCCGTTGATGTTCTAGAGAAGGACAACCCTCCAAAGGATTCAAATAAGTTCCCTAACCGCTACTGCGAACTTGTTTACTCAAGAATGATTGAAAGGAATTATCACTCGGAGCCTCTTCTAGTCCTACCGGCTCACCTCACTCCGATAGTGACGCCACACATTGACCGGAGGCAATGGAGGTTCCTCTTGAGGCAACCAAAGGAGGCCAATCTCTCATGGGTGGTGGAATTCTACTCCAACTACCACTCACCCCTTCTCACATCAATATTTGTGCGCCGAAAGCAAGTGTCAGTCACAGTGGAAACCATCCGAGAAGTCCGTGGGATTGGGCTGTTGACGGATGGATATGATGCCTAACAAGAAGTCTTGACTGCATGCGATGACCGTGCGTTCGATTGGAGCGCGATCCTCTGCGTAATTTCTTTACCCGGCGCATATTGGATTCGGGGGACCATAAAGCAAAGACCAAAGGGTTTAGATGCCCGCCACCTCACTCAAGAAGCCACGGCATGGGCCCAAATTCTAGCTCACTACGTGCTCCCGAGCACTCATGGGTCATCCATTACCGCCGAGCTTGCATTATTGATATGGTGCATCTTAACTGAGAAACCGGTCGACATTTCGCATGCCATTCGCCAATCCATGGGGCGCATTCATGCCAAGGGAAATCTACCATTCCCTGCTATGGTGACCGAATTAGTTGCAATGGCCGGCGTCCACCGAGAGGCTAAGGATAGGAGAACCTCAATTCCGGTCGAGGGCGATGTTATTCTGACCAAGAGGTGCCTCAATCCTCCGAAATTCACCAAGGACATTGGACTACCCACACTAACTCGCAACACCACCACATCATCCACACCACAAAAATCAGCCACCCAACGCCTTGAAGACCTGCACAAGAAGTTGGACCGTTATGAGAGGCGTAACCAACGCCGATACGCTCACGTGAAGAAACTTCTAAGCGTAGTCACCCCACCTATGGAGGAACCAGTATCTCCACATCCACCGCAACTTCAAGTGGAGATAGCGATGACATTGGAGATGAGGGACACTCGGGACTCGACCACCCATTGCGCCTAACCTATAGCACGGAGGACCGTGCTAAGTTTTAAGTGTGGGGAGGTCGGCCGACCGATCTCCGTAGGTAACACCCGAATAAATTCTTGTTCTTTGAACTCCTTTGTAATTAGGATAGGTTGCATGATTAGGTCTTATTTGACACCATTTTCATGATAAGTTTACTTGGTTGGAAACTCTTTCTTAGGAAACCAATACTTTGGGGCAACCGTGGCATTGCCAATTTTAAACATTTTGATGCCAAATTTGCATGAAGAATTATATTTTGGAACATGGATTTTGAGTTAAGAACACAAGCTAGTGAACTTTGAGCCTTGTTTTGTGGCCACATCTTATAGTCACCTACTGTCCTTCTTGTGTGCAATTGTTTTCTCTCTATGAGTGTGATCCTTGATTTGTTTGATTCTTTATATCCATTATTTTGTGTATTCATGCATTTATATGATTGAGACCATTATTTCATTAGCTCACTTACCCAAATGGCCCTACCTTTTATCTTCCTTTGTTAGCCAACTTTGAGCCTACGCTTAACCCACTTATTCTTATTTTAGCACATTACAAGCCTTAAAGCGGAACACAATGAATGTCCTTTATTTGGATCCTTGATTGGCTTAGGCTAGTGAGTGTGAGTGTCATCCAAAAGTGGGAAAACTTTGGGACATTGGTTGGGATAAAAAGGTGTTTGTGTTTTGTAATTTTATATTGGGGAATTGGTACATACTCATGTATTGATTAGATGTATAGACCTTATGCATTGATGTTCTTGTGTATAGTTTGGAAGAAATACAAAAAAAATGACAAGAAAAAGAAATAAAAGCGAAAAAGAAAAGGAAAGGAAAAGAAAAGAAAAAAAGGGTATATAGAAAAAGGAAAGAAAAAAGAAGAGCAATAAAGGGGACAAATTGCCCCAAAGTGAAGCTCAATAAAAATCAATGCATAAATGTCGTGAAATGAAAAGAAAATCAATGCATAAGTGTCGTGAAATGAAAAGAAAATGCATGAGTATGTGAAAAAGTGAAGGAATGGGTAGTTAGGAGTTAGGTTAGCTTTGAAATTGTATAGGATGTCATAGGTTAGGTGGGAAGTTTAAGCTTATCAAAGATTCAATTTTCAAACTCACTTAACCAAATATGCATCCTACCTTAACCCTAGCCCCATTACAACCTAAAGAAAAGACCTCATGATAATTGTATGCATACATTGAATAATTATTGATTGTTAGATGAAAAACAAATCTTGGAAAGCATGATTAGGGGAGGATTGAGTGAACCAACCCCAAACACCGAGCGACTAGAGTGCAAACACTTCCGGTGAGGGTTCGATGCTCAATTCCTTGATTCCCGGCTCTCACGAGCATTCCTCATGCAAAGGTGCATATACCGCATTTGATGCTTAGAAATTGGCAAATCCCATGCCTTGACCACCATTGTGTCCCATGTGCTCGCATTTTTCATGAGAAGGTTGATTCGTTCCTAACCAAGTAGGAAATAGCATTAGTCATAGTTGCATTCATATAAGTAGACTATACTTCATGAGTCTCATACTCTCGTGATTCCTCGGTCTTCTATGTTTCTTTTGCATTTCTCCAAGCATGAGGACATGCTAGAATCTAAGTATGGGGAGGTTGATATACCCCATTTTGAGGGTTTATCTTGTGTTGATTTCAGGGGTTTTATCAATAATTCCACACGCTTTCTATATGAAAATACAAGACTTTGTGTTCCTTTCCTAATTTTGCCTCATGGATGAAAACATGCTTATTTTGCACTAAATTATATACATTTCTAATCTTCTCTTGGTTCCATTCGATGCCGTGACCTGTGTGTTAAGTGGTTTCAGAATATAGGGCAGGGATGGACCGGAAGAGAGAAGGAGGACGGGTGCAAAGGAAGGGAGCATGAGAATTGAACTTTGGAAATCTCAGCATGGGCGCGTGTGCGCACTTGACGCGTCCGCGTGGATTGAGCAGTTAGAAGTCGAAGCCAAGAGCCAAGCCACGAGCCGGCTTGCGTAGCGGCTAGGCCATGATCTTCGTGGGCGCACACGCGCCCATTACGCCTCTGCGCACATTACAAGATGCCCCGGTGGCACGCACGCGTACAATGCGCGTGCGCGCCGATGTTCGAATGTGATTTTTTTTTAAAGCCACGTGACTTGGGCGTGGAGGCAGTTGGGAATCCCATTTTGGGGAAGTGCCCTGGCGGGAAAAGCTTAAGAAGACCAAAGGAACAAGGGTTAAGGGATTTTTTAGCTCATTTTCTAGATTCTGGATATTTTTTGGAAGATAGTTAGTTACACTCTTGGAGAAGGAGAGAGATTCCAAGCTCTCATTAGGGTTCATCTTCATCCAATTTCTGAATTTTCATTCACTCTTTGGTGAGATCCATTGCAATTCTCAATTCATTTTGTTTATGTCATAGATCTTCTTCTCCAATCTCAATTAGTGTTTGTAACTGCTCAATTCTCATAGATCTTAGATTCAATTTTGTAGTTTTGGATTTAATCAATTCCTTTAGAATCTCATTTCCATTGTTGTTCTTTGTTAATTGTTGTTAGTTCCTTGTGTTGAAATATTTTTAATTCTACTTTCTTCTCATTTTTACTATGACTTTCACTCTTGCTCATCAAATGTTTGATAAAATGCCAACACTAGTTATGGAGTAAAAGTTTCTTACTTGGCATAGGGTTTGGGCCATTAGAAGAAGTTGAATAGTTGTGTCAATTGTTGATTTGGAATTATGGATTGCTAATTGACTTGGAGTACACTAAAGCTAGATTTCCATAAGGTAAAGCTAGGACTTGTGACTCAAGTTGATTACTCTCATTTGACTTTCCTCTATACCTAGGGGTTAACTAAATGAAGCAAGACCTAATTGTTGTCATCATTGAAAGAACTATAAGGATAGAATTTCTAATGCCAACCCTAAGCCAAGTCTTTTAAGGATTGATTGTTTGTTTTCTATTTTGCTAAAACCTTCAAAGAATCATAACAAGGCTTCCTAATCAATAAGATGCACACTCTAGCAATTCCAAAGGAGGACGACTCGGGAGACTAGTACTCTCGGTTATAGATTGTAGGATTGTTTGGTGCGAAGTTTAAGTGAGTGTGCCATGTTATTGTTTGGAATAAATGTGTGTATATATGTACATAGTTGCATTTCATTGTAATTTGTTCAAGTGACTAACCCCTCATCGTTACCATGAATCTCACTTCCCCTTCATTGCATGACGCGTTCACAACCGAATCCGAGCTTAGTCCCCTTTGATCCGGAAATAGAACGAACTTTGTTTCATATTAGACAAGCTCGGAGGCGACTAAAGTTTGGGAAAGGTGAAGAGGTCTTCACCACCTCAACCACCTTACTAAAAGTGAACATTGAACCGTCACTCAAAGAAGGCATTAGTCATACTTCCATCAATATCACTAACAACTCTTCTTTCGTTTTAGGTACCAACACCATGGATGCTCCGAGGAGGGTTACCATCAAGGAAGCGGGTGCACTGGATTATGTCCTTCAACCCCTTCATGTAACTCACCCCAACTTGAATGCAAACTTTGAATTAAAAACCGCTTTGATCAACCTCTGATGAGCGGATAATTTATACGCTTTTTGGCATTGTTTTTATATAGTTTTTAGTAAGTTTGAGCTACTTTTAGGGATGTTTTCATTAGTTTTTATGTTAAATTCACATTTCTGGACTTTACTATGAGTTTGTGTGTTTTTCTGTGATTTCAGGTAAATTCTGACTGAAATTGAGGGATTTGAGCAAAACTCTGAAGAAGGCTGACAAAAGGACTGCTGATGCTTTTGGAATCTGTACTTAGAAGAGGATTCTTGGATAAATTCTTGCCCCCGGAGAAGATGGATAGGCTAAGGAAGGAAATGTCTTGTATTGTGCAAGGTGAAACGGAACCGCTATACGAGTATTGGGAACGGTTTCGTAAGCTACTAGACGCATGCCCTAATCACATGCTTAACACTCAAGTATTGCTTGGATACATATGTCAAGGGATGTGAGAACAAGATAGAACTCTCTTGGACACCTCTAGCAATGGTTCTTTGTCTAAATATAAAACAGCGGAGGAGGCATGGCAACTTATCATTGACTTAGCCGAATCCAATCAACATATGAGACGAAGAGTCAACCGCCCGAGAACCGTGAATGAGGTATCAACTAGTAGTGAAACCACCGCTCTAACTCAATCCTTGAGCGAAATGGCATCCATCTTGAGGCAACTCCAATTGAACCAACAACAACCACAACAACCTCAATCATACCAACAACACCCCCCACCCCCTCAACAACACAACCAACAATTGGTCCCTCAAAAAGTGTGTGGCATTTGTTCTTGCTATTCTCACTACACGGATGAGTGCCCGAGCCTTCAAGAAGATAACACCTTGGCGGCTACCCATAATTTTTATGACCGCCCAAATCAAGGGTACTACCAAGGCGGTAATCCTAACCAAGGGCACCCTTATCAAGGAGGAAGCTACAATCAAGGGAGTGGGTACCATAATCAAAATTGGAGAGACAATCATCAACAAGGGAATAAGGACAACAACAACAACGGAGGAGGTCAAAGATGGAACAACAACTCACAAAATTTCTCACAAAACCGGCCACCATACAACCAACAAAACCCACAAAGAAACTACCAAACATACCAACCACCACATCAAAGACCACCACCCAACCAATCACAAACCCTTCAACTCACATATGCAACCACCCCCTCCAACCAAGACGAAACACTTCGGACCATCATCCAATGCCAAAAGGAACTACAAAACACACTTGCTTCCGGCCTTACCGGCCTCACCTCTACACTACAAGCTCTTCTTGCACGCATGGATACACCATCAAATCCCACTCCTCAACCCCCAATCCAAAGCGTCATTCCCTCTCAACCTCAACCAAATCCTAAGGGGGGCATCAATGCCATCACCCTTAGATCTGGAACAAAATTAAAAGAGAAGGGAGCAAAGGACTCAAATCCTATCACAATCGTCCAAAAGGAGGAGAGAATAGATATAGAAGAGGTAGTGGAAGAGGAGACACCACAAGTCATAGTTGAGGATGAAGCTCAACCAACAAAGGAGACCCCAAGGCCAAGAGAATCTTGGAAGAAGAAATTGCTCAACCACTCCCATTTCCAACACTTGCAAAGAAAGCTAAAAAGCGCATAGAACTTGACCCCAAAATGGTGGAAGTGTTCAAGAAAGTTGAGGTAACCATCCCCCTCTTTGATGCTATCCATCAAGTTCCTAGATATGCAAAATTCCTTAAAGATCTATGTATGAACAAGGATAGAATTCTTGAATTGGAAACCATCCCATTGGGGAGTTCTATTTCCGCTTTAATGGGAGCATTGCCCGAGAAGTGTGATGATACGGGCCCTTGTATGGTCACTTGCACCGTCAATGGAGTTCAATTTATCGATTGTATGTGTGACTCGGAGCATGTGTTAGCATCATGCCGCTCTCCGTCTACTGGGTATTGAAGTTGCCACCACTAAAAAGGTCGACGGCAAGATTTGTCCTAGCGGATAAAAGCATAATAACCGTGACGGGTGTTGCGGAAGACGTATTGGTGAATATCAAAGGGTTGGTGTTTCCAATTGACTTCTATGTCCTTGAAATGCCATTAAGCGAAACCGAGAGAGCATCATCTATCCTACTTGGAAGACCATTTTTGAGAACTTCTAGATTTAAGCTAGATGCCTACTCGGGAACCTACTCATTTGAAATAGATGGGAGAGTCGTAAGTTTTAGCCTAGAAGAAGCAATGAAGCATCCACCGGAGAATCACTCTCTATTCCGGTGTGACACAATTGACAACATGGTTGCCGAAGTGCACCTTGCAAAGTTAGATGAGAAGTACATGATTGAAGAAGCAAATGAAGGTCCAAGCAAATTAAACACCACACACCATACAAACCATCCGGAAACTCAAACTTCAAAGAATGACAAAAAGATGGAATTGAAGCCACTACCACCCCATTTACGGTACTCATATCTTGATGAAGCCCAAGAGCTCCCTGTGATAATTGCAAAAGAGTTAACTCCTCAACAAGAAGAAAAGTTGCTAGATGTATTGAGGAAAAACAAAAGGGCAATTGGGTGGAGTTTGGCGGATCTAGTGGGAATAAGCCCCCAAGTATGCGAGCATCGCATATTTCTTGAAGAAGGAGCAAAACCGGTCCGACAACCTCAAAGGAGACTTAATCCAACCATTCTTGAGGTTATGAAAAAGGAAGTCACTAAGCTACTTGAAGCGGACATCATCTATCCTATCTCGGATAGCGAGTGGGTAAGCCCGGTCCAAGTGGTGCCAAAGAAATCCGGGGTGACAACAATCAAAAATGAAAGTGGTGAACTTATAGCAACAAGAGTGCAAAATTCTTGGAGAGTATGCATAGACTACTGAAGGTTGAATGCGGCCACAAGAAAAGATCACTTCCCACTACCATTCATTGATCAAATGCTTGATCGATTAGCCGGTAAATCATATTATTGCTTTCTTGATGCTTACTCCGGATACTTCCAAATTCACATTACTATGATGGTTATTCCGGATACTTCCAAATTTATATTGCTCTAGAGGACCAAGAAAAAACCACATTTACTTGCCCCTTTGGAACGTACGCTTACAAGCGTATGCCATTTGGCCTATGCAATGCACCGGCAACGTTTCAAAGATGCATGATGAGCTTATTTGCGGACTTTCTAGAACAATGTATGGAAGTTTTTATGGACGACTTTAGTGTGTACGGTGATTCATTCGATCATTGCTTAGGTAACCTTGAAAAAGTCTTAGAAATATACACCAAAACAAACCTTGTCTTAAATTTTGAAAAATGTAATTTCATGGT
>NC_029775.3:101273200-101277872 GCF_000817695.3 Arachis duranensis
TTTGGACAAGTTCCGAGCCTATCTTCTTGGTTCCAAGGTTGTAGTGTACTCGGATCACGCGGCACTAAAGTATTTATTGGCCAAAAAGGAATCAAAACCGAGATTAATTCGTTGGGTGCTTTTGTTACAAGAATTTGACTTGGAAATCAAAGATAGGAGTGGTTCCCAAAACTTAGTGGCGGACCATCTAAGTCGCCTCGAACACACAAAAGGCGACACCACTCCTATCAATGACTCCTTCCCTTTAGATGGTTTGCACGCAATCTCGGAAGTAGTTCCGTGGTATGCCCCAATAGCAAATTACTTGGTTTCACGCACCTTCCCTCCCAATCTCAGCAAACATCAAAAGGATAAGCTGAAAAGCGAATCCAAATACTATGTTTGGGACGATCCCTATTTGTGGAGATGTGGAGCGAACCAAATAGTGCGATGGTGTATACCTCAAACCGAATTCCAAGCAATCTTGGACGCTTGCCATGCTTCCGAAGGAGGTGGCCACTATGGCCCCCAAAGAACGGCAAGAAAGGTCCTTGATTGCGGATTTTGGTGGCTAACACTTCTCAAAGATTCTTCTCTCTATTGCAAATCTTGCCCCCAATGCATTCGGTTTGGAAATATTTCTAAGAAGGATGAAATCCCCCAACAAAATATGCTTTTTTGTGAAATCTTTGATGTATGGGGAATCGACTTCATGGGACCATTTCCAAATTCCAATGGCTTTCTCTACATCTTGTTAGCCGTCGATTATGTGTCAAAATGGGTGGAGGCAATCCCCACCCGAACGGATGATGCTCATGTTGTTTATTCTTTTGTGAGGAACAATATTATTTGTCGCTTTGGCTCCCCAAGAGCAATCATAAGTGACCAAGGATCCCACTTTTTGCAACAAAAAAATGGACGGCCTCATGAGAAAGTACGTCATCATACACAAAGTCGCCACGGCCTACCACCCTCAGACAAACGGCCAAGCTGAGGTTTCTAACTGGGAAATTAAACATGTGTTGGAAAGGATTGTGAAGCCGAATAGGAAGGATTGGAGCACTAAGCTCTCTGATGCACTTTGGGCATATCGAACGGCTTACAAAACACCCATTGGCATGAGCCCCTTTAGGCTTGTATATGGTAAAGTATGCCACTTACCGGTAGAAATCGAACACAAAGCTTATTGGGCAATAAAGGAATGTAATATGAGCTTGGGTGGAGCCGGAGTAGAGAGAAAGCTTCAATTAGCGGAATTGGAATGCTTAAGATTAGAAGCTTATGACAACTCTAGACTTTACAAGGAAAAGATGAAAGCCATCCATGACAAGAACATTAGGAGAAGGGAATTCCGACCCGGTGAACTAGTCCTTCTTTATAACTCAAGGTTGAGATTACTACCCGGAAAGCTTAGATCAAGGTGGGATGGACCCTACCAAGTGGAGAAAGTAGAACCTTATGGGGTCTACCACTTGCGCCACCCATCAAGTCCGGACATTTTCAAGGTAAATGGGCACCGTCTCAAATTGTACCATGGTGAGCAAAGAAAGAACTCCAAGGAATTTGAAGTATTCCTCTTGAGAGATGCATCTCTTGAACAAGAACTTTGAGATAGTGGAAGTCCAACTTAAGGACGGTAAACAAAAGTGCTAGGTGGGAGACACCCCACCATGGTAAGATCTTCCTTTGTACATAACCATTGAATCGTTCCTTGATTGACACTTGCTTAATACTTGACTTCATGATTGGTACCTAGGTAATAGAAGTAGTTGTAGTTAGATTTCAATTCTAATTTTGCTTCATTTGTTGAGTTCATTTGGTAGTATCAAGTTAAAACATCCTTCTATAGTGCTTAAGTGGCTGTTTAGAGGGTTGAAATGCTATAAGTGGTGCGAAAACATGCAAACTTTGGAAAAGGCACCCTTCTGCGCGTGTGCGCACCTGGCGCGCGCGTCTTTGAAGCATTTGTCGACCATCCGCGCGGACGCGCACCGTGCGCGGACGCATGGATCGACAAAAGCAACCCTCCATAGATTTTCCAGAGAGTTGAGCCCACCCTACGCCAGCCCCATGCCTGAGGCACAGGCCAATCACGCGTGCGCGCACATGGTGCGTACGCACGCTTTCACAAATCTGCAGATCGACGTGCTAGCGCACCGTGCGCGCGTGCGCCAATTACCCTTGTGCACTCCTGGCACATATTCCAGAGAGTTAGGCCACTCTCAGGCCTGCACTAAGCCACCAGCCCACCACCTTTGCCGCGTGCGCACACCTGGCGCGCACGCGTCCATATGCTCGCAACACGATGTGCGCGCGCGCGCCTAGGCCGCGCACGCGTCCCTCGTCCTGTACCCTCCTCTAGGCCACTTCACAGAGAGTTAGGCCCACCCCAGGCCCATCTCATGCCTGGGGCATAACCACATTGCCGCGCGCGCGCACGTGCAGCCAACTTCTAGTACTTCGTCCAGACAGGCCAATCATGCGTGCGCGCACATGGCGCGTACGCACGCTTTCACAAATCTGCAGATCGACGCGCTAGCGCACCGTGCGCGCCGATTACCCTTGTGCACTCCTGGCACATATTCCAGAGAGTTAGGCCACTCTCAGGCCTGCACTAAGCCACCAGCCTACCACCTCTGCCGCGTGCGCGCACCTGGTGCGCACGCGTCCATTGCTCGCAACACGATGTGCGCGCGCGCGCGCCTAGGCCGCGCACGCGTCCCTCGTCCTGCACCCTCCTCTAGGCCACTTCACAGAGAGTTAGGCCCACCCCAGGCTCATCTCATGCCTGGGGTATAACCACATTGCTGCGCACGCGCACTGTGCGCGCGCGCCAATAGCTCTGCAGCCAACTTCTGGTACTTCGTCCAGAGAGTTGTGCCAACTCTAAGCCACCCTTGTGCTACCAGCACAAGCGCATGGGCGCGTGCGCGCAACGTGCACGTGCGTGCCCCCAATCCACCTCGCTTCTTTGCGCGAGCGCGCACCATGCGCGCACGCGCGGGTGATCGACGCCAATTTAATAAGAAGCACACTTACTCCCTTCATTCTCCCCCCCTTTTTTTCTTCTTCTCACCCCCTCTACTACCCATCTCCCTATTACCCTTTCTTCTTCCTTCCAACCACCTCCGACCACCTACCTCCGGTGGCCCCTACATTGCCCCTCCATCCTCCATCATTCCACTTTACAACCTCCTCTCCCATACCCATTTCCATCTCTCTCAAGGTACTTTACTAGGCTCCCCTCTTGCTCTACTTCTCTCTTTTTGATTCTTAATCTTCAATTACAATTTGTTTTTGGTAGTCTCTTTCTTTTCCCCTGAATCTTTTTAGCTACTTCTTTGGGGTGTTTTTCGTTTTTTTTTTCTTTTAACTCTTCATAGGCATTTGGGTCCTACATTCTCTTGCATTGATAGATGAGATGTGTTGTTTGATTTTCTTACACCCACTGTGCACTGTAGTCATTAATAATGGATTGTGGAATGTTACATTGCTTTCACCTGCATCTAATTACATACTACAAAAAAGATGCACGCCAAGTGTTTGAGGAAAGGCATACTTGAGTTTTGAGCTCATTTTGACTAATTGCCTCTTAACTAATCACTTTTGGGTGCATCCCCACATTCTCCAATCCATCCACTCACCTTTTCATAAATTGACTCCCACTTTGGTATTTGAGGGTGTATGCCTCTCATGCTTCTTACTTGCATGCTTAAACTACCCTCACACCACATGCAAATGATTCGCCTTGCTCATCACATGTTATCTTAGTTACATGTTGCAGCTGTCATGTAATAATGATACCCATATTCTTATGGCACAACTCTTCATTTGCATAATCGCATTCAATTACGCTTCTTTGGGTTTGATGTTACCCCCTTTCTTTGCTATCACAGGATGGTAATCAAAAGGAACAAAGGGAAAGCCCCGAAGACGCCAGCTTCCAATAAAGCGTGCCAAGAACTAACGGCCAAGCCACTACTGAAGAAGGCTAAGGGCCCCGTTGATGTTCTAGAGAAGGACAACCCTCCAAAGGATTCAAATAAGTTCCCTAACCGCTACTGCGAACTTGTTTACTCAAGAATGATTGAAAGGAATTATCACCCGGAGCCTCTTCTAGTCCTACCGGCTCACCTCACTCCGATAGTGATGCCACACATTGACCGGAGGCAATGGAGGTTCCTCTTGAGGCAACCAAAGGAGGCCAATCTCTCATAGGTGGTGGAATTCTACTCCAACTACCACTCACCCCTTCTCACATCAATATTTGTGCACCGGAAGCAAGTGTCAGTCACAGTGGAAACCATCCGAGAAGTCCTTGGGATTGGGCTATTGACGGATGGATATGATGCCTACCAAGAAGTCTTGACTGCATGCGATGACCGTGTGTTCGATTGGAGCGCGATCCTCCGCGTAATTTCTTTACCCGGCGCATATTGGATTCGAGGGATCATAAAGCAAAGACCAAAGGGTTTAGATGCCCGCCACCTCACTCAAGAAGCAACGGCATGGGCCCAAATTCTAGCTCACTACGTGCTCCCGAGCACTCATGGGTCATCCATTACCGCCGAGCTTGCATTATTGATATGGTGCATCTTAACCGAGAAACCGGTCGACGTTTCGCATGCCATTCGCCAATCCATGGGGCGCATTCATGCCAAGGGAAATCTACCATTCCCTGCTATCGTGACTA
>NC_029775.3:101278691-101301793 GCF_000817695.3 Arachis duranensis
ACCGAGAGGCTAAGGATAGGAGAACCTCAATTCCGGTCGAGGGCGACGTTATTCCGACCAAGAGATGCCTCAAGCCTCCGGAATTCACCAAGGATATTGGACTACCCACACCAACTCGCAACACTACCACATCATCCACACCACAAAAATCAGCCACCCAACGCCTTGAAGACCTGCACAAGAAGTTGGACCGTTATGAGAGGCGTAACCAACGCCGATACGCTCACGTGAAGAAACTTCTAAGCGTAGTCACCCCACCTATGGAGGAACTAGATATCTCCACATCCACCGTAACTTCAAGCAGAGATAGCGATGACATTGGAGATGAGGGACACTCGGGACTCGACCACCCATTGCGCCTAACCTATAGCACGGAGGACCATGCTAAGTTTTAAGTGTGGGGAGGTCGGCCGACCAATCTCCGTAGGTAACACCCGAATAAATTCTTGTTCTTTGAACTCCTTTGTAATTAGGATAGGTTGCATGATTAGGTCTTATTTGACACCATTTGCATGATAAGTTTACTTGGTTGGAACAATGAAACTCTTTCTTAGGAAACCAATACTTTGGGGCAACCGTGGCATTGCCAATTTTAAATATTTTGATGCCAAATTTGCATGAAGAATTATATTTTGGAACCTGAATTTTGAGTTAAGAACACAAGCTAGTGAGCTTTGAGCCTTGTTTTGTGGCCACATCTTATAGTCACCTATTGTCCTTCTTGTGTGCAATTGTTTTCTCTCTATGAGTGTGATCCTTGATTTGTTTGATTCTTTATATCCATTATTTTGTGTATTCATGCATTTGTATGATTGACGCCATCATTTCATTAGCTCACTTACCCAAATGGCCCTACCTTTTATCTTCCTTTGTTAGCCAACTTTGAGCCTACGCTTAACCCACTTATTCTTATTTTAGCACATTACAAGCCTTAAAGCGGAACACAATGAATGTCCTTTATTTGGATCCTTGATTGGCTTAGGCTAGTGAGTGTGAGTGTCATCCAAAAGTGGGAAAACTTTGGGACATTGGTTGGGATAAAAGGGTGTTTGTGTTTTGTAATTTTATATTGGGGAATTGGTACATACTCATGTATTGATTAGATGTATAGACCTTATGCATTGATGTTCTTGTGTATAGTTTGGAAGAAATACAAAAAAAATGACAAAAAAAAGAAATAAAAGCGAAAAAGAAAAGGAAAGGAAAAGAAAAGAAAAAAAAAGGGTATATAGAAAAAGGAAAGAAAAAAGAAGAGCAATAAAGGGGACAAATTGCCCCAAAGTGAAGCTCAATAAGAATCAATGCATAAGTGTCGTGAAATGAAAAGAAAATGCATGAGTATGTGAAAAAGTGAAGGAATGGGTAGTTAGGTTAGAACTTAATTGTATAGGATGTCATAGGTTAGGAGGGAAGTCTAAGCCTATCAAAGATTCAAACTTCAAGCTCACTTGACCAAATATGCATCCTACCTTAACCCTAGCCCCATTACAACCTAAAGAAAAGACCTCATGATAATTGTTGATTGTTAGATGAAAAACAAATCTTGGAAAGCATGATTAGGGGAGGATTGAGTGAACCAACCCCAAACACCGAGCGACTAGAGTGCAAACACTTCCGGTGAGGGTTCGATGCTCAATTCCTTGATTCCCGGCTGATATACCCCATTTTGAGGGTTTATCTTGTGTTGATTTCAGGGGTTTTATCAATAATTCCATACGCTTTCTATATGAAAATACAAGACTTTGTGTTCCTTTCCTAATTTTGCCTCATGGATGAAAACATGCTTATTTTGCACTAAATTATATACATTTCTAATCTTCTCTTGGTTCCATTCGATGCCGTGACCTGTGTGTTAAGTGGTTTCAGAATATAGGGCAGGGATGGACCGGAAGAGAGAAGGAGGACGGGTGCAAAGGAAGGGAGCATGAGAATTGAACTTTGGAAATCTCAGCATGGGCGCGTGCGCACACTTGACGCGTCCGCGTGGATTGAGCAGTTAGAAGTCGAAGCCAAGAGCCAAGCCACGAGCCGGCTTGCGTAGCGGCTAGGCCATGATCTTCGTGGGCGCGCACGCGTTCATTACGCCTCCGCGCACATTACAAGATGCCCCGGTGGCGCGCACACGTACATTGCGCGTGCGCGCCGATGTTCGAATGTGATTTTTTTTTAAAGAGCCACGTGACTTGGGCGTGGAGACAGTTGGGAATCCCATTTTGGGGAAGTGCCCTGGCGGGAAAAGCTTAAGAAGACCAAAGGAGCAAGGATTAAGGGATTTTTTAGCTCATTTTCTAGATTCTGGATATTTTTTGGAAGATAGTTAGTTACACTCTTGGAGAAGGAGAGAGATTTCAAGCTCTCATTAGGGTTCATCTTCATCCAATTTCTGAATTTTCATTCACTCTTTGGTGAGATCCATTGCAATTCTCAATTCATTTTGTTCATGTCATAGATCTTCTTCTACAATCTCAATTAGTGTTTGTAACTGCTCAATTCTCATAGATCTTAGATTCAATTTTGTAGTTTTGGATTTAATCAATTCCTTTAGAATCTCATTTCCATTGTTGTTCTTTGTTAATTGTTGTTAGTTCCTTGTATTGAAATACTTTTAATTCTACTTTCTTCTCAATTTTACTATGACTTTCACTCTTGCTCATCAAATGTTTGATAAAATGCCAACACTAGTTATGGAGTAAAAGTTTCTTACTTGGCATAAGGTTTGGGCCATTAGAAGAAGTTGAATAGTTGTGTCAATTGTTGATTTGGAATTAGGGATTGCTAATTGACTTGGAGTACACTAAAGCTAGATTTCCATAAGGTAAAGCTAGGACTTGTGACTCAAGTTGATTACTCTCATTTGACTTTTCTCTATGCCTAGGGGTTAACTAAATGAAGCAAGGCCTAATTGTTATCATCATTGAAGGAACTATAAGGATAGAATTTCTAATGCCAACCCTAAGCCAAGTCTTTTAAGGATTGATTGTTTGTTTTCTATTTTGCTAAAACCTTCAAAGAATCATAACAAGGCTTCCTAATCAATAAGATGCACACTCTAGCAATTCCAAGGGAGGACGACTCGGGAGACTAGTACTCTCGGTTATAGATTGTAGGATTGTTTGGTGCAAAGTTTAAGTGTCGATTAGACTATACTCACGATCATATTCATCATTGAATTCTAAATCGACATGCTAAATCTCGTTTATCAAAATGAGCTGCGAGTCGATGAAACCCCAGCGTTGAAATTCTTCTCCATAACGGTAAGTGACCCCTTAGGGCTGGAGGTCGACTTCGCTTACGGGGGTTCTCGACTATCGCCATGTCAAGACCTTCCCCGGTAGGCTCTACCTCAGAACGGACCATGCAGCTGCTAGGAGCGGCCGTTGCGCTAGGGCCAGTAGGTCCCGAAGGGGGAGGTGGAGCTGATTGCACTTCAGCAGTAGGGGAGGACGGGGGGTCGGCAGTATGGGTGGCGGAGCTGTCCTCACTATGTCCAGGAAGATACTAGGCCATTAAATCTTCAAGTCCGATCTTCTCGGCGGCCATGGACACTGTAGTAACGACACACAACAACTCGTTAGTAAAAAAAAGAGAAGAGAAAGAGAGGGGGCAACACTAGAACCAGTCGACCACTCACCTACATAGCTTCTACCCATCTCCTGGTCACTCATCAAAAGGTGTGGGTTGACAATGTTTTTATTAAAAATAGCTAACAACATGTCAGCTATATTTTTGCTCTGCTGGCTCAGCCCTTTTTATGTTACCTTGGTAAAGGCATTGGGCCCAGCTCCGAAGCTCCAATAGGTCGGAATATGCCGTTTCCCTTCCAAGGTCAACCGGAAGGGGTGCAGACCTTCGGTAGGCCGTACTTTAAAGAATTTCTCTTTGAAGCCATGAAACAAATTTTCAAATACCCCAAAGATTCGCCTGCCCTGGGCAGCCCGGAAGGACCTGAACCCCTTCTTGTGCCTCCCCTCTTTGGAAGGGTTCGTCAAAACGAAGAGCCACAAAAACACTTCTACAGAGGCTGGCAACTCCACGTACTCACAACCCATCTCGAAGCATCGGATGGCGGCCCAACTATTTGGATGAAGCTGTGACGGCGCCACGTCGCACCTTTTTAAAAGTGCCATCTAAAAGGGGGAGAAAGGGATGCGAACCCCCAAGGTGGTAAACATCGCCTTGTACATCCAGATCCAGTCAACGATTCAGGGAGTGTTTAAGTTGATGTGGCATATCCGCTCATGGTCCGCAAGGACGAACCCTTGGTAGCGTTCCTCAGCGTTCCTCCTTGGGACCTCTCCCGCATAGTTGGTCGGTCTGGCGGATCTCCGTGAGCTCCTCCAGAGTTATTTGAGGGGGCGTATCCTTCACATCTCTGTGAGCTCCCCCAGGCGTATCGGTCAACACAGGGCCTTGGAAGGGAAAGTTGCGCCATACCTATAGTGGGGGCACCACTCAAAGTCAGGCTAGTAGGTCGGGAAATCAGAAAACTGAAACTAACGTTATACAGTAAGCCTATCTACAGTCAAACAAAGGCTAAAAACCAGAAATCTAATGGTAACCAATTTAAAGCCTAACTAACAAGCAGCGTGATTCAAATAAAATGCATTTATAGCCTAAGAACTACAGAAACGCAATAGGATGACAATAATAAAACAACAGCAGCAGTAACAACAACAATCATTCATTTGCAATGAAAGAGGAGACGCTTACCAGGAAGAAAGTTGTCAAGTGATATTAGAAATTCTGAGGAATTAAAGGCAGACCAGCACAGTGAAATCTAGGAAACTCGAAAGGAAAATGAGAAGAAGCAAAGCAGAAGTGGTTCAGAAATGAAGAAATGGAACGTGAAAATGGGAAAGAGAAACTAGGAATAAAGGAATAACTGTCACTGAGAAGCGCGAAGGTCAGGGATAAAGTGGACTTTTCACCCAAATTTTCAAATCAGTCATAATGGCATTTGTTCCGAGGGTTACCTGAAACTAGCGGTCGATCTCAGACGAGATCTTCTATGCTGGTCGGAGCTGCGGAGTCCGATCTGATGATGGTGGTCGGAGTTGCTGTGTCTGACTCATTGGACTTGGTGATGATGCTGATCCTTCGTCTCCGGAGGGTGGGGGTACCTGCAAGGGACTCCGATGCTTAAGTTAGCAAGGGTATTAAGCAGGTATTGAGTACAATCAAAGTATGAGTTATACCTGGGTGCTCCAGTGTATTTATAGTGACGAGGCGTGACCTTTTTAGATAAGTCTTATCTTACCTTCTAGGTGAGGTTAGCTTATCTTCATGGGAACCGCCCTTCTCTCTGTAGGTTTGGGCTGCCTTAGAATTTGGGACTTGTTCCTCTATTTGGGCCCTTCTTTGGGCTTTCCTGTGACTTGGCCGAGCTCTTTGAGAAGAGGTCGGGTCATCCTGACCTGAAGAGGTCAGTCGCTTTGTCTGTAGAACATCCCGGGTCGGACAGCTTTGACCCAGGGTATGAATAGTGCCCTTGCTCGAGCTCGGTCTTTATCTGGAGGTCGAGTCTTGGTCTTCAAGCCTGCTCGGGTAAAGCCGAACTCGAGCATTTTGTCGCTTTATCTTTGTAGAGCTCCTTTTTGAATGTGGAACGTTTCTGCTTCTTTAAGCGCGCGCTTTTGCATTAGCGCTCTAGCTTTGGAAACGTGCGAGGGTTTAACACCCTCATTAATGGGCTTTTTAATGCTCCGCTTTCTCTGGGTCTCTTTATTTTTAAACTTCGCATTTGAAAAAGGTTTGTTTTCTTCGTAACCTTCTTTCTCTCTTTTCTATTTTCTCTGTGATTTTCTCATTTCCTCCTACGACATTTGCTTGGCAATCGTTTGGTGTTGCTCTTGGAGTGCGATTTTGGTTTCCTTCTTTCTTCACTTTCGTCAGCGCTTCTTCTTTTCCTCAGGTTGGTTCTTTTCCCTGCTTCTTTACTTGCTTTGGAATGTGATTCTTCAATAAAGTTTTGATTTTGCCTGCATCTATGTTGGAAAGTTTGAATCTTTTCATATTGCCATGCTTGACTGCCGCTGTGATGTACATGTTCTGGTCCTCTTTTCGCCCTTCCGTTTAATGTTTCTAGGGTTTTGCATGTTGCTGCTGCTTGAAAAAGGTTGTTCCTTTAGTGGTTTTAGGTTCTGTTGGTAGTTTCTCTTTTGGTGAACACGATGTTTTGTTTGATGATTTCTGCTTTGGTTGTTGTTTCTGGTTTGAAAGGGGAACGTTGCTTCTGGGGTGTGAATCTTGTAAATCTCCTTGGGTTCTTGTATTGTGGCTTGCCCCCAAATGGTGCCCCAGGATTTTCAATGTAAGTCCTGGGGACTCCTTTTGTTGCTTGTAATGTACTGGGTTATGTGGTCGAGTTGTTTTGCTGCTGTCCAAGATGTGTTTTAGTAATCCGATATTATTTTCTTTATTGTAGGACTAGTTGGTCTTATGGCTTCTCACAAGAATATTGTTGAGACGTCTTCCCGAGTCCTTGAGGGCATGGCTGATTGGGTAGATTCCATGGTTTTTCTATGTCATTCAGTGGTGGATTCCGACTTTTATAGAGAGCTGCGAAAACACCATAGGGTCTGTGGTAGTGGTGCCCAGGAAGAGAACGAGCTGGTAGCGCCTGATTCCAATGAGAGAGTTTGTTTTCCTACTTCTGTTGAGGGGGAGCGTCCCTACTTTTATACTTATGAATACTTCTTTAGTCTGTTGGACATTACTTTTCCTTTTTTCGCTTTTGAGACCAACCTGTTGTGGTCTTGTAACATTGCTCCATCCCAGCTTCATCCCAATTCGTGTGGTTTTATAAAAAATTTTCAGCTGCTGTGTCAAGAGTTAGGCATCAAGCCTTCTCTAACTCTTTTCCTTTATTTGTTTGTTTCGGCCAAGCCTGGGGCCTCTTCAAAAAAGAAAGCTTCTTGGGTTTCCTTTAGATCTGCCCAAGGGCACAAGGTATTTGCCATGTATGATAAGTCCTTTAAGGATTTTAAAAATTATTTCTTTAAAGTACGAGCTGTTGAGGGGGTTCGCCCCTTTTTTCTTGATGAAAATGATGAGCCTGCTTTTCCTCTTGAGTGGCAAAAGAATGTCATAGTGTCTCGGTATACTTGGAAGATGTTGGACGGGGTCGAACAGGCCTTTGTGAGCGTATTGGAGGATATTTGGGGGGAGCCTCCGCATCTGGATACTAAGAAATTTTTGGGGGACCCCTCTTTGGTCCAAAAAGTGTTGGGTATTGTTTTTATCCCTGTGATCCATGACTTTTATTTGCTGATTTTGTTTTTTCTATTTTTCAAAAATGTCGAAAAATACCGACTCCATGAAGGCTTTCAAAAAAGCCAGGAAGGCAGCTGCTGCACAAAACATCTCGGTCAAGGCGGCAGGGGAGGGATCTTCTCAAACCACCATGTAACCGCCTGTACCAGGTTCCCCTGGGTAGAGGAGGGTGATCCCTACTCCTCGGGTTCGCCTGTTAGATCCTCCACAAACTTCTACTACTGCTTCTGGTGCTTCTTCCTCAAAAAGGCATAAAACAAATGAGCCCTTTAACTGGATGCCCCAGATTTTGATGCTGTCGAGTTTGTCAACCAGCAAGTTGCCCCTTATGGTACGCTTTCTATGGATGATGTGTCCCTTCTTCAGCATTTAGATTTTATCACCAGAAACAGTGTGAAGATGGCACATATGGGTGCGGCTATTTTTCGAACTGTTCAGGGTATCCCGATTCATGCTACGAAGTCTTTCATGGAAGAGGCTAAATCGGAGTTTAATCGGATCAAGGGTCTGAAGGAGGAATTGGAGGTGAAGTTGGCGAAGGTAGAAAAGGAACTGGAGGGTGAGAAGGCTAGCTCTATCGCCTTGGCGGCTTCCTTGAAGTTGGCTGAGGACATGGCGTTGAAGCACAAGGATAGCTATGTCTCAGCTTATAGGGAGTTGGTGCATCTCCAGGATGACTTGGAAACTTCTCGGGTTAATTATGCCGAGCTCCAAGGTCACCTTGTGGGCAGCGTGACTGCCGCCTATGAGAACCTGATGGAGCAGTTCCAGATTGTTGCCCTGATGCCGATTTGAATCTTGTTAGTCTTGATAACGTAGTAAAGGATGGCAAGATTGTCCCGGATGATCCCGATGATGACATTGAACCTCCTCCTACGCCTTCTCTTAAAACTTCTGCTATGCCGGTTTCTTCAGCCCCCTCAACCGTAGTTGAGCCAGATCCTGATTGTCAGATCTTGAATCGAGGCGATGGGACAGTGGATACAGTGCCTCTCCAGACTCGTCCTCCTTCACTCCGGGATGCTGCTATTGGGAAACCTTTGGACTCTCTTTGATTATTTCTGATGAATTTGTGTATAGCCCGGCCTGTGGGCTTTGAACTTTTTATTTTGTAAATGGTGTTTTATTGACTGTTGATACTTTCTGTTGCTTGTTTAGCAACTTTGTTTTGAAAAACAAAGTGACTTTCGAGCTTTCTGGGCTGATTTGGGTGACCTCTGAAGCTTTGCTATTATAATTTAGTAGTTTTTATATCCTGTATGCTTTGCACTTGTCTTGGCACCTTTGTAGGTTTTTATCTGACATGATTAACTTGATCCTTTGGCCTAACGTTGCTCTCATCAATCTTGAACTGTTGTTTATCGTAATACTGATATTGTCGAACTTGGTTTTTGATTTGTTTGTAGCCCTCCTTTTTGGACCTTACTCAAGGTCTCTTCCAAGGGTAGCTTTATCGTGTCGATTCTGGTCAAATTACTCGGTAATCCTTTTTTTGGGACTTTGTTCGTGTCTCTTTCAGGGATTACCTTCGTAGCTTTGTATCTTGGACCGACTTTGTCATGCCGGGCTTTTGTCGAGTTACTTGATAATCCTCTTTCTTGGACCTTGTTCAGGTCTCTTTCAGGGATTTATCTTTTGTAACTTTATCTTTTCGGGCCGACTTTGTCATGTCGGGCTTTTGTTGAGTTACTTGATAATCCTCTTTCTTGGACCTTGTTCAGGTCTCTTTCAGGGATTTATCTTTTGTAACTTTATCTTTTCGGGCCAACTTTGTCACGTCGGGCCCTGTCGAGTTACTTGATAATCCTCTTTTTTGGACCTTGTTCAAGTCTCTTTCAGGGACTATTTTTTGTAACTTTATCTTTCCGGGCCGACTTCATCATGTCGAGTTACTTGATAATCCTCTTTCTTGGACCTTGTTCAGGTCTTTTTCAGGGATTTATCTTTTGTAACTTTATCTTTCCGAGCCGACTTTGTCACGTCGGGACCTGTCGAGTTACTTGATAATCCTCTTTTTTTGGACCTTGTTCAGGTCTCTTTCAGGGATTATTTTTTGTAACTTTATCTTTCTGGGCTGACTTTGTCATGTCGGGCCTTGTCGAGTTATTTGATAATCCTCTTTTTTGGACCTTGTTCAGGTCTCTTTCAGGGATTATTTTTTGTAACTTTTTTGTAGGAGTCCGACTTCCTCATGTCGAGCTCTTCGAAGTTATAGTAATCCTCTTTTATAGGGTTGGCCAGACCTCTTTCCAAGGCTTTACTTATAACTTGGTTTGTTGTGGTTGGTCCGACTCTTCGTGTTGGCCAACCTTTAAGTTATTTTATAGCAATCCACTTTATTAGGACCTCGTCAGGTCCTTTCTATGGATCACTTTCTATAACTTCTTGTATTATTCTTGTTTTCATCTTTGCTGATTTTGTAAAATTTGGGTTTTTAGCCCTCGTTCTTATCGTGATTGCACAGTGAATTCGGTTTTCACTTTCTGTCGATCTGTAGCTTTACAATCGGGCGATGAATGTTTTCAGAATAATACGACTTGAGCGTTTGTAGAGAATCTGGACAAATTTCATTAAAAGAAAATGCAAATATACATGAGGAATTAATTTCCTAAGTCGGGTGATTCGTAGGTCTTGGCGGGGCGCCTCGTTAAAAAACCTTTTTCAGGAAAAAGAGTGCCCCTTGTCCAAGATCTTTTATCACCCCTAGCTACAGTACCTTCTTAGGTTGCAGGCGTCCCATGATCTAGGATGCTCTCGCCCGTCGAGTTCGGAAAGTTTGTAGTAGCCCTTTCCCAATACTTCTATGACTTGGAAGGGTCCTTTCCAGTTTGCTGCCAGCTTTCCTTCTCCAAGTCGAGTTGTTCCTATATCGTTTCGGATTAGGATAAGGTCGTTTTCAACAAAGGCCCGCTGTATTACTTTTCGGTTGTATCTGGAGGCCATTTGTCTTTTCAGCGCCTCTTCCCTTATCCGAGCTTTCTCTCGGATTTCTGGAAGTAAGTCGAGCTTTTCCCTTTGAAGTTGGGAATTGACTTTTTCACTAAAATGGATTACTCTGGGTGATCCTTCTTCGACCTCTACTGGAATCATTGCCTCCATTCCGTAAGCTAATCGGAAGGGTGACTCCTTTGTCATGGAATGAGGAGTTGTTCAGTACGCCCATAGGACTTGTAGGAGCTCCTCAGCCCAGGCTCCATTTGCATCCTGTAATCTCCGTTTTATCCCTGCTAATATAACTTTGTTAGCAGCTTCGGCTTGCCCATTGGCTTGGGGGTGCTCAACAAAGATGAATTGTTGTTTTATATTCAGGTCGGCCGTTAGTTTTCTGAAACCTGCGTCTATGAACTGGGTACCATTGTCTGTAGTGATGGAGTATGGAACTCCGAACTTTGTGACGATGTTTCTATACAGGAATTTCCGACTTTTTTGAGCTGTGGCATTGGCTAGGGGTTCTGCCTCGATCCATTTCGTGAAGTAGTCTATTCCTACTATGAGGAATTTGACTTGTCCTGATCCTTGAGGAAAAGGTCCGAGGAGATCGAGTCCTCATTTTGCGAATGGCCAAGGTGAGGTTACGCTGATGAGTTCCTCTGGCGGAGCGGTGTGGAAGTTGGCATGCTTTTGACATGGCGAACATGTCCTTACGAATTTTGTGGCTTCTTTTTGTAGGGTTGGCTAATAGAATCCTGCCCGTAGTACTTTTTTGGCGAGTGCTTGCGCTCCGAGGTGATTGCCACAAATGCCACTGTGTACTTCTTCTAAGATATCTTTAGTGTTGGAAGTCGGCACGCATTTTAGCAATGGTGTTGAAATCCCTCTTTTGTATAAAGTATTATTTATGATGGTATAGTATTGTGCTTTCCATTTTAACCTCTTTGCCTCTTTCTTATCTGTAGGGAGGGCCTCAGTTGTGAGGTAATTAATTATGGGGGTCATCCATCCCTGATTGCGACCTGTTATGGCTAAGACCTTTTCTTCTTCTAAGATTGATGGCTTCTGTAGAATTTCTTGGATAAGGCTTCTATTGTTGCCTCCTGGTTTGGTACTGGCTAGTTTTGAGAGTGCATCGGCCCGGGCATTCTGTTCTCGGGGTATGTGTCGAATCTCGTACTCTCCAAGTTGTCTGAGCTGTTTCCTGGTTTTGTCCAGGTACTTTTTCATAGTAGGGTCTTTGGCTTGGTAGCTGCCTGTTATTTGTGAAGTGACTACCTGTGAGTCGCTGAAGATGATAAGTTTTTGAGCTCCGACCTCCCTAGCCAGATTCAAACCAGCTAGTAGTGCTTCATATTCCGCTTGATTGTTTGAGGCAGGGAACCCAAATTTGAGGGAGAGTTCGATCTGGGTCCCCTGGTCGCTTTCAATTATTACGCTTGCATCACTTCCCATTTTATTTGAGGAGCCGTCCACATATAGATTCCATTCTATGGGGTTTTTGGTGTCTCCGTAAATTCCGCAATGAAGTCGGCCAGATATTGAGATTTGATGGTCGTCCGAGCTTCGTATTGAAGATCGAATTCGGACAGCTCGACTGCCCATTGCAAGATTCTGCCTGCCAAATCTGTTTTCTGTAAGATTCTTTTTATGGGCTGTTGGTCCGAATTTTAATGGTGTGAGACTGAAAATATGGGCGAAGTTGTCGATATGTTATTATGAGAGCGTAAGCGAACTTTTCTATTTTCTGGTAGTTCTGCTCGGACCCTTGTAACGCTTTGCTGATAAAGTATATAGGTTGTTGCCCACTGTTGTCTTCTCAGACCAGTGCTGAGGCTATTGCCTGATTTTCCATTGCGAGGTACAAGATGAGTGGTTTCCCTTCCCGTGGCCGACTTAATATAGGTGGCTGTCCCAGAAATTTTTTGAAGTCTTGGAAGTCTTGCTTGCATTCAACTGTCCATTCAAACTCCTTTCCCTTCCTTAGAATGGCGTAGAAGGAGAGAGATCGCCCTGCACTTGTCCGGGTTTGCTTCGATTCCTCTCTGTGTGATCATAAAACCCAAGAATTTACCAGCTTCTACTGTGAAGGTACATTTTGTGGGATTGAGTCGCATGCCGTGTCGTCTTATGGTGTTGAATACTTGTGTCAGGTCGGATAATAACATTTCGTCGTTTTGCGTCGTCACTAGCATGTCGTCTATGTAGACCTCCATGATCTTTCCGATGTGATCCGAAAAAACTTTGTTCATTAATCTTTGGTAAGTGGCTCCCACGTTTTTGAGACCGAAGGGCATAACAATGTAGCAGTAATTTGCCTTTGGGGTTAAGAAAGAGGTTTTTTCTTGGTCGGGCGGGTACATTGGGATTTGGTTATATCCCGAGTATGCGTCCATAAAGGAGAGGTATTTGTATCCAGAGGAGGCATCTACCAGTGCGTCGATGTTTGGGAGCGGATAATAATCTTTCGGGTAAGCTTTATTGAGATCGGTATAGTCGGTGCACATTCTCCACTTCCCATTTAACTTTTATACCAAAACGACATTAGCAAGCCATAGCGGGTATTTGACTTCTCTTATGAAGCCTGCCTCCAGTAGAGCTCGTACCTGTTCTTCCACTACTTGAGAGCGTTCTGGCCCTAGCTTTCTGTGCCTTTGTTGTACTAGCCGAGATCCTGGGTAGACTGCTAGCTTGTGGCACATTAGTTTGGGATCTACGGCTGGCATGTCTACGGCCTTCCACGCAAAGAGGTCGGCGTTGTCGCGTAGAAACTGTATGAGTGATTCTTTTATGTCCCCTTTTAGGAGTGTGTCGATGTTGGTTGTTTGGTCCGGGGTGTTCCCGATTTGGATTTTCTCTATTTCTTCTTCAGGTTATGGGCGGAGCTCCTCCTACCTCCGAACTCCACCAAGCTCGATTATGTAGAATTCTTCTCCTCTGCCTCTAAGGTTTAGACTTTCGTTGTAACAGCAGCGCACCATCTTCTGATCTGCCTTTACTGTGAATATTCCTTCTGAGGTTGGGAACTTCATGCATAGATGTGGAGTCGAGACTATTGCGCCGAGTTGATTTAACGTTGTCCGACCTATTAGGGCATTGTAGGCTGAGCTTACGTCAACAACGATGTAATCTATTTTGAGTGTTCTTGACTGACTTCCCTTTCCAAAAGTTGTGTGGAGCGGGATGTATCCCATTGGTTGAACCGGGGTATCTCCTAACCCGAACAGACTGTCCAGATATGCTCTGAGTTCATTTTCTTCCAAGCCGAGTTTGTCAAAGGCGGTTTTGAATATAATATCGGCAGAGCTTCCCTGGTCTATTAATGTCCGGTGAAGATTTGCGTTTGCTAGTATAATAGTGATGACCATGGGATCGTCATGCCCTAACGTGATGCCGGATGCGTCTTCCTTGGTAAAAGTAATCGCCGGGATGTCGGGTGTTTCCTTTTTTTCTGTGACGTGGTATACATCTTTGAGATGTCTTTTGCGGGATGATTTGGATATTCCTCCTCCGGCGAATTCACCGTGTATCATGTGGACATGTCTTTCTGGCGTCCGGGATGATCGCGCGGTTGGTCCGACGTCTTCTGCTCTTCTTCTTTTCCTTTGTTCATCATCACGGGTGGCCAGGTATCGATCTAGCTTTCCTTCTCGTACGAGCTTTTCTATGACATTTTTAAGTCAAAACACTCATTGGTGGAGTGTCCGCGGATCTGATGGTATTCACAATATTCAGCCCGGTTTCCTCCTCCTTTTTTACCTTTGAGTGGTCGAGCTGGTGGTATTTTTTCTGTGTTACAAACCTCTCTGTAGACATCCACAAGAGACACCCGAAGAGGGGTGTAATTGTGGTATTTTTTTATTTTCTCTCCATGTCGATCTTCCTTTTTTCTGGAATCTTTGTCTTTATCCCGAGGGGTGAACCCTGCTTTTGAGGTCTCTCCTAATCGGGAGTTTTCCTCCATGTTGATGTACTTTTCCGCTCGCTCCTGCACCTCGTTCAGAGATGTAGGGTACTTCTTTGATATGGATTGACTAAAAGGCCCTTCTCGCAGGCCATTAATGAGACCCATGATGGCAGCTTCTGTTGGAAGGTTTTGTATATCCATGCATGTTTTGTTGAATCTCTCCATGTAGTTACGCAAGGTTTCCCGCTCTCCTTGTCTGATTCCTAGTAAGCTCGGAGCATGTTTAGCTTTGTCCATTTGGATGGAGAATCTGGCCAGGAACTTCTTGGCCATGTCATCGAAACTCGAGATGGATCTTGGAGGGAGGTTGTCGAACCATCTAATTGTTGTTTTTGTTAAAGTATTTGGAAAGGTTTTGCAACGAACTGCATCTGAGGCATCGGTGAGGTACATTCTGCTTCTGAAGTTGCTGAGATGATGGCTGGGATCTGTAGTACCGTCGTATAAGGTCATGTCTGGGAGTTTAAAGTCCTTTGGGATTTTTGTCTTCATGATTTCTTTGGTGAATGGGTCTTGCTCCTTTCGTGCGTTATCTTCGAGAATAGATCGGCTGGCTTTAGTCTTGACATCGGCTTCAAGTTTTAGGAGTTTGTTCTCAAATTTCCGGCGTCGCCTTATTTCTCTTTGTAGATCCTTCTCGGCCTCTCGTTGACGTAGAACATCTTCCTCAAGTTGTTTTAACGGATCTTGAAATGCCTCCAGGGCTCCCTCGTTTGGGGAGTTCTTATTGTTGATTTGGGGAGTATCTTTTGGTGTTGTGTCCGCGTTTTTATGTGACGTTCTTTCTTCTAGATCTGAGGTGTGATCATTGTCATGGTCGTCTGCCATGGCAATGGGATGACTTCCAGGTTCTCCGGCAACGGCGCCAATGTTCCGAGGGTTACTTGAAACTAGAGGTCGATCTCGGACGAGATCTTCTATGCTGGTCGGAGCTGCGAAGTCCGATCTGATGATGGTGATCAGAGTTGTTGTGTCTGACTCGTTGGACTTGGTGATGATGCTGATCATTCGTCCCCGGAGGGTGGGGGGTACCTGCAAGGGACTCTAATATTTAAGTTAGCAAGGGTATTAATCAGGTATTAAGTAGAATCAGAGTATGAGTTATACCTGGGTGCTCCAGTGTATTTATAGTGACGAGGCGTGACCTTTTTAGATAAGATAAGTTAGTTATCTTATCTTATCTTACCTTCTAGGTGAGGTCAGCTTATCTTCATGGGAACTGCCCTTCTCTCTGTAGGTTTGGGCTGCCTTAGGATTTGGGACGTGTTCCTCTATTTGGGCCCTTCTTTGGGCTTTCCTATGACTTGGCCGAGCTCTTTGAGAAGAGGTCGGGTCATCTTGACCTGAAGAGGTCGGTCGCTTTGTCTGTAGAACATCCCGGGTCAGACAGCTTTGACCCAGGGTATGAACAGCATTAAATACCAGGCGCGGAGAATGAAGCGACGAGTGACGTCTTTGGAACAGACAAAACCCACTCATGCGTAAGTGGCACGCCCCATCACGAACGACCGACGTGGCGAGAACTCAACCAAGGTGAAAATGGACGAAACACGCTAGCAACGGCGCACGCGACAATGGCTGGCGCGTTGGGGGCATTATTCCGACCCAGCCCAGCTGGCCCAATGCCAGGGTCCGAGCGGCCGGCCGACCCGACGGGTTGACAAAACCCGAACCAGTGGGCAATCCAAGCATCCCTCCACGAGGCTCCTGGCAGCTGGGGAAGGAAACTTCTTGGAAGGTGGGACTGCCCATGAGGGGCCCACCCCAGCACGGACTATATAAGGGGAGGGCCCTACCCCTCCCCAGAGGTATGACACCTATCCTTTACTTTTTTTGCCACCTTGTACGGATTCTGACTTGAGCGTCGGAGTCCCTTTTGCAGGTGGCTCCCCCCCACGTCACACCGACCAGTCGATAAGATCCTCGAGCCCTCCTCCTCTCTCCGCCACACCAGTCCGTGAGATCCAATCACCCGCGAACAATCCGGATCCAGATCTCCCGTCAATCCAGAGTACCCAAGACCTCCGACCTGTTCAGGAACCGAGCAATCGAACACTATGTTCTGTATATTTTTTCTTAGGATTTAGATGATTCTTTTTATTAGTTTTGGATGATTCTTTTTCCTATATTTTGTATTTTTTTTTAGGATTTTAGATGATTCTTTATCTTATATTTTGGTATTTTTGTTTTTTGGAGTTTCAAATTTTTTTTTAAAAAGAAAAATTAAAGTTTGTGTAATAATTGATAAAAGATGATTAGAGTAAGAAGAGATAATTAATAATTATTAATTTTGCATCTTTTAAAATAAGAAATTTAAATAATTATTAATTAATAATAATTAATTAGTATTGGTTTACTATAGTGGGCTGCCGATTAAAATAACAATATCGAAAACAATTACCTATGTAACTATCCAAAACTTAAGATCATAAGTATTTTTTTGTTCCAACACTCTAGAGAGTTTAAAGACACATGGGGCTTTCTTATGGAGAATTTGTGTCAAGGATTATGTATTGCATTCCTCGTGTGATTGATGTTTAAAAGTGGCAACTTGTTAACAAAGAAGAAGATATACATTTTAACCCGAGGCAAATTTAGGGAAAATAACTTAGGGAAAGTCTATGGTGCTCATTGCGAGAATTAACATGTGAAGTTGACACTACATGGCGAGTTGTAATTTGGACGTGTGCAAATAATTTTTAACTATGATAACCAATTTGAAAAAATAACTGTTAAGAAATCACATTCATTCTATTTTTTTGTTGAAGAAAGGAGATTAATTAAATGTGATTAGGTGATTAAATTTAGGATGTTGTTGGGTTGAACTTTTGACATGCTAATGAATCAGGAGTGATATAACCTTTTTTTTGATAATTTTCACAAATTAGAATATCATGTCAAAAACAATGGTCAAATAAGATGGAAAATATGAATACTATGTATTATTAAAAAAAATAAAGTATTAACCAAGTTAGGTTAGTCTAATGGTTAGTTTATTAGTCCACTTAAGTAAGTATTGGAGAGTTCAAATCCTATCTTATGCATGTATATAAATATTTATTTATTATTTTTCTTATAATTTAAATAAAATATTTTCTATAGAACTAAAAAGATCTTATAAAAACCTAAAAGTAGGTTTATATTTAGATATCTTATGCACAAAAATCTTTTTATCTATTAATTATATTTGGGTATAACGATATAAAAGTACTTTTTTGTTTATTTATTACATAAAAAATATCTTTTTAAAAAAAGATATTTTTATTTTTCTAGTACTTTTATTTTTACTGTTAGAAATTTGCCAAACACCCTAAACAATACATGAAAGATATTTTTTTATTAAGATAATGGTTCCTAAACAAGCACTTTGTTGAGCTTGTACTTGTTCTCCAGATTATCGACCTTGTTCTTATAGTGTTGTTATGTACGATGTTTCGTTAATTATTTAACTTTGATCTCACAGTAGGATTACATTGAAGCTAAAGAAATTTTTTTTGGATTCAAATAGGACACTTTAAACTTTAAGGACCAAAATAGAATTACGCCCAAATATAAAGACTAATTTAATATTTTACCCAATTAAAAAATTATCTTACCAAAGCAATTTTAATATATTATAGATGTTTGAATTAATTACCATTCATGAAGTAATATAAAATAAATATCTATAATAAGATGTAATTGATATTTAAAAAAAAAAACAATGAGCATTACTCATTATATATTTTCTGAATTAGTTACCATTCATTTATAAATTCATTTTTTTATTTATCGTTGAATAATAATTTATTATTTTTAAAAAATTATTACTCAAATAAATAAATAAATAAATAATTTTTTATTATTTTAAATTTACTTAAATAATAATTTATTGCTCTTGAAAGATTATTACTCAAATAAATTAAAAATAAAAAAGACTTTTTTTATTATAATAGATTTATTTGAATCATAACTCAGTAAAAATAATAAATTATTACTCAAATAAATTTATTGTAATAAATATTTATTTTTCTTTTTTTATTTTTTTATTTGAATAATAATTTTTTAACTAAACAAATAAATTATTACTCAAATAATAAATTATTACTAAAAGATAAATAAATAAATGATTAGATTAATAAATAAATAAATAAACAGTAATTACTTAAAAATATATAATGACTAGAGTGAGTTATTTTTTTGAAAAAATAATAAGTATATATTATAATAGATATTTAATGAGGTACTAGGAAGGGTTAATATAATGGAATTTAATTCGGACAACAGTTAAATACATGTTAAAATAAATTGAGAAGCTAAGGTTTTACTACTCAATTGTAATATGATTATAGACTTAGTAAAATGTTTAGTAATAGATTATTATTTATATTTCTGGTGTATTTGTGGTCCATACGAATAATTGTAATAAATTTTTTGGCATGGCATATCACTCTTGTCCCATCCCATCAATATGTCAAAAGTTCAGCCCATCAACATTTTAAGCTTAATTACTTAATCACACTTAATTAACCTCCTTTCTCCAATAGAAAATGGAACACATCTAGCTACGTCAGAGTTGTTTCATCAACTCCGTTGCTGTGGTTGAAAGTTACTTGTACGCGTCCAAATCACAGCTTGCCACATAGTGTCAACTTCACATGAGTTCTGCGGTTAGTACTATAGACTTTCTCAACAACTTATTAATATGTATTGAGTTTAATAATTCACCTACTAGTAATTAGTTGTTAATCGCTACTTCTATCACATATTTAAGGTTCAAATCTCATTTTGCATTTTCAACATTAACAAAGTGGTTTATTTTTTTATGGACAACTATTTTGTCAATGCGTCTTTTTTTTATTTTTTTATTGTTTTTAACCATTTTGTTCAATAAATCTTTTCTTTATTGTTTCTTTTATTTTTAGAAAAGTATATATATAAAAATTAAATTATTTTAATATTTGTTTATTTTCTCATAATATTAAAATAATATGTTAAATAAATTGTTTATTAATATGAATATTTAATATATCTTATTTACTAATTTATTTTAAATACATGTATAAGAAATATTAGAACAAATGATCCATATTATTTATGTTTTATTCTTTAATAATATATTATAAAAATTAGAATTTCATGCAAAAAGAAAAAAACTTTTGATATATAAGTTTTTTAAAAAGTATTTTTAGTTATAAATAATATTAAATATAAAATTATTAATATCATGGATAAATCCAAGCATACTCATAAAAGAGAAAGTCAGATTCAAGAGAAGATCAGATTTTATGGATGTTTTGTAATTATTTTTTAATAGACTTAATATGTTCAACACAAAGATCGTTAGTGAAACTCTTAACAAAGCAATCTAAAAATTTAGTACTCTTTTCTTTTCTAACATTAGAAAATTCTATGGATCTAATCAATTTCATTTTTTGATAGGTAGGATCCTTAAATAAGAGGCAAGCCTAGAACATACGTGAAATTAGGAAGAAAAGATAGGCATATTAAAGAATCAAGCTTTCAGAGAGAGAGAGAGAGAATTTTAACAAGTATTCATGATGAATATTTTACAATGAATTTTTTATTGGAGCTAAGTTGTTCTTTTATAAGGATGGACACCTCTGTATATATAGAAATTCTCTTCTAATAAAGACAAGATACGTGGCAAATAAGAAGAAATCTTATCTCCAGCTATATCATTATATAAGGACAAGTAACTTTAGACAAATCACTAAGATACAGACACGTGGAAGATAAGAATAAGAATCTTATCAACTCCATTATTGTATATTTATTGTACACTCATAATTATTTATTGACTAAGGATCAGAACTTAGTGATGGGCTCATGCTCCGTAATGTCATCTATTTGTGCTTGATGAAAATAATAATCACCAAGTCGTTCTTCAGTGTCATCGTCAATTCCTGCATCCACGTGTGTTGGGCTAGATAAGAGTGGATAAACTCTTGCATCTGATTCTTCTTCATAATTGTAAGTGTTCTGAGAAAGTGGTGGATTATTCTATGAATTTGAGTCATGTTTGACAAGATTGTTGAGACAAATTTTTTCATCTGTGGGACACATCTTTGAGTATTCTACTATGTTGACGATGTTGCATATTGTATAGAGAATTTTTTGCTTGTAATGTAACTGTCTCCTCGGAACAAAAGAGCAATCATTTATGCTTCTTTTTATGAGAAATATTCCATATTTCATGAATTCTCAGTGCATTGTAAAGTTTTCCTCATCAGGATGGAATTGAGACAAACATAGTCATAAGTTGTTCAAGGAATAATTTCGATAATTGCCTATATCACAAAGCAGGTGATTCATAACGAGAGCAGAAAAAACTATAGCACAATCATATTAAGCAGAAAGTACCTATATGAACCATAACATTTCTTTTAGGATTAGTCCCTTGATGATGGGAATAATGCATATTAAAATATCGAGGGTTGGCTGTTATTTGTGTAACAAAGATGAGTTTGTGTCGCTAGTAAAATAGATATTGTCGGGTTAGAGTTTTGATTTTAGTAAAATTTGAAGATTAATTTAAAAAATAAATAATTTTTTAGAGATAAATTTAACTATTAATCTATACTTATCATGATTTAGTCGATGAATTTTTTATTGTGCTTTTCTATAGTTTGGATTGCATGCAAGTCGTTCGTTTTTATATTAGGGCATCAAAATTGTATTGGATTATCTTACAACACTGATTTATGTACATGAATGTGGATTTAAGTTTTATATATATAATTTATGTATACGTCCATATGGATAAAATTAAGAACATTAAGGATTAAGTTTATTTTTTTATTTTAAAAATTATTATTTTAGTGTTATACATATTTATTTTGTTGGAAGTTTAAATCTTTTATTTTATGATATATTGTGAATTTAATTTTATTTCACAATGATATTAATAATTTTCGTACCTAGATATATGTATAACTAATAAAGATTCACAATATTATATAGATATTATATATTATACCTAATTATTTTGTTTATTATTTTTGTGTTATATTATTTGATTTTGTTATATAAGAAAATTAGTAACAATTTAAATTATTATACCCATTATTTTTATAAAGTTTTAGTTTTAAAATAAATTGATTGAATATTATGTCGTTAAAATAGTTTTTTGTGAAAATTTATTTATTTTAAAACATTAGGAATATGGCGATATATAATTCATGTGAATATTAGTCCGCCTAAAAGAAAATCTATATTTGGCCGAATTACATACGCATTGATGGTAACTATATGCTTGGGTAGCAAGTTAAAAATAAGTTAATGCTTATTATTTATGCGAACAATAATTGACCCAAAGAAAAATTATTATATGACCAAATAATAAAATTATTGAATTTTATGTTTATTTTTTATTTAATTATGCAACCATTAATCGGCCTAAAAGATGGTTGATGTTTGGTCAATTGATAGAAAATATATATGTGGTAATAAATAAGTAAAATTCTCAAGTTTTCATGTGAACAATGAGTCAATCCAAAAATAGACTTATTGTTTGACAGAATTTTGTTGAAAATATTTAGTAAACCATACAAAATGAATCGATCCACATACATTATATAGACATATCAAATCCTAAATCGGTTTTGCCCATATCTTGAATGCATTTAAAATTTTAAATTGTTAAGTTTTTAATTTAAAAACTTTAAATTGTTTTTTTTTTTCAAAATCGAATATACTTATTTGTATACACTTATTTGTATTACATTGAACTAAATATTTAATTTAAATTATTTATATAAAATTAGATAAAATAAACAAATTAAATTAAATCAAATCGTAACAAATTTTAATTACATTAGCTAAATTGTTTTTTGCTTTATTCTAAATACATAACACTCTAAATATATAAGAAAAATCACCCATATAAATCATAGGCATAAAAAAATTATGTAGATCACTTAAATTAAAACACATTACGCACATGTTCCTTATGGACATTCTTATATGAATCGATACAAATAGACTCAAATTAGCCATACTGGTACTAAATCGAATCAGTATCAATCGAAATAGTAGGTACAAATATAAATCGAAGGAGGTTGATTCAATTTACTCAAATTCCTAATAGATCGATTAAGGCAAATTCGATTTACTCATGCTAATAATAAACAAGTAAATCGACTGGTGGTACTTCAATTTACATGGAGGGAAGCCAATGAATAAAACTACATAATTCAATTCGATTTAGTATGAACATACAAACTTATATAAATGGATGGAAGCTAATTTTATTTACCATGGTGCAAACGTATGTAAATAGTTGTTGAGTGTGAATTTTTTATTATAGTGAACCTCACAATGGCTAGTGATGAGAGGTTTTTAGTTTTGGTGTACTATAGAGGATCGATAAAAAAAATATGTTATGGAATTAAGTTTACTGATAAGGATTCGCTTAGTATTTTTCTCAAACCTTCAACAAGTTTCACCAAGTTTCAGAATACTATAATCCGAAGACTGGGGCTGCAAGGCGTGAAACGGGTGGAGAAGTTATTCTACAAAATTTTGATTTATGTTTTGTGAGATGATGTGAAGTATGATTTGTTCGTCATAGGCAGCGACGAAGATTTGCAAGTTCTATTCCATTGTCATCGGCAATTCCTAGAGGTGAGGACTCCTGAGCTGTTGGCCAAGCTTGTGGATGTGGTCTCTAGTTCATGAGGTTTTAACTGGAATCCTTAGCCTTCTGCCACGGTAGCCTACTCTAATTTGAGACCTGTTAGAGCCTCTTTGTCTCTCCCAGTGTTTGAGCCTGAGGCAGTTTTGGTTGCCTTTCCATCCTTCGTTGCTGATCTAAATCGCACTCGTGACGGAGAAGTGGGTGACACTGGACACTTTGGTGATGTTGCGATTGCAATGGCCAGCATTCCTGATGTGGTACCAGAATTCTGACAGAGTGGAGTATTGGATGGTG
>NC_029775.3:101301825-101303354 GCF_000817695.3 Arachis duranensis
TCAAGATGAGGATGATGATGATGTGGAGCCCGCCACTATTGTCGATGATAGCAATGATGAGGATGCGAGGAGTACTCTAGCTAGGAGTGGTGAAGCGGCTAGTTCAGGAACTCCGTAGTACCCCCACACTTTTCAACTTCAGACTTGGATGCCATGAGACAACAGGGAGAACCTATCGTGCCTCGAGGCTTTGGGACAAGAGACACACAGGATACATGAGGACTAGTTGAGTTTCAAGTTGGTCAGCAGTTTCAGGATAAAGAGAAAGTCGTGCTAAGCTTGAAGACTTACAACATCCGACGTAGGATTGAGTATAAAGTGTTGGAATCCGATTATCGCAAGTACCATGAGAAGTGTGAGGAATTCGGCAACAGGTGCACCTGGTTGATTCATATTAGTCTCCAGCAGCGCAGGGGTATTTGGGAGGTAAAAGGGTACAATAGACCGCATTCTTGTCTGGCCACTTCGATTTCCAGTGATCACAAAATGCTTGATTACCATGTGATCTCGACTTTCATACCGCTTATGATTAGAGCCAATGTTGCCGTGTCGATCAAGGTACTGTATAATGCGACAGAGGCCCATTTTGGTTTTAAACCGACTTACATGAGGGGTTTTGATGGCTAAGCAGAAGGTCGTGGCTCAGATTTACGGAGACTAAAAATAGTCATATAATGAGTTCCCACCATGGGTGCTAGGTGTGCAGATGACAATGCCGGGTAGTGTGGCAGTGTTGAAGATGAGTCCTGTGCGACTAGGTGGCCAAATCAATGAGAAGCAAGCTTATTTTCACCATATTTTTTGGACATTCCCACCGTGTATCAAGGCCTTCCAACATTGCAAGCCCCTGGTTAGTGTCGACGGTACCCACTTGTACGGCAAATACGGTGGTACACTACTAATTACGACTGCTCAGGATGGTAATTCCAATATCATTCCTGTTGCATTCGTACTTGTGGAGAGTGAGAATGCAGAGTCATGGTCGTTCTTCTTATTCCACCTTCAGTAGCATGTAATACCTCAATCGGATATTCTAGTCATATCGGATAGGCACAACGGGATCAAGGCTGCACTATAGGCTCCTGATGGAGGTTGGCTTCCGCCTAATGCATACATGGCATTTTGTATCCGACACGTGATGGCAAACTTCGCCCTCAGTTTTAAGGGCAAGGATGCTAGGAGGTTTCTAGTGAATGCTGCTTATGCGAAGACTGAGGTTGAGTTTGACTAAAACAACATTAAATCGTAATACTCTCTACACCTTGCTATCCCATAGAGTGTGCCAACTCTGTAAACTAGTGAAAAACCATCGATCGCTGCCTCTATCATCCTTTGACATTAGAAAATCGATGTTCAGTGTGGGTCACGACTGATGCTGTACTTAGGGCTGGAAGTGAGTCAAGCCAGCTTATGAGCTAGCTCGAGCTCAACTCGCTAATAACTCGATAAGTTAAGCTCGTGAGCTAGTGAGCCAAGATTGAGCTTGGATAAGCTCAGCTCATTAGCTCGTGAGCTGACTCAATTTTATA
>NC_029775.3:101303370-101355394 GCF_000817695.3 Arachis duranensis
TAATTATATATGTTAATGGTCTTAATTATTTAAAATTTCATATTTATTTTTTACATATAATTTTGATGTAGGACATAAATAAAAAATGTATAATTTATTGATAGATAACAATATATAAAATTGATCTTTTTAAATATTTTTTAAAATATATAAGTTATAATTTATTGATATAGAATTATAGATTATGTATTTATGTTTCTATTATTTGAGCCAGCTCGTGAGCTTTCGGTGAGCCGAGCTTGAGTTTAAGAAATAGGCTCGATTGTTAATGAGTCTAGCTCGGCTCAGTTCGGCTCACTTCCAGCCCTAGCTGTACTCCTCCAAGCTGAAGTAGAACCCAATCCACCTGATGTCACTCTATGATAGTAAAGTAGATCAATGCCATCACGAACCTCCATAATGTTGTGTGTCGTGGCTCTAGTATATTGAGATGCACTATCTGCACGATGTCCAGCGAGCTGTACAACATCCAAGTGAACTGAAAAGGAAAATTTGGTCTAATATAAGGCTTCATGACCTATATCGACACAAAATAACTGAAGAATAAAACACTTAACTGTCTGATACTCACATCACCAGGTCGAAGTAAATATATCCTCAATCTAAAATGCATAAGTCGAGGTCCCTTCTCGCTTGATGTCAGATGAAAACCTGACTGTCTGCCACCCAATAAATGTTATCAACGAGTGACAAAAAATTGTAGAAATGGCAACATAGAAAATAACTAGTAATAATTGTGTACCTTGTGGCCAACAGCCAGTGAAAGACATCAAACCCATTGGCCTAAAACCCGGGAACCTTCAGAAGATCCATAACTAGAGGAGTTGTAGTGATCCTGCCAACTTTACCACGTGCTTGTTAGCCACACGGCATAGGCACCTGTATAACCACGATAAAGTGGCAGATCCCCAACTATATTTGCCCATGTCCTCTAACTTCGCCACATACGGCAGCCACCTGATATGCATGCGGGTACCAGACTTGTCACCGAATAGTTGCGTCAATAATAGCATCCTTATGTATGCTCTCGCGTACCTCCAGATTGTCTTTTCATTTGCTCCCTCGAAAAGGTTTCTGAATGTTTCCTGCATTTAAGTGCAATTCATAGTGAAATTATCGATGTAGTCCGGTGACGGCAACACACCCAATAACTCCTTAAACCAAGCTCATGTCGGACGCCCCCTCGATGTATCGTTCGAAGTCCGTTAGACATTCACTGACGTACTGACCGTCTATCAGGAGTCCTAACTAGTAAACTATATCTTATACGTAATCGTACACTCATGACTCACTGAATGATAAATGAAAGATATGAGTCTTTGAATGTCATTTCTCCATATATTGTAATATATGGCGAGTGTAATTGAGATAATTTTTTAAACTTGTAATACATCTTAATTATACAATACTGAAAATTTATATTTAATTATTTTTTATCTTACGTATCCTAAATACATTAAGTGATAAGCATATTGCTAAGCAAAATATTTATTTTATTATGAGTAAATAGCCAAATTGGTCCCCAAAAAATAGCCCGATCTCCAAACCAGTCCTCGTAAGAAAAAGATAATAAAATTTGTCCCTGAAAATTTTGAAATTGGTAACGTTAGTCCTTCCATCAACGTTCCGTTAATTCCGTCATTGACACCATTAACTGTTGCTTATGTGGCTGTCAGTGTGGCATATCAGCATGCCAGGTTGGCGCAGAGTAGCTGGTTACAAGATATGTTTCCATGTGTTTCAAATTAGTCCTAGGTCTGTAAACCCTAATCCCTTCTTCGTCTTAAATGCCATTGTTGGTGCAGCTTGAGATTGATTCTGCAGAGACAGAAAATTCTTGACCAATTGCACGATGGGTAGCGTAGGTGGGGGTCGCAGTCGACAAGTGTCGCAATCACACGGAAGCCATGGTTCGAGCTCTTCGCTGTAGTGGCGGAGGAAGAACTCCGACCAAGTTTGCTTTTGTGGGCTGAAGACAGTGATCAAGAAATCTGGGACAAGAGAAAATCCTGATAGATTGTTCCATGCTTGTCCAAGATATCGGGTGAGTTATGAATGTAGTCTTCTTAAAACTTCAAATTATTTGAGTTAGATTTTGACAGTTTGGTACCCTGATGTTGTGCTGAAGGGCAGCCACTACAATTACTTTAGGTGGGCTGAGGACGACGAGTATGAAGGATTAGAGCACTTAGGAGAAGTTAAAACTGATGCAGAAATGGAGAGTGATGCTGCTTTCTTGAACCATAACATATCATAGAGAATGATGACCTTAGAAGCTGAAGTAAAAGCACTTAGGATGCAACTGTATTTTGGATTAATAGTTGTGATTGTGGTTTTTATGATTATGTGTATGTTCTTTAGTGGGAAGTGAAGCAGTTATTGTGAAAAGGATGATGTTGTGAACCTTGATAGTTTTCTGTTGTTGTGAAAACCTTGTATGTTCATGTTTCTTTACTAGTAAAAAGGTTATTTATATGCAACATTGTTGTTGATCATAACATAATGTAAGCAAATCAGAATAAGCAGAATTAAAATTAAGTGAAGTAGGAATATCATAACATCACCAATGGTGTACTAGTTTCCATTGTCTCAGATTCAAATAACAACATTGTTTTAACATGATAGTAACACAAAAGGTAGTAGCTGACAGTTGAAAGCAGTATACCATAAAGGACTATACAAAAAACAGGGCTATTGAAGATACCACAACTACCACATTGTTTATAAATGGTAAAATTTAGCCCTGGCGAAATAACAGATATTAATTGCCCTATATTTTATGTCTTCAAGTCTTGAAGTCATTCCATGTCTTTTTTTCTGGGAGGTTTAAAACCCGGAGTTGGAACAAATGTCATAAAGCTGGCAAGTTTCTTGGCTGTTGCGGAGCTGCTACCCTTGATGGTTTTAGCAGATACAGTAACTGCTCCTGGAGAGGCATTTCCTTTTGCCCTAGCCCTGGTGACATGGAGTTTTGGAGACCTTCCTCTACCTTTAGTCTGCATCAAACAGTTATCATCATTGTCTGAAATAAAAAACAGTTACAAGTAACTAATGCTCAATTTAAAACTCTTTGAAAGATAACCTGAGTGACATTGGTTGAGGTGTGGGATTGTTGTGTCAGTGGAAGCTGAGCATGCTGAGTAATAGGAATTTCAGTCTGTTCATCTGGAGTAGCTGCTGCTACTGCAGGTAGTGTCTGTATGGGCTGAGTGTAATTTTTCTTTTCTACTTCTGGACCAGGTGCAGGTTGTGGTGGTTGAACAGCTGCAAGCTGCAACTACATTATCCTTGCTTTCTCTTGAGCATCGTCTTGCTTTTTCTAAATACAAGTTCTTTTGTTGTGGCCCACCTCTCCACAGTACATGCACCGAATTGGAGCATACTTCCTTTTCATTTTTGTCTTCATGCCAGTGGATCCTTCATCCTTGTCCTTCCTTCTATTTGTTGTTGGTCTGCCAGGTTTAAGTTTGATAGGAGGTAGAACAGGTGCAGGAGAACCAGTTTTCTCCCATAGATCTTGTCCCTTGACAGGATTAACATTGAATTAGTATGTTCTTCTGTATGCCTCCATGGTCAACCATTCGTGGCAATACTCCTCAGGTCTCTTATCATTTTTTTCTTGCATGGATGATATTGCGTGCATACAAGGCATTCCTATATATTTCACACAAAAAAAGTTTCATTCAGTTAAGTATGTATCATGGTATGCATATGAAAGAAGAAATCAGTTATGAATTCAACCTGTCAACTGCCAAAACCTGCAGGAGCAAGTATGGTTCCCCAAATCTACCACCATATTAGTAGGCCATCCTTGAACTTCGTAGACTTCCTCTTTCGCATCACACGACCAGTAGGGAGCCCAGTTTCTGGATAACTTATTAAGAGATTCTAGCCTACTTTGCTGAACTGGAGCAAGTATTCCTTGATAACTCAGAAGCTTCAGTCTATTGTCAGACATGCTTTTCATAACCATTCTTCGTACCTCCTCTGCCAAACTCAGAATAGGCTTACCTCTGTCATGCTTCGTCTTTGCATTGAAGGATTCACAAGCGTTGTTGCAAATGTTGTTGACCTTTGGCCCTTCACTGAAATGGGCTTTGGTCCAAGCTTCCTTCGGCCACTTGGATAAGTATTCTCAAGCTTTTTGATTAATCCTCTTGATTCTATTCATATTCCTTTCGAACTCAACCGGGGTCCTCGATCTTGCACACTCCCAGACCAAGTCCTTAAGCTCGACGTTGCCCCAATGTTTGAAGAAGTTCCTCCACAAATGCCATACACAAAATCTGTGTGGAACTGCTGGGACGAGTTCTTTGATAGTTGGTATTAACCCCTGCACAAACAGTCAAACCCGACAAGATTGACAGTCATTACATTCCTCAAAGAAGCATCATTAAATAAAAAATGTCCTTTAAAAATCAATTCGTGATTCAAATTGGTCCTCACCTTTTGCATGTCTGATATAAAACACAAGTTCTTTGCTTCATATTCTCCCAGGTCTGATAGGAGCAGCTCCAAGAACCATTTCCAGTTCTCTTTGTTCTCAACATCTAGATCTATCAATGGCCTACAGCCTGCCTTGAAACCCTTCTTACAAGCATCTAAACAAACATAAAATCTCTTGAACTGAGGTGGATTATCAGTAATGGGAATCACACCCACCTGAACTATGGAACCTGGGTTGGCAGTTAGCAATTCATGTGCTTAATCCCATATCAACCCGTATTGAGCAATCTCATCCCCTTCAACTATCTTTCTAGATGCCTTAAGAGCTCGGGTAATGCATGAACTATTCAGTTTCACGTTGCACTTCCTAACAAACCACTCATACACCTCCCTATGCTTTATCTTAGGGTGCTTCCTAAGTTTTGCATATAACTTATTCACAGTCCAATGTAGCAGCTCTATTTTTTTGCTTTCTTGCGCAAGTGTGATTGTCAACTAGTATTTTTATCTGCCAGGAACCATCACTGGGGTTTTGTCTACAATATACTACCTATGGACAGTCTTCACACTTACAAACAGCCCTGACTCTAACCTTGTCATTCTTACATAACCTTATATTCCTACCCCATTGTATAGTGTAATCTCTAGTGGCAGCCATAAAATGTTGCTTGGATTTGAAAACCATACTTACCTCAAACTTCATATCACCAAATTTGGCCTTGTCATTGTAATGTGGATACACAGTTGGCCCTTCATCTTCAGAGTCTAACTCATGGGCAGAATCTTTTGACTTCCATTCATCTCCATCTGATGATTCTTCCCACAAAAAATTTATCATCTGACTCTGAAATTACATGAAAATACCACAAGATTTTAATAGAAAAAAAAATTAGTTGAAGCAGATCTATTAACCAAGTAAATTCAATAACTGATACACAATTAATTATAGAATACCTCCATCAGAGCATTCATCATATTCGATATCCTCATAGCTGGAGTCATCAGTTTCAATAGCTTTGTCCCTTGTTCTATCAGCAGCAGGCATATGCTTCTCTCTGTGATCTACTTTCTTGGCCCTAAAAGACTCTACTCCATCAACTCCACTATCACTGTCACTACTGTATATAGATTCTCCTGCAACTTTTGGAGGCTTGTACAAACTGTCTTCAACACTATCATATGAATCATGAGAGTCACTGTCATTATCAACTAGAGTTGCCTTAACTTGCCTTCCAGATCTTATACTTGTTGTAGGTTTCACCTTCTTGCTGATCTTATCGGCTGCTGTAGCCTTACCATTTCCTTTAGCAGCCTGGGATTTAGTCCAAGGTTTGGGCTGCTGGACAGGATTTTTCATGGGCTTAGTTTTGGGCTTTAAAGTGGACTTAGGTGTGGGCATACGTGTGGGTTGGGGGGTTGGGCTGAGGAGTGGGCTTCGGTGTGGGTTTAGAAGTGGGCTAAGGTGTGGGTTGAGGAGTTGGCTCAAGTGTAGCTTTAGGTGTGGACTTACGTGTGGGCTGAGGAGTAGGCTTAGGTGTGGGCTGAGGAGTGGCCTTAGCAGTGGGCTGAAGAGTGGCCTTAGGAGTGGGCTGAGTTTTGGCTCTTTTTGGCTGAGGTGATTTTTTTGTTGTCTTACAGTAATCTTGGGACATTGCATCATTGTGGTCCTTGTTCAATTTTTCTGCTTCTTCAGGGATGGTTGGCAAACATAGTACTTCATCATCATCCTCGCTCATATAGTCAACCACGTGTGCCTTCGACACTACATGCTCAAAATAGATGTTGATGAGGTGATGATTCCTCCTGCAATCCTTAACCAATGCCAACAGATCAGTGTCATTTTCTAGCCTCCTCAAGCCATTATCCAGCAGCATTCCAGGAAATTTCCACAAGCAATTGTTCATCTCAGCATATCCCAACTCCTTGTAGTATCCCTTCACAAAGAAAACATCTAGAGTGTCTGAATCTACACCCATTAATACTTCAGTATTATCTGGTTCATAACACAGATAGCCTAATTCATCTGTTTGAAACTTTCCACCATGGTGAAATACAAAGGTCATAGGGAAACCTTCCATCTGAAACCAAAACAGCAACATACATAACTCATGCAAATTTTTTTCATGGAGAGGCAAAGCATATTCAACATCAACTACCAAAATGAATCTAACACACACACATGCAGCTACACAGAGCACAAACAACGTTCTCAAGAATCCAAAAACAGGGTCATATCATGGATAATCACCAAAACCCTAAGCCTGAACACAGTCTCCTAAACCCTAACATTGCAAACAGTAACAATAGATTTCCAACGATAATACAACCACATTGATCAGGAGATAAAACCACAATCACTCTCACAAAATAAGAAAAAAAAGCTAACCTACCTCTCACGCAAGGCGATGGAGTGCCTTTTTCGGTTGACCAATGTCATCGCAAACCGGTCACCAACAACTCTAGCACACTGTCGTCGTCGGTCAAGCCTGGTCGTCGCCGTTCAATGCTTCGTCTTCCTGGAAGAAACAACTAAGAGGAAGGAATTGCAGAGGTTCTTTCTTTTCAGAAGAAGGATGTAACTAAAGAGAGAATAAGAAACAGGGATGAAAACCCAAGCGTTGTAACGGGGAGGAACCAAAATGACGCCGTTTAAGGCTTCACTGACGTGTCATACTAATGGCCAGGTCAGTATACGTTCACGCCGTTACTCAAACATTTGACGGAAGGACTAACGTTACCAATTTTAAATTTTTCGGGGACAAATTTTATTATCTTTTTCTTACGAAAACTGGTTTAATAATGGAGCTATCTTTGAAACCAATTTAGCTATTTACTCTTATTTTATTTATAAATAAAAAATCCAATTCTACATTGGGTAGATTTATCTGATTTATCCCTCGGTATTTTAGTGACTTATCCCTCGGTATTTTGTTTATTTATTTTTTTGGTAGTATTTTTAAGGTGGTCAAACTTTGGTCCATTTTTCTTGATAACACGAAACAACAAAAGGCTAGTTGTTGTGTTGGGGCACTCGAGCTTCCCAAGTGGGACCCACTCCTCCAAATTGAATTTGCAACTTCTCGCCACGCGTACCTGGCGCGTGGAAAGATGAACAATGTTGATGTCAGGTGGGCCCCACTAAATTATTAACGCCGTCGATCTGAGTGCATAGCGTGATCGTGCGGTGGATATTCGGAGTCAAAGACCTATCTTGATGGCTCTCTTTGACCAACACATGCCACTTTTTTCTCCTTTTTCAATTATTATTAGAAAACGAAATAATAAAATATTTCATAACTTTGACTGGGCTGTCACCTCAGTCGAGATGAACTTCGTTGAAAGTCGTGGAGTTTGGTGGAATTACCAAAATGGTCACCAGACCCACCAACATTTCCATTTTATTTGCTACCTTTATTTTTAAAATATTTTTTGTACCTGAAAATGAAATGTCCAAGATGTCCCCAAATTGTCTATTTAACATCCAAAACAATTTTATAAACTTATGCCTTCTGAAGTTGAATACAAGTATATAACAAAATATATTACGTTCCCTCCTAGCAATTGCATGCTTAGTCCATTTTCACTTAGGATTGGGATAAGTGGATTGGGATTTTTAGTAGGGCTTTAATTTTGTTACTGGAAAGATAAGCTTCTACTTTTAACTATTATTACTACATGTATTTGGTTTTACTTTTGTAGAATTAATTTCACTTAAGAATTGATTATGCCATAAAATTAGTTAGAATTAAAGGATAAGTTGGACAAAATAATATTTTAAGTAAATCTGTTTTTGGTAATTATATTCAAAAATCATTTTGAGTATTACTATCCAAATATTATTAATTTTTGTCACAATGAATTTAAAAATAAACTTTAATTAAATTATATCTTAAAAACACATATTAAGGGTATAATTATAAAAAATTTTAAGTTTTTAGTACATTTAATACGTTATAAATTATTTTATCTTTTAAAAAATTTTGGTCAAATCTTTTTTTAATATTCTTAAAATATAAATTACTAAACTTCAAAATTAATTTATACATAATCAATTATGAATATAATCAAATTTTGCAAAAATTAACCTACATACACAAATATAATATAATTGATAATTGATGTTGAACTCATAGTTAGTTATGAAACTTTAGTTAGCTAAAGAAAAAACATCATCTAAATATATATAATTGATAAAGTGATCGTTTTATAAGCAAAAAATTAATTTAAGAATGTGAAATATTGTAATCCTTTGTCATGACCTAAATAGAGAAACCTAGTAGTTTCTACCTACAAGATTAGTATAAATTTAAAAAATTTAAAAAGTTTGTGAAAACTTTATACCATATATTACATATTTTTGTTATGAAAAGTTATAATTGGACTTCCAAAGTTTGCTCATGATAAAAATGGATATTTATTCGATTGTTGATAATCTTTTTTAAATTATTTTATCTATTTTTTTTATAGAGCTCCATAATTAGATAAATAAGAGACAGGATATAATAAAGTAGGATTTAAATTTAACTTTAAATTTATCTGCAGATTATAATTTTTATATAAACTCAATTTTATTTTATTCATGGATTAAAAATATCCTGATTATAATTCTATTCATTTTTAATCTAATAGGTATTTGATCTTATTTAAAAATTATCAAAATAAAATTGATTTTTATATTAAAAAATATATTAAATTATCAATTAATAATATTTTTAATAATTAAAAATCTTTTATATTTAATAAAAAATTTTTAATTTAATATTTACTTAAAATATATATTTATATAAATATATAACATATATATAAATAGTGCAAATTAATCGAATAAAATTGAAACTCAATCTACATCATATTTTATTCGTTACATCTATCCGACTAAATTAAATTGGATTAGATACTGGGTTCATTCAATTGTTGATAATCTTTTCTAAAATATTTCGCCTATCCTTTTTATAGAGCTCCATAATGGTCATTCCGATGTGGATAAGACCAAAAAATGAGATCCAAATGAACCTAAGAAAAACGCAAGAAGAAGGGCAAAATTGAGAATGCAAATATGGGAAAAGCACATCTTGTGCTTGTGTGTGTTGATTGTAATGATGATGATAATATTACTTTAATAATCACTTCAAATTAAATAAATGAGGTCCCTCTGGGTTAGGTTTGACCACTGCTCATTGGAGCTCATTATTCTATGTCATATAAAAAAATATTTTTTAATAAAAATTTAGAACATAGTTAATTTTTTATTAAGATTTCCGAATAATAAATTTAAGCTTTAGTACATTAGATTTATTTTAAGGCAAGACGGTAAAATCAAGAGTTATTTGGATGTTTGAACAAGGAAAAAAAAAAGAAGAGTCAAATACAATTTTAAAATTAGATGAAATAAAAAATATGACTAAATTATATTTTAACCGTTAAAATTAGATTAAATATATTAAAATTTAGGATTTTTTTAATAAAAACATGACATCTTATCTTATAAGTTATAAATACATAACTAATAATAATATACTAAGTTATTTTTTTCAAAAACTCTTTCTCTTTTTATCTCTCTCTAATAAATTCTAAATAATATTCCCCTACTCTCTTTCTCTCTCTTCCTTGAATACTTTCTTCTCTCTCTTGTCTCACTTTCTCTCTCTAAAATCTTCACACTTCCCAGCCAGCTTTTCCAATCTGCTTTCTTTGACTCGATAAGGGGGTTTTCTTCTCCGTAGAATCAAAACCACAAAAGTTCCCATTTTTACCCCCATTTTCCCCCTTCTTCACTCCGACTTGCATCTTGCATGAGCTCCAATCTCGCATATCGGTTAGTTCAATTTCCCTTACATGCTTTTAGATTCGTATAATTTTAACCATCTTTATGTATATATATATTTTAAAAGAAATGGATTTGTTTGTGAATTTGTGAGTTGTTTTCTTGGCTTATTTGTAACTATTTGTGTTTCAGTTCCGTGTTCCGTTTTTCTAACATCATTTGCCTTTTTTTTGGTGGGGAGTTTTGTGTGTGAAATTTCTGGTGAGGATGTAGTTATTTTAATCTGGGAAATTTATGTATTTCATTTTTGAAAAAATTATAAATTTATTTTACTTTGATGTTGTGAAAGGAAACGGAGTAACTTGTTTTTGTGTTGGATTTATTTGATGTTTTGGATCTGAGCTGTTCTTGTGGAGCTAGTGAGTTTCAGCAAATTAGGTAGTTAGGTTCATTTGCCCAAAAATGTCTTTTGCTTTTTCACATCCAAATACTTGAAATTTTATTTTATGGTTTTATTTTATTTTATTTTTGTTGTGGAAATAGGCTAGGGAATGGGATAAAACAAGCTGGCACTGAGGTTTATTAGAATATTACTTGCTCAATTATTGTTATGCATGACTCCATGTATGGATTTGATTACTCTTTGTTGGTCCTCAAAATTTTGGAAAGTTATTATTTTTTTTTTCAATTAGTAATTTATGTTATGAAATTCTCTTTCCTTGATTCAACATTAAAAAGGATTAGATACTGACTAATATATATATATATATTAGTAATTTAGGAGGAATATATGTTGATCGGAAAATGTTTTATGCTTAGTCCCTTTTAATTTGAGAGAATCAAAATTAGGTGCCAAACTATGCCTTTGCATAATGCATGCCAGCATCATTTGTTGTGGGTTGTGGAACAATGGTGTTTATGATGGTAACACTATTTCATTGATTAATCCATGCACCAAACTCTATCCAGTTAAACTAGATTTGGTTCTTGTGATTGTCAAACAATATGCTGTTGAACCACATTAAATTAGTTTTTGGTTGTATTTTATTTATTTGCTTTTTTATTTTGCTTTTTGCAGACATAAGCAAAGTAGTTCTATAGAACAACCTAGTACCTGTACAAAGGATGGGGTGTTTTACTGTTTTGAAAAGCAAGAAGAAAAAGCATGACCAAATTGCATATGTAAAACGAGTAAGCCACAGTGAGCATGTACCTACAATATTGCCTGAACCTCATACTCGCACGCTCCAATCTGCACCTCCTAGTTTTAGGACAAGAGTTAAACCCATTCAACCTAGTAAAATGACTTACAATAGAACAAGAGCATTATCTGCTCCATCAACTCTTGACGCAGCGGAACAAGATGCTTTGGCTTCGGTTGAGTATGAGGAACAAGAAGAGTTGAGACACCGAGGAGGAGGATCAATGAAGGAGCAGCATTTGTCTAGCCCACAACCTTTACCGCTTCCATCTCCTAAGGGTGGCAGTTCATTGAACGCAATGGGCAGCTTTAAGTCAGTGACAGCTAATGTTCCTCCAAATTCTTCTGGACCTTTGCCGCTTCCACCTACAGGGTCACTTCGAAACTTTCAGTATGAGGAAATTGCAGCTGCTTGCCTCAATTTCTCCTTGGATCGATGCATGTCGGAATGCCTTTCTTCCACCATATATAAAGCTTCCTTTGGCGATGATTCTTCTTCAAGCTCAAAGAAGTTTGAAGCCACTGTCACGCGTCTACACCCATCAAATCAGGTAATTATTATTTATTTAAATTGTATCACTTATGTTTCATTTGTTGTTTATCCTATGCATAGTGATTGTTGAATGAATGTCATGATAATCAACACTATGGAGAAAAAATGCGTTACGTATTATCTGAGAATGGCCATATTTTTCCATATATGAATTGTATTGTGTTAGGCTCATATTCTTCAAAGTTTAGCTGACCCATCCAACTTGTTTTTGAGCAATGTTGGCCTCATTCATCGTCCTGGCCTCTGTTGATCATGCATTTGAAATTTTGAATAGAAACCCTTGTTAATTGCTGAATACCTTGCTAGTTGAAAACATAATTGTCAGTTCGTGTTAGTTTATATTGTGAGATTTTTTATTAATTCCCGTTATTACCACAAAAAGAACGTGTTTCTTTCGTGATCTTAATGTGTGTTTCTCCTTTCAGGGCTTAAAGGAATTCATAAGTGAGGTCAATACTATAGCATCTTTGCAGCATCCAAACCTCTGTAAATTGCTAGGGTTTCATGCGCGTGAAGGTAAGGAACAAAGAATGTTGGTTTATGAGAGGCTATACCATGGAAGCTTGGACCGCCTGTTGTACGTGAGATCTGATGGCCCGTCTCTTGATTGGAACACAAGAATGAAAATCGCTATATGTGCTGCACAAGGTCTTACTTTCTTGCATGAAGAAGGGCCTTTTCAGGTAATTGCCGAATTGAATACATTAAACTGAAGAAACCTGTGTGGTCTTGTCTGCCTCTTGTATCTGCATGTGCATTTTAGATATCGTGACGTGAGTACCATAGTGCCTGAGTAATTTTTCTTTCTGAAATGAATTATTTCTAGGATGAATTGTGATTGATATTTTCTTTCCAACGGCATTTTAGTGTATTACTGTTCTCAGTTAAATGGCAAATTGATATGGTTGCTGATATGCCGATTTATATATCTGCAGGCAATGTATAATGAATTCTCAACAGCTAACATACAGATAGACAAAGATTTCAGTGCCAAGCTTTCAGGGTACGGTTGCGTTGGACAACTTCCTGAGGAAGAGATATCGAGCAGTTCATCCGTAAGTTCTTTGACTTAAACGTTGCTCTGATTCAGTCGGTCTGGATGAAATATTCCCTTAAATTTTGTTCCTGTATATTGTATTAATGAATTTAGTTATTTTACAGGCTGTTGGCAACCTATCAATGGAGACACTGGAAAAAGGAATGCTCACACCAAAAAGCAACGTATGGAGTTTTGGAATTTTTCTTCTAGAGCTTCTTACTGGAAGAAAGAATCTGGATAGTCGTCACCCCAAGGAAGAGAGAAATTTGGTCAAGTGGAGCCGTCCCTTCCTAGCCGACGATTATCGACTCTCATTGATTATGGATCCTCAACTCAAGGGTCGCTTTCCCTCCAAAGCAGCGAGAACTGTAGCTGACATTGCCCAAAGATGCCTTCAGAAGGAGCCGTCTGAGAGACCAACCATGAGGACTGTTGTCAAGCACCTAAAAATGATACAGGATTTAAAGTATTCTTGCCGTTTCCCGCTTCAAGAACCAGCCACAATCTCCGGAAAACATATGTCGAGATCCCCAAGTCTTAACGGCATCATCAGCCCTGCTCCTAGGCTGAGTTACTCGCCGTCTCCCCCACCAGCAGTGGCCCCGCCATCTGTTTCACCTCCAAGATGGTCCGGAGTCCCGTTCCTTCCTCCGCGTGCGTGTTCCTCTACCCTCTCCCTGGAGGAGCTCGATAGGCAGGAGAGCCGCAAGTCATCGTCCTCGGCCTCTAGGAGGGCTAGTGTGGAAGGTTTTTGAATGTCTATAACTGTTCCATTTTTTATTTATTATTTTTTTTGGTGTGTTCAACACAAATTTATAGCAGATAAAAAAGATGTGGTTCTTCCACCCTTTTTTCTTTTTTCCTTTCTGGATCCCTCAGTCGTGATGTTGAGAGGATGCTACTTTGTAGATATAGTGCAAAGTTTTAAGTTTATATTGTCTTGTTAGCATTCTGCCCTTTTTCCATTCTCCATAAGACTAAAATAACGACGGGATAGAGTAATTTCTAACATCTAGTTTGTGAATTAGCAGCATATTCTTAAATTCTTAACAACGTTGAAATTGAAAAACAAAAAGTAGCTCTAAGATAATATAGCTCATATTAACATTTTATTAAAATTATGCTCTTCTATAAAAGGCATTATTAAAGTTTAAACCCTAAACTTGTTAGAAAAAGAAACCACTACTCTTCATGAATAAATAAGTGGTTTTATGAGCATGGCATGCCGATGATGCATGTCAAAGAAAGAAGGAGGCGATCTGGGAGGTAGAGCACATCAGGCATCATAAGTTGAAGAAGGAAGGAGTTGGAATCTTAATTGGGAGTAAGAATGAAAGCTTTTGAACCAAGGACTGAGGGTAAAACAGCGGGGAGGAGGCAGCCAAGGAAGCGAATTGGCAGTTAGGACAAACATTTGAGCAAAACCTTACTCGAAATGAGTAGATCATTGCTGCCTTCGGGAGTGGTTCTTGGCGGGAGATCAGCGGCTTCCGTCGATATGCTTCCAACAAAGTTGTGAGAGAAGACTGTATTCCTTAGGTTATGTGTTGGTGAGTAAATCTCCATAGTGGTCCCTGTGATTCAGGGCATTATCCAATGTGTTATTCGAGATCTCAATTTTACTATTGTAGTCCCTAGATAGAGTTCCGTGCACCATAGTGGTCTCTGAGCATCTTTCTGTTGATGACACAGTTGTCACAGTACTAACGTGGCATCACTTTGCCACGTTGGAGTGTGCAATGACTAGCTTAGCTAGCGAAATTGCAATTTGGACCTAATTTCGTCAATTCCTCTCTATTTAACTTTTAACGTTTCCAAATCTTCTGAATGTTACCTTCTTCTTCCTCCTTTTCTTCTCGTTCTTCTTCTTCTTCATCTTCATATTAATGATGGGTGGTGAGAACACTACAGCTGGAAGCTTTATCCGCTCACCATCAAGTGGGTACTGGACGAGAACGCATAATAGGAGCAGAAACTCGCGGGTGCTGAAATGGTGTTGGTTGTGGTTGCTATCTAGTTCTTAGGGGGTCTAGCACAAATTCAAATCCAAACAAATCATTCTTTAGTTGCTCCATTATAACGTGAGTTAACATGTTAGTATTGTGCTGTTGTGAATGTTCTTCTTTATGGCTTGATCATAATTTAATTTTTTGTTGATTTCAGACAAATAGAAAGAGATAATGTGAGCAGATTTTGGACAAGATGAACCTGCTGGAAAGTCAGAGTCTGTTAGTGACAATCAAGAAGTGAAGATGAATTTTAATTGGAGACTTGTGAGGTTGGAGGATGATGTGAATAGTCAAAAATTGATACTCTATTTTTTTAGTTATGCTTAGGGGTGTTCGCGGTGCGGTTTGGTTCGGTTATTTAAGGAAAAGCCATCCGATCCGATCGTTTATTAAAACTGCGGTTCGGTTTGGTTCGATTTTTTGCCAAGACCATCCAAACCAAACCAAACCAATTAAAATCGGCTTGGTTTGGTTCGATTTGTTCGGTTTTTTAAATTCAGACAAAAACATATATTGATTGTTCAGACCAATATGAGCACATAGCTCATCATAAATTCATAATGATACAAAAATTAAAAAAAAGGAAGAATCATATAAAACATATAAAAAAAGATAAGAGTGGATACAACTTCTATAAAACAAGGAACAATCATAACATAATATTTATAAAAAAACTAGATTAGTGAAAAAAATGATTCAATCAATCAATTTGTTGGTGATCTTATATTTGCAGATTTGTTTAGATGAGCAATACATGTCCACCACTCTACCAGTTCCACCTTCACTTTCACCAATATTATCCCTCATACTATGGCCAAACTGCAAAAATATTAAGATACAACATTAAATATCAACACAACCGTGAATCAAAACCAAAAATAGAATAACAATAAATCATTGAACTAGTTTAAACTTCTCTGGAGAACATTTACAGTTATGGATATCCTAACAGTGAAATTTATAAATAATGTAGCAACTCAAACAGATTTTTTTAATTATGTTCTGCAATGTAGAAGCTTCTATGTAAAGAGAGTGAAATATGATATAGCTTTAAAACTATAAGAAATGGGATTCAGAGAAGTATAGCAGTGTGCATAAATTAACTAACCTCAGAAATGGAGTGGCTTTGTTGATGGATTTTATATCTGCTACTATGCAATGCTGGTAGACCCTTTGTAAAAACAAAACTTCTGACCTGCATCTCACAATTAAAGCATTAGTAAAGTAGATTTCTCCAATTACTCTGTTTCTCCAATTTAAATCACAATCATTTCCCCTTACTTCACAATTTAAAAAGAAGCATTAAACAAATTCATTGGTTTAACCCGCCACTTACCCTGACTCCTATAGCAAGAACCACTATTCATGATTTGCTTCGTATCAATTTCAAACTAGTGAACAAATATGAACCTACAATAAACCATAACAGTTAACAGTAGCAGTAGAAATAATAATGATTAATTAACAAATTAAAATTAATAATTAACAAATTAAAAAAAAGATAATAGTAGCAGCAGCCAGCAAAAATTAGAAGAAGAGAGAACAGTAAATCAAGAAGTAAAAAATCAATAGAACACAGAAAATCAGCAATAAAAGTTTAAATCATTAAGCAGCAGCCAGCAATAAACAAGCAATAAATTGAACAAAACCAGATAATCTTAACAATAAATCAATCACAGAAACAAGCAGCTGAAGTTTAGATCATTAAGCAGCAATAAATAAGCAATAAACTCAACAAAACCAGATAATCTGAACAATAAATCAAGCACAAAACCAGCAATAAACAAGCACTTTTACCAGCAATAAACAAGCACAGAACCAGCAATAAATCAAGCACAGAACCAGCAATAAACAAGCACAGAACCAGCAATAAACAAGCACTTTTACCAGCAATAAACAAGCACAGAACCAGCAATAAATCAAGCATAGAACCAGCAATAAATCAAGCACAGAACCAATAATAAACAAGCAGCTGAAGTTTAAATCATTAAGTTATAATCCTAGGCCTAAACTGAACAACAAATCAGCAAAGTTATAACCCTAGGCCTAAACTGAACAACAAATCAGCAAAGTTTACCTGAATAGATGGCTCAGGCTCCATATGCACTTGAATCGGACAATCGGTGGCTGGGTGGGTGGGCTCCAGACACGCTGTTGGGTGGACTGGAGGCGGCGAGGTCAGACGTGGCGAGGTCGGAGGTGGCTCCAGAAACGCTGCTGGGTGGACTGGAGGCGGCGAGGTCGGAGGTGGCGTGGTCAGAGGTGGCTCCAGAAACGCTGCTGGGTGGAGGCTGGGTCGTGCACCGGCGGTGGGGATTCTCCTCTGTGCGGCGGTGGGATTTGGAGGAACTGAGGAAGGCTTCGATCTGGGATTTGGAGAGGGAAGCTGTCGCGCATGGGTTTGGCCGTCTGGGGAAGGAGAAGGATCAAGGACGCGTTTGGGGGACAGGGGGAGGGGGTGTGGCCGTCTCACACTCTCACGTCTGGGTCTGGGTCTGGGCCCGGGGGTGGGGTAGGTAGTTTTGAATTTTTAGGGTTTTGGGAAGAAGCGGTTCGGTTCGGTTCGATTAGGATTTTGGTAGTGAAAACCGAAAACCGAACCAAACTGCAAAAAAACAGCAACACATCATTTTTCGGTTTTTTTAATTTTTGGTTAATTCGGTTTTCGGATTTTCGATTTTGTCCGTTGGTTTAGTTCGGTCCGGATCGATTTTAAACACCTCTAGTAATGCTTATGTTAGTAATGCTAGTTTTATTGGTGGTGTTGTATTGTAAATTATAAGTATCCTGAAACTAATGTAATTAATAAATGAAATATGAAAGAAAATCTAGATTTCATATTTTTCTGTTTGTTCTTGAATTAAGAATATGCTTCCTCATGAATTATGAACATTTACTCGATATACGAAAGCAAATATGATAATTGAAACAACTAGAAACCATGACAATAATATATTACTATCTAAAATAAATGAGTCAAACAACTATGATTAGTCCATCAAACAGGTACAAAGTAATCTCAATCAAATGGTTTCACAACAAAATATTAAAGGGGCTACACAAAATTTTTTTCAAAGTTTGGCAATTTTTTTCCAAAACAGAAAGGTCTATGCATAAATAAAAAGAAGTCTTTAATTCTTCTTTCTTTAGGACCTTAAATTTTGGAGTGGAGACAAACTTCATGAAGTTGGTAAGTCTGATTGTTGTTCCCGAGCTAATACTCTGCATCTCTTTATATATAATAGGAGAGCACATCGGGGTTATTTACTCGACAAGTGGAGCTACCAATGAACGACGAATGTTAAACTCCAATGTTTGACAAGTGGCAATTATAAAAAGAGAATTATTTATATTATCCAATAGATTATTACACATTACACATTGTACAGAAGGGATCTGAGTTCAATAGACTATTACACTTTACAATGTTATTGCACCCGAAGCTTTCTTCTTTTATTTGGCATTTTAAATTGTTTATTCTAATTTCTAACCCTCCCTTTAAATACTCTATCTCTCCATCTTCTTCAGCCATTTTTTGAAACAAGAAAGACTCTTTTAAATATTCTTTCTCTATTTTCAACCATCTCAAAAACAAAAAGGAGTAAACCCTCCCTCTAAATACTCTGTCTCGATTTTTTGTGAAAAATCATACACCGAAAATCAAGCATAATGGCCGAAACATTTGACTACTTGATCGATGTCAACCCAAGAAAACTGGCATGGAGTTTCAACATATATGTGGTGAGAATTTGGGAGGTTCCAAACAAATACAATGAAAAGAAAATTGGATCAATAGAGATGATTCTCCAGGACAGTAAAGTAGCTAATCCTTTTATATATAGCAGTTATTGTGCAAGTATTTGTTTTTTAATTTACTGATACTTATTTCTCCCTTCTCCGCTAATTTCAGGGCGATAGGATTCATGCATCCATACCCAAGTTTGTTGTTGCTAGGTGGAGAGGCAATATCTTTGAGTTTCAGATGTACGTTATGCGTAACTTCATAGTTGTGAGCAACAAAACTAAGCCAAGGATTACCAATAGCAACTGGATACTAATATTTTTCCAATGGACAACGGTCACACATGTAAACAACCCAAGCTACCCTCTTGAAGCATTCCGTTTCAGGTCTATTTCAGATTTGTTGAATGCTGAAAGATTGGACGATACATATCTTTTTGGTGAGTATTACTTACACTGTTTCAAAAGTTATTGTGTGAACTTTGTTCGAAGTCCATTTATTGAGATTGATAGTCATAAATTATTAATGGTTCTTGCTCTTTAGACATGATTGCTGAAGTAGTTGGAAAGGAAGATCCAAGGAATTTGGTTACCAGTACAGGCAAGGAAACCAAACGTATGGCTGTTGTGTTAGAAGACTTATAGTATGTGCTATTTTTGAAAATTGACTTTTCAAATATTTCCAGACTATAAAATACCATAAAGCATCCTTATGTTTTCAACAGAAACAACAGGATTGGGTGTACTTTGTTTGGGGAGATCGTGGATCAAATCTGATCACACCTTGAAGAAGGAAGTGTGGAACCCCTTATTGTTGTGCTGCTATTATTCAAAGCATCCTGGTGGAACGGCAAAACCACTGTTCAGAGTCACTTTTACATCTCCAAGATCCACATTGAGAGGGATTTGAAAGAGGTGGTTAGTTTTAGGAACAAGTTTATTTTTTTAAACTTTAACTAGTTTATATCCAACACATTTAAAGAGAGTCAAAAGTTTGAGAAGTTCAATATTTCATTGAATTGTGTAGGCTCCTGAGTGGTGCACCACTAAACTCAATTAGGATTAGTCATCTTTCATCTTAGGGAGCTTGGTCTGCGGCTGATGAACTGAAGTAGGGGTCTGTTGGAGTGAAGACCATCGAGGAGGCCCTAAATGATGCAGAGGTAAACTAATGGAAGCATTTACTAATTAATTTTTTTATAGGAATATATTTTAATGTTAGAAATTGATTGAAGTGCCTAATCGAGTTCTAAATAGGTAGCTGCATGTTAGATTGCTGTAACCATTATTTCTATCAATGCTGGGAAGAATGATTGGTTCTACAAAGCATTAGAAAGTGCAAAAAAAAATTGAAACTTCTACTATTGAAAGATATGAATCTAAGGGTTATGGACACACAGCAGGAACTGTCTCAATTAGGTGTGGCACTTAAACTAGATAATAAAACTTATCACTAGATGACAAATTTATTAAGTGGAGAGCTATAATATAAAGATTGTATTTCATCTTTAATTTTATTGTTAGCTGTATAAAAACAAATAGAGGGTACAACTTATGAATACAGGTTGAATGACAAGTACAAGGTTGAGGTGATTGTCTATGATGGTACTGATAGTATGACTTTGTTCCTTTGGGATAGGGAAGCAATTCCACTTTTCGAAAAGAAGGCAGATCAAATAAAGGAAGAGGAAGTAAGTGTACAATCCTAACCTCATAACTTTAAAATGTTGATGTATCCATGTAAAGTAATTTCTTTTTGTGAATTTGATCGCAGCCTATTAGTGAGGTGGAATACCCCACCCTTGATAACATGCTGGATAGAAAGTTTCTCTTTAAGATTAATATAAAGTCAGCCAACATCAATCAATATGACCAAGTTTATACTGTTAGCAAAGTTTGTGATGATGAGGACATCATAGAAAAGAACTTCCCAAAAGAATCAAATACTAATTCATCTATAAATCTCACTGTGAGTTAATAAAGTATTATTAATGTTTGTTATACATTGTGTTTTCTAAAAATAAATTGTTCACTAATTATATAATAATTCCCATATCTGTAGGAAATCGGATGCAATGATTCCCTCGAAATTGCAGAAAATGTGGCCGATATTAAGATTGATAGCGATAATTTGTGTGTTCTGGTATGGAGATAATTTTATCTGTAATTTTTCTTCAGACATAAATGCATTTAAGATTTAAGATATGTGTTATTTTATAGCTTAGCAACCAGTGATATGTAGGTTACGTCTTTAGTTTTTGTATAGATGTAGAACCAAAAGAAACTAACTACTGAATAGTACCATCATAGACAAAGTATATGAACTCCTTTACTTATTATAAATCAGTCAAAAGCATATTTAATCTCATTATAATTTAAATTTAAGCCTTATTATTGGCAACCTTTCATTATATTTATTGGCAACTTTTCTATTCGGCTAATTTGACAACCTCCAATAGAGAAAGATTAAAAAAAAGTCAATTTAAACCCTATTTGTTGGTTGTGAATTTTTTTCTTCCTTAATTTATGCATTTTTGAAAGAGTGAAGAAAAATAAGTATATTTAAATATGCATATTTTCTAAATAAATACTAAGAAAGATTAAGAATACTTAATATATGTTTCATTGTGAAGTTAATCCTAAATACTTTTTGATATCCATTACTTTTTGTGAAGGATGTTGTGGAATAGGCTGTTTTAAGTCTCAAGTACAAGACCTCTGCTAAAAGAGCTCTCAATAGTGTAAAGTCAAGCACAACAATCATTAATGAAAATGATGAAGGAGGGCAGTTCTCAACCAATAGGTTCAGCCATAGTCAAAAAATAATAATATAATATAGCATTGAGTTTTGAAATAGTGTGTTGTTATAAAATATGTATATTTAAATTTAGATGAGGTTGAGTATGCTTTTTTTTAATATTGTATATCTCTGTACCTCTATATTTATTTTCCTTCACTCTTTCAAAGATTGATAAATTTAGAAAGAAAAAAAATTCAAAACCAATAAAGAGGGTTTAAATTACTCTTTTTTTAATCCTTCTCTGTCTCCATGATCCTTTTTTTATGTATTTCCATTGTAACTCTAAATTAGAGGTTGTCATATCAACCGAATAGAAAAGCTATCAATAATTAGGCTTATATTTAAATCATTAGGAGGTTATGTATGCTTTTGACTGATTTATAAAATTCAAAAGGGAGATATTTCTTTAAAAAGGAGATAACAAGTGAGAGAATTCATATACTCTGTTTGTTCTTATTACATGGTTTTTGATATACTAAAAATTAAAATAGAATGAAGTAGAGTGTTGACGGGTTATGTTATGCAATTCCAAGATTTTAACTTCAAGTGACAATGTGAAAAACTCTTTTTTTTGTTATTTGCTATGGAATGCTTGACAATTCATTATTTATGGTAACCAAATGAATCAAATAAAGATAAATTCAGCAATGGTGAAGATTTAATGTTACTCAAAGGAGGATAAATCTTTTTTTTGCTATGACAGTCTATTAAAACAATATAATTATATAGGATGAAAAACAAAAAAGGTTGTCATCGATTTTGCTATATCACTGTTTAAAGACAATATCAGAGTAAAGTGTGAAGAATAACATAGCCTATTTCACACAACTAATTGTATTTTTTGTGAATAGTCCTGCAGCTGGATTTTGCTATAACAAGAGAATATAATGAAATAAAATGCAAAGCATAGTGTAAGCATTTGGATTTATGCTATAGTAGTATTTAAAAGCAATATCATCTATTTAAAGTGTAAATCAGAATAGAATCAGATTTGCAGAAGTAAAAACTTTTTTTGATGAATGTGTATAATAAACCCAAGATCAAATTGGACATATATTATTATGAGATGTTGTCAGATATCCTATGTAAAAGGGATTAATGGAAAATTTCTTTTGCATGTAACCAGGATATATACAGTTGAATTAGTGGGCTTTAGACATCAACCTAAGTTAGCATACAGTGTACAATTTTATTTCCAATAAAAAAAAAAGTTAATTGTATGGTTAATTATTAATTATTTCAATCTAAATTCGGTGGACAGATACCATATAATCAACTGTATGAAATCACATGCAACCATGTTAACTTTAATATATTTAATATAGAAAAACAATCATTCTCAAAACTGCTATAGTAAATTTCAAGTATCGTTGTCTTCACATCTAACTCTTTATACTTATTTATCAAGAAATAAAAAAAATAAACTCAATAATATGATTGCTATATATTTTAAATGCAAAAAGTTTCAATCTAATATCTAACCATGTATTATAATAAAAATATTAAACTAATCTTTCACGATTTCTTGAAAACTTCAATTTTTGGTTTGCCTAATTTTTCTCTCTATAACGCACCACATTTACAAGAAGCAACAATTTTTAACTTCTGTATTGCACTAACGAGCTTTTAGCTATTGACATTTAACATTTATTTTCCTTTACCAACTTTATCCTTTATACATATTATTGTATTATTTATAGAATTCTTATTATTTCTCTTTATATGAGCTCTTTTTTTCTATTATTTATATTTTTTATTATTTTTTTGTTTCACATTATATATTTTAAAAATTATAATTTTTATACATTATATTTATTATTTTTTATAATATAATTTATTGATCCTATTAGGTAAAATAAATTAAACAAAAAAATTAACCATAAATAATAATAATAGTAAAAAATTGTAGCGTACTAAAAAAGAGTATTAAGAGTACTAAAAATATACTATATAAAAATATCTAAGAAAAAAGTATAAAAAAATTAAACATGTATAAAAGAATACCATTGTAATTTAATATCATGTCAGTTTTAGTAATTATCTATCTAAAAGTGATTTTAACTAATATTATCTAAACAATATTTATTTTATCAAAATCAATTTTGATCTAGAGTTGCCAAACATAAATCATGTTGGCACAAACTTACTTCTATCCAAAATCAATTATATAAAATCACTTTAATTAGGAACAAATGTGTTTTGATGTTCCAAAATATTTCGAAGGATCGATTAATATTTTAAATTTCTAGAATAATATATTATCAATTATTATTGGAGCTAACAATGGGTCATAATTAAATTTGTTTGACTTGAGTTAATAACTTCCAACTGTAATAGTTTATATAAATTGGAACAGATATCTAATAGGAGAGTTGCAGGGAAAATTGAACTGCCCAAAACGTCTATATAAATTAGGGGTGGGTATGGTTTGGATTTTTGTAAATCCAAACTGGATCCATTTCAGAACCAGTTTTATGGTTCATAAAAACCAAACCAGAACTGGATTGAAGAGAGAAACCGATTTTAAATCAGTTTGAAAAAATAAAAACCGGTTTTATAATTTAAATCCGGTTTTACTTATAAACCGATTTTAAATCCAGTTTTACATATAAAACTGGTTTTAAATCAGGTTTTTTTTAAATCCATATCTAAAATCTGGTTTTTTTTAATTCAAATCTAAAATCTGGTTTTTTTTTTTATAAAATTCAGCTTTAAAACCAGATTTTTTAAAACCAGTTTCTTCAACCAAAAATCCAATTTTAAAACTAATTTTTAAAAATCCAATTTTCTAACCAGATATTTTAACAAAAAATCCACTTTTGAAACTAGTTTTTAGAAATTTAATTTTCAAACCATAATTTTTTTAAAAGTAAAATTAATACTAAAGTCATTTTAAAGTGTGTAGGTTCATTACAAGTTTACAACTAGAATTTGGTTCTATATAAATCTAATGACAATAACTAATCTATATAACATTTAATCATTCTCAAGACATCAAAAGAATACCACAAAAAAATCTATATATATGTGTAATTTAATTCATTATTAATATATATTTTATATCCTAATATTATATTCTATCTTGATGACTAATTTTAGTATATACTTAAAATAGTTATTTATGTAATATATTATATTAAATCAATGGCATGAGATTTTGCATTTAGATATGTACCGCACCAATTATGCGACATGATGCTTATATTTGTAGGAAATTTTAACGTGAAAGAAATAACCAAGAGATTGTGGTCAACGAGGTTGCTCGTAAATCCAATTTGGGAGATTTTAAATCATGTCTTTATTAACATCGCTTGATAATATCTTCAGTACTGGTATCAAGTAATATATTTGTATGGTTATAGATATAAGAGAATGAATACAAAATAATTAAGCTATAAAACTCTAATGAAAACAGGTACAATAATATAAAGTCATGATTAAATATATTCATTGAGAAATACTTTACGTACTAATCTTTTTGTCAATTAAATTCAATCAAATTAGTTTTTTAAGATTTGGATCTTAATTTGGATCTGGATCTGGATCCGGATTTAAAACCATTTAAATGGATTGGATCAAAAACCAAATTATAAAATAAATATAATTTGGTTTGGATTTTTTTTGTTTAAAACTGATTTTTTTTAAATGATTTGGTTTGGATTTAGATTAAAATCCAAAATTTGGATTTTTTTGCCCACCCCTAATATAAATACACATATTGGTAGTATGGAGGAGCACAAAAATTTTCTTCTATAGCTTTCATTGAGAGAAACAATTATTTAGCTTTTTGAAAAAAATGAGTGACATCACACCAACTAGACTGCCCCTTTCACATCTTGTTGATGACCTTTTATGGAAGATCTTTGTAAAGTCAGAACTGAAAATTGTTGACATTGAATAAAACATGGAGGTTCAAGCTCTCTACAACACTGTTCGTGAAACAAAATTTCAAGAAAAATAAGGATAGGAATCAGAGTCTTATTATTGGAGTTGGCTACCCTCCATCAGCTTCTAACTTTCAATGGTTTGTGATGGCTGATGTAGAACACGGACATCAGCTTCAACTAAATATTCCCGCTAACATAAACCAACTTGGGTTCTATTCCATGGTTGAGTCTGACAATGGGAACCTATGCATAAAGTACTGCCAGGGTGGTCTTAACTCCAACCTCATGATACTGAATCCCCTCACCCAATACATGAACTACATATCTGATGAGGCCAAGAGGCATTGTTGTCATGCTGTTAATCTTTATGCTTTCAGATACTTGGTGGATTCCATTGAGTATCGCATTGTCCATGTCTACAAAAAATATTTTTTTGAGAGGCACATTTCATGGATGTTGTACAATTTCTTTGAAGCGGACTGAAAATATTCAGGAACATTTATCAGTGATGTCCTAAAGGTTGGGCCTAAGTCTATTGTAGACAAAGGGGTTGTCTATTGGATTGGGTGGGAAGGAGTTGGCTATGCGACGCCTACCAGCATATTATTCTTCTCTCTGCAACAAACGATCTTTAATGAGGCAAAAATCTCGGAGCAAGCAAAGTCAACCTATCATTGTCTGACACATTTTAAAAATGGCATAGGGTTTGTCTCTTATGGGAATATTGACTTTACTAGGACTCTTTTTGTTTGGCAACTTAGCTGCGTTGGAGATGATGTGTTATTTTGGGACAAAATGCTAAAGATATCAGGTATTGTGATACCATTTAACCTAACATTATATGTGGGGAATGATATCCTTTTAGTGTTGGAGTCCAGAAATAGTCATGGGGGAGCAAATAATGCTGAAATAACCGACATCTTGGTTTCGAAGCTCAAATACATGACATTGAGGAGGAAAAATCTTTTGGTTCGTACTTGACATGAGGATTTATCTGTCAAGACGGTTACTCTCCACTCCAAAGGGCTTTACATGGTTTAATAATAGTTTTGAGTATGGTAGACTTACGGGAATGTTGAATGTGCTTATTTAGGGTATCAATTATGTTGTCCTCTACTTTTTTGGTATTTTCATTTTGGAGAAGTGTTATTCCAGTCCTTTTGGTCTTATTAGAACTAGATGTCAATTGTTTTATATGTTTTAGAAGGATAAAATTCTAAGTAATGTGTCCTCTAATGTTCAAGTTTCAGAGTTGTCCTTATTAGTGTCTTTGATTAAGGGTTTATTCCAAATTCTGTATGTTTTTATTAAGTTTTAATGATATCAGTTGTCAGGATTATATTGATTAAATATACAGCAACAAAAAAAAGACAATACAAAAACTCAGTTTCAAGTGAGTACAAATGTTTAAATAAACCAAGTTGTTGAATTAAATGAATAAACCGAGAAATGCATTGATAGATACATACATACATCAAGACTAAGCAAGGTATTAAATTTTAGAGGAAAATTTTGAGAAAGTCGTTTAATTGGTAATGCATACAGGAACTAAAGCAATATTATTACAAATAATAGATCACATTACAGTAACAAAGCAAGACTATTTTTTTCTTTTAACCAATAATTAATAATTTGGAGGTACTTAACTAAAAGGATGATATTAAACATTCAAACACTGTAATTTACACAATATATTAATAATCTAAAATAAGAAAGAAGTTTTGTTTAATTCAACAACTAAGTATTACGTGTCCCATAATTTAAGAATGCTTAATTTCTTCTTTATTTTATTAATTAGTACAGTGTAGAAGAGTTAAATTAAAAGTTCATATTTATGTGAGACACACTAATTGGAATCATTAATGTTAAATATTTTTTATCTTTTTCAAAATATTTAAATTAGTTTAGATTTTTTAATTTGTTAGGTCAATAGTCCAATACTCAATGCATAGGCTTTCTAAGTTTTTCTAAGAACAAAATCTAAGAAGACACTTAAAATACTGACATGTCATCTTTATATTTAGTACACAGTTTAGCATTAGAGTAAGCTATGAAATAGAGAGATATTGTATCATACATGTGATAGAAATGTAAGTCTATAGAGACACTTGGAAGGAAAAACCACATTGACATAGATAGGAATGTAAGTTTACAACTAGGTCACAACATTTGGAGGAGCAATTTAGACAGAACATCAGCTACACTTGCCAAGAAAAAAAAAGAAAAACTATCCTTGAGGAGAAGAGGAAGAGGCAATGAACAGTAGATTTGGAAACATCAGAGCAACCAAGAATGAGACAACCTCTTCAGAATAAAAGATTAAACTCAGTTGATAAATATCGAAGTATGCATATGAAACTCAGTATCCAAGAATGAGACAACCTCTTCAGAATATCAGATTAAACTCAGTTGATAAATATCCAATTATGCATATGAAACTCAGTATATTTCTATTCATATTAATTTTTTTTACAAATTTATAACTATGAGAAAGTAGAAATGATAAGTATATTGAGCATACTTTTGATGTTTATGCAAATAATGATCGAAATATTCTCCAAAATAACCAGAGAATTTATGATATAGAAAGTGGTTCAAGACTTAAAGAATGAGGACAGATTAATGAACCATCAAGTAGTAACTTTTTATAAAAAAAACTCTGAAGTTGTAATGTACCCGAGCCATGGGTGGACTAACATTGTTTGTTGTCGCAGTGACAGTTGTGACAAGAAAGAAGAGACAAACTAAAAATTGGAAAAATAAAGAAAAGGAGAACATTGTAACAAGTACTGAGCTTTCTCCCTCACAGACAGTCAGCACACTTGGATGCTTAATCAACAATATGACACCGTTTCTATAGAATTCAGCCTCTAGAGGTACCATCCCAGGTTTCTAGATTTTATTTAGCGAATATTTAGATGTTTCATAAATCCTTGAAGTTGAGAAGTACATATGAAAGATGAATTTAATATGCTCAATACCAGTCAATGTGAGTAAGCTTATGTCTTTTCTAACTTGCTTTGATTTATAGAGATATAAATGAAATCAGTGGGCATTACAATAATTTTGTAATTACAACACAACACATTATTAGTATTGAGTAAGAACACATTATTAGTGTAATAAAACTAATTGAAAGAATTATTTTACTAAGTATCTTAATTTTAAGTTAATTTAAAACCCAAAAGAAGTTATTCGATTTTAATATATATGCCCATTGCACATATGTGAAGATCACTAAATTATGTTAAAGACATTGTAGTTGAGAATTGTTGACAACATAAAGTTATAGTGAATTAAACTGATTGGCAGAGGAAGCAAAGAATTGGAGAAGAGAAAGGGCATTGAAGCTTGTTGGAAAGAGGAGTCCCTTTAGAGAATACAATTCCCTCGGTGAATGGCAATTCCATAGACATTGAATAGACATAAATAAGAACAAGCTGCTTATAATAGAGGAAATTTGTGTATGTCTCAGAAAAATAGTAATAGTTCCATTAACTTAACCTCTGCAGGTACTGCATCAACAGTTACAATGATAGACACTTCAAAATAGCAGGCTGATATAGGTTTTACAAATAATATATAATTTTCTTTGTTTACTTTTTTAAGTAATTACTGCAAATATTTTGCTAATGTTATCATATTTGTTTATATCAATTTGTACAGCTGAAGATGATCCCAACCGAGGTAGTTGCACAAATAATTCTAACTTAGATACTAACAAAACTACATGTACAGCCAATGTAATGTCAAACACAATGACTATGCACAACACACAAAAAGGCTCTCCTAATTAAAGCAATTGGTCTATGGGTAAGTGGTTTTACTTTTTATATTTAAATGGTTATTTTAGCACATGTAAGCGTGACTACTATGTCGTTGGTTTGTAACATACTTAAAAGTGGGGTTGGAATTTGGGTGGAGGACCCTATTCAAGATATCATGTTATATACACTTTAGAAATTTTTATACAATAATATAGGACACGGCTGCAAGTTATTGAGTTACAAAGCAAAGCTAAGAATAGGTTACATTGAATTGTTTGGGTAATACAAGAAAACTTATATTATAGTGTATTTGAATCACTTTATAATTCTAGGATTTGAAACCAAACATATAGAAATGCAATAAAAATATACGATATATAAATTCTAATTTATATAGGGATGAATATAATTTTGATTGAAAGTTCTCTTTAAAACAAAATGAATATTGTAAAGTGGAACACTGAGAATGAAATAAATCAACGTATGTATGCATCACTTATCCAAATGAAGATGTAACTAAAAGAATTTCGTTCAAATGTACTTATCGATCATCATGTTTAGAAACATATATAACATAGAACAAAAGTTTTAAAGAAGTTTGATATCTTTATATGGTTATGGTAGTGCACTAAACATATTTGCCAATTTAGAAGAAACAAAGAATGCAAGGAAGGAGAGAGGGTTCATACTTACTGGCAAGAGGAAGCTCATAAATAAAATAGTCATACGTGGTAAGCTTTCGAAGAAATTTTTTATTCCTATAAATTTAAATTGTGTTATTTAGATTTCATATAGATTCATAAATAGAAGATCCAAATTGATAAACTAAATTGAAAATCATGATTGGGGTTTGTTCTATTAGTTTGAGGATATTATTTTCAGAAATTAATTCATGAAAGGCAACTAAATCACATCTTTGATAATCTTAGTTAAAAAGGATTAGAACTCATAATTTTCATAATAGTTAGATATTTTTGGATGATTGAATGTAAAATTTAAATGATTGGAAAATAATAAAAATTTAAGGATCTAATTAGAATAACTGAGACTTTAATTTTAATATTATGAATTAAAGCAAAATTATTTTGATCATTTTAGAATTTTAAATTATAATATGAGTGTCACATAATCATCACATTCATCATGTTCTTGTGTGTGAATGAATATCTTAGAATAAGAATAAGCATGAATTGAATAGAAGAACAATAGTACTTTGCATTAATACTCGAGGAACAGCAGAGCTCCACACCTTAATCTATGGTGTGTAGAAACTCCACCGTTGAAAATACATAAGTGAAGATGGTGTTCATTGGCTTCGGCCCCAGAGAGAGAACCAGAATAACCAAGACCTTGGTCGAAGGACTAAACATCCAAAGATGTGAGTACACTAGTAAAAAGTCCTATTTATACTAAACTAGTTACTAGGGTTACAGAAATAAGTAAATGATGCAGAAATCCACTTCCGGGCCCACTTGGTGTGTGTTTAGACTGAGCATTGAAGCTTTCATGTGTAGAGACTTCTCTTGGATTTAAACGCCAGTTTGTAACTTGTTTCTGGCATTTGACTCTAGCTTGCAACTTATTTCTGGCGTTTAACGCTAGAATAGGGCAGAAAGCTGGCGTTGAACGCTAGTTTGTGTTGTTTAAACTCAGGAAAAGTATGGACTATTATATATTGCTGGAAAGCCCTAGATGTCTACTTTCCAACGCAATTAAGATTGCTCTATCTGGGTTTCTATAGCTCCAAAAATTCCATTTTGAGTGCAGGGAGGTCAGAATCCAACAGCATTAGTAGTCCTTTTTCAGCCTCTGAATCAGATTTTTGCTCAGGTCCCTCAATTTCAGCCAAAAAATACCTGAAATCACAGAAAAACACACAAACTCATAGTAAAGTCCAGAAATGTGAATTTTGCTTAAAAAATAATAAAAATATACTAAAAATGAATAAAACATACTAAAAACTATATGAAAATAATGCCAAAAAGCGTATAAATTATCCGCTCATCACAATACCAAACTTAAATTGTTGCTTGTCCCTAAACAACTAAAAACAAAATAGGATAAAAAGAAGAGAATATACAATAAATCTCACAATATCAATGAAACTTAGTCCCAATTAGATGAGCGGAGCTAGTAGCTTTTTGCCTCTGAACAAGTTTGGCATCTCACTTTATCCTTTGAAATTCAGAATGATTGGCATCTATAGGAACTTAGAATTTTAGATAGTGTTATTGATTCTCCTAGTTCAGTACGTTGATTCTTGAACACAACTACTTTATGAGTCTTGGATGTGGCCCTAAGCACTTTGTTTTCCAGTATTACCACCGGATACATAAATGCCACAGACACATAACTGGGTGAACCTTTTAAGATTGTGACTTAGCTTTGCTAAAGTTCCTAGTTAGAGGTGTCCAGAGTTCTTAGGTACACTCTTTTACTTTGGATCATGACTTTAACCACGCAGTCTCAAGCTTTTCACTTGGACCTTCATGCCACAAGCACATGGTTAGGGACAGCTTGATTTAGCCGCTTAGGCATGGATTTTATTTCCTTAGGCCCTCCTATCCATTGATGCTCAAAGACTTGGATCCTTTTTACCCTTGCCTTTTGGTTTAAAGGGCTATTGTCTTTTTCTGCTTGCTTTTTCTTTTTCTTTTTTTTCTCTTTTTTTCCGCCATTTTTTTCCGCAAGCTTTGTTATTCACTGCTTTTTCTTGCTTCAAAAATCAATTTCATGATTTTTCAGATTATCAATAACATTTCTCTTTGGTCATCATTCTTTCAAGAGCCAACAATTTTAACATTCATAAACTTCACTATAAAAAATATGCACTGTTCAAGCATTCATTCAGAAAACAAAAAGTATTGTCACGACATCAACATAATTAAACTAATTTCAAGATAAAATTTGAAATCCAAGTACTTCTTGTTCTTTTGTAATTAGGCACATTTTCCATTTAAGAAAGGTGAAGGATTCATGAAATTATTCATAGCTTTTAAGACATAGACACTAGACACTGATGATCATGTAGTGAAGACACAAACATGGATAACACATAAAGCATAAAGTTGAAAAATAGAAAAATAAGAACAAGGAAATTAAAGAACGGGTCCACCTTAGTGATGGCGGCTAGTTCTTCCTCTTGAAGATCCAATGGAACGCCTAAGCTCCTCTATGTCTCTTCCTTGCCTTTGTTGCTCCTCCCTCATAACTCTTTGATCTTCTCTAATCTCATAGAGAATGATGGAGTGCTCTTGGTGCTCCACCCTTAGTTGGTCCATGTTGTAACTCAAGCCTTCCAAAGAGGTGTTGAGTTGCTCCCAATAGTTGTGTGGAGGAAAATGCATCCCTTGAGGCTTCTCAGGGATTTCATGAGGAATTTTCTCATGCTCTTGTTGAGGTCCATGAGTGGGCTCTCTTATTTGCTCCATCCTTTTCTTAGTGATGGGCTTGTCCTCTTCAATGAGGATGTCTCTTTTTATGTCAATCCCAGCCAAATTGCATAGGTGACAAATGAGATGAGGAAAGGCTAACCTTGCCAAGGTGGATGACTTGCCAGCCACCTTGTAAAGTTCTAGAGGTATGATCTCATAAACTTTCACTTCCTCCCCAATCATGATACTATGGATCATGATGGCCCGATCCACAGTCACTTCAGATCGGTTGCTAGTAGGAATGATGGAGCGTTGGATGAACTCCAACCATCCTCTAGCCATAGGCTTAAGGTCCGGTCTTCTCAATTTAACCAGTTTGCCTCTTGAGTCTCTTTTCCATTGAGCTCCTTCCACACATATGTCCATGAGGACTAGGTCTAACATTTGATCAAAGTTGACCCTTCTAGTGTAGGGGCGTGCATTTTCTTGCATTATTGGCAAGTGGAACGCCAACCTTACATTTTCCGGACTAAAATCTAAGTATTTCCCATGAACCATTGTAAGCCAATTCTTTGGATTCGGGTTTATACTTTGATCATGGTTCCTAGTGATCTATGCATTGGCATAGAACTCTTGAACCATTAAGATTCTGACTTGTTGAATGGGGTTGGTAAGAACTTCCCAACCTCTTCTTTGGATTTTATGTTGGATCTCCAGATACTCATTTTTCTTGAGCATGAAAGGGACCTCGGGATCACCTTCTTCTTGGCCACAACTTCATAGAAGTGGTCTTAATGGACCTTTGAGATGAATCTCTCCATCTCCCATGACTCGGAGGTGGAAGCTTTTGCCTTCCCTTTCCTCTTTCTAGATGTTTCTTCGGCCTTAGATTCCATAAATGGTTATGGAAAAATAAAAATCAATGCTTTTACCACACCAAACTTAAAAGGTTTGCTCGTCCTCGAGCAAAAGAAGAAAGAAAGAAGGGGAAGAAGAAGAAAAAGGAGGAGAAGGGTAGAGAGGTAGGTTCGGCCAAGGGGTTAGGAGAGGGTTTGTGATGTGTGAAAATGAAGGAGTGAAGAGGAGTATTTATAGGAAAAGAGAAGGACGATGGCCGAATGGAATTGGGTGGGCTTGGGAGGGAAAAGTGTTTGAATTTGAAAGTGAGGTAGGTAGAGTTTTTGGGGAAGAGGGATGGAGGTGATTGGTGAAGAGAATATAGGGAAAATAATAGAATTTGATAGGTGAGTGGTGTTATAGAGATGTGTGAGGGGGGAGAGAGAGGTGGGGTAGGTGGGGATCCTATGGGGTCTACAGATCCTGAAGGGTCAAGAATTTCTCACCCCTGCTCCTTTTAGGCATGCAAAATGCCCTTATTGTGCAATTCTGGCGTTTAACGCCAGACTGATGCTTGTTTCTGGCATTAAACGCCAGCTTTTATTCCTTTCCTGGCGTTAAACGCCAAGTTGCAACCTATTTCTGGTGTTTAACGCCAGTTTGTTGCTTCTTTCTGGCGTTTAAATGCCAGTAAGTTTCTCCTCCAGGGTGTGCTATTTTTAATGCTGTTTTTTATTTTTCTTTAATTTTTGTATTTTGTTTTTGTGACTCCACATGATCATCAACCTAAAAAAATTAAAATAACATAGAAAAAATAAAATTGGATTGCCTCCCAATAAGCGCTTCTTTAATGTCAATAGCTTGACAGTGAGCTCTCATGGAGCTTCACAGATATTCAGAGCATTGTTGGAGCCTCCCAACACCAAACTTAGAGTTTGAATGTGAGGGTTCAACACCAAACTTAGAGTTTGGTTGTGGCCTCCCAACACCAAACTTAGAGTTTGAATGTGGGGGCTTTGTTTGACTCTGTATTGAGAGAAGCTTTTCTTGCTTCCTCTCCATGGTTATAGAGGGAGATCCTTAAGTTTTAAACACAAGGTAGTCCTCATTCAATTGAAGGATCAACTCTCATCTATCCACATCAATCACAGCTTTTGCTGTGGCTAGGAAGGGTCTTCCAAGGATGATGGATTCATCCTCATCCTTCCCAGTGTCTAGGACTATGAAATCAGCAGGGATGTAAAGGCCTTTGACCTTTACTAGCACGTCCTTTACTTGTCCATAAGCCTTTTTCATGGATTTGTCTGCCATCTCTAATAAAAATTTGGCAGCCTGTACCTCAAAGATTCTCAGTTTCTCCATTACAGAGAGTGGCATTAAGTTTATGTCTGATCCCATGTCACACAGAGTCTTCTCAAAGGTCATGGTGCCTATGCTACAGAGAATTAAGAATTTACCAGGATCCTATTTCTTTTGAGGTAATGTATGCCTAACCAAGTCATTCAGTTTATTGGTGAGCAAGGGGGGTTCATCCACCCAAGTCTCATTACCAAATAACTTGGCATTCAGCTTCATGATTGCTCCAAGGTACTTAGCAACTTGCTCTTCAGTAATATCTTCATCCTCTTCAGAGGAGGAATACTCATCAGAGCTCATGAATGGCAGAAGTAGGTTCAATGGAATCTCTATGGTCTCTAGATGAGCTTCAGATTCCTTAGGTTCTTCAAATGGGAAATCCTATTTGTCTACAGGACGTCCCATGAGTTCTTCCTCACTGGGATTCACGTCCTCCTCCTCCTTTCTAGGTTCGGCCACACCATGTAGGGTTATAGCCTTGCACTCTCTTTTTGGATTCTCTTCTGTATTGCTTGGGAGAGTACTAGGAGGAGTTTCAGTGACTCTTTTACTCAGCTGGCCCACTTGTGCCTCTAAATTTCTAATGGAGGACCTTGTTTCATTCATGAAATTGAGAGTGGCCTTAGATAGATCAGAGACTATGTTTGCTAAGCTAGAGGGGCTCTGCTCAGAATTCTCTGTCTGTTGCTAAGAGAATGATGGAAAAGACTTGCTATTGCTAAACCTGTTTCTTCCACCATTATTAAAGTCTTGTTGAGGCTTTTTTTTATCCTTTCATGAGAAATTTGGATGATTTCTCCATAAGGGATCATAGGTGTTTCCATGGGCTTCACCCATGTAATTCACCTCTGCCATTGCAGGGTTCTCAAAATCATAAGCTTCTTTTTCAAAAGATGCTTCTTTAGTACTTTTGGATGTATTTTGCAAACCATTCAGACTCTGAGAAATCATATTGACTTGCTGAGTCAACATTTTATTCTGAGCCAATATGGCATTCAGAGCATTAATTTCAAGAACTCCCTTCCTCTGAGGCGTCCCATTACTCACAGGATTCCTTTCAGAGGTGTACATGAACTGGTTATTTGCAACCATTTCAATGAGTTCCTAAGCTTCTGCAGGCATTTTCTTCATGTGAATGGATCCACCTGCAGAATGGTCCAATGAAATTTTAGACAATTCAGACAGACCATCATAGAATATATCCAGGATGGTCCATTCTGAAAGCATGTCAAAAGGACACTTTTTGGTCAGTTGCTTGTATCTTTCCCAAGCTTCATAGAGGGATTCACCATCTTTTTGCCTGAAGGTTTAAACATCCACTCTAAGCTTGCTCAGCTTTTGAGGAGGAAAGAACTTGGCTAAGAAAGCCGTGACCAGCTTATCCCAAGAGTTCGGGCTATCTTTAGGTTGAGAGTCCAACCATGTTCTAGCTCTGTCTCTTACAGCAAAAGGGAAAAGCATAAGCTTGTAGACCTCGGGATCAACTCCATTGGTCTTAACAGTATCACAGATCTGCAAGAATTCAGTTAAGAACTGAAAAGGATCTTCTAATGGAAGTTTATGAAACTTACAATTCTATTGCATCAGAGAAACTAATTGAGCCTTTACCTCAAAGTTGTTTGCTCCAATGGTAGGGATTGAGATGCTTCTTCCATGGAAGTTGGAATTTGGTGCAGTAAAGTCACCAAGCATCTTCCTTGCACTGTTGTTGGGTTCGGCCATTACTTCTTTTTCGAGATTCTCTGTAAGGTTTTCTCTGGATTGTTTGTGCTTTAGCTTCTCTTAGCTTCTTCTTTAGAGTCCTTTCAGGTTTAGGATCTACTTCAACAAGAATGTTCTTGTCCTTGCTCTTATTCATATGAAAAAGAATAAAACAGAAAGGAAGAGGAATCCTCTATGTCACAGTATAGAGATTCCTTTATGTGAGTAGAAGAGAAGAAGAATAGAAAGGGAAGAAGAGAGAAGGAGAAAAATTCGAACCCAGAGAGAAGAGAGGGTTCGAATTATGAGTAGAAGAGAAGTGTTAGTAGATAAATAAAATAAATAGAAAGAGATGAGAGGGAGAGAATTTCGAAAATTATTAAAAAGAAAAGAAAAATATTTTTGTTTTTATTTTAATTTAAAGTTAACATTCGAATTTATAAAAAGGAATAAAATTAAAATTTAAAACAATTAGTTAATTAAAAAAAAGAATTTTGAAAAAAGGGTGAGGAATTTTCAAAAATTAGAGAGAGAAAAGTAGTTAGGTGGTTTTGAAAAAGATAAGAAATAGTAAAACAAACAAAAAGTCAATTAGTTAGTTGAAAAAAAAATTTGAAAATCAATTTTGAAAAGATAAGAAGTTAGAAAAGATTTTGAAATTGATTTTGAGAAAAAAAAGATATGATTGAAAAAGATTTGATTAAAAAGATATGATTGAAACTTATTTTGAAAAAAGATTTGAAAAGGAAATTAAAAAGATTTGATTTTTAAAATTAAAATTGATTACTTGACTAATAAGAAACCAAAAGATATGATTCTAGAATTTAAAGATTGAACCTTTTTTAACAAGAAAGTAACAAACTTCCAATTGAAAATTTGAAATGAAATTAAGAAAAAGATTTTGAAAAACAATTTTTTAAAAATTTTTCATAAAACATGAAATAAAAATGAAAAAGATTTGATTTTGAAAAAGATTTTGAAAAGATAATTTTTTGAAATTTGAAATCTTGACTTAACAAGAAACAACTTATTTTAAAATTTTTTGACTAAGTCAACCCAAAATTTCGAAATTTATGAGAGAAATAAGGGAAATATATTTTTTTATTTTTGAATTTTTAATGAGGAGAGAGAAAAACCACAAAATGACTCAAAACATGAAAATTTTGGATCAAAACCAATGATGCATGCAAGAACACTTTGAATGTCAAGATGAACACCAAAAACACTTTGAAGATCATGATGAACATCAAGAACTTATTTTTGAAAAATTTTCAAAAAAAGAAAAACATGCAAGACACCAAACTTAGAAATTTTTAATATTTAGACACTAAGAATTCAAAAATGCATATGAAAAACAAGAAAAGACACAAAACAAGAAAATTTAAAGATCAAACAAGGAGACTTACCAAGAACAACTTGAAGATCATGAAGAACACCATGCATGAATTCTTTTCGAAATTTTTTTTTTGAAAATTAAAAAGATGAAATTGACACCAAACTTAAAAATTGACTCTAGACTCAAACAAGAAACACAAAAAATATTTTTGATTTTATGATTTTACTAATTTTTTTGGATTTTTTGAAAATAATTTTGGAAAAACGAAAAAGAAGAAAAATTTTTGAAAGATTTTTGAAAACTTTTTTAAAATAAAATAATGGTTAAAACAAGAATAAAATTACCTAATCTAAGCAACAAGATGAACCGTCAGTTGTCCAAACTCGAACGATCCCCGGCAACGGTGCCAAAGACTTGGTGCACGAAATTGTGATCTCAATGGCACCAATAACTTGGTACGCACAATTGTAATCTCAACTCTTTTTCACAACTTCGCACAACTAACCAGCAAGTACACTGGGTCGTCCAAGTAATAAACCTTACGTGAGTAAGGGTCGATCCCACAGAGATTGTCGGCTTGAAGCAAGCTATGGTCACCTTGTAAATCTCAGTCAGGCGGATTCAAATGGTTATGGATTTTTGATAATTAAAATATAAATAAATATAAAATAAAGATAGAGATACTTATGTAATTCATTGGTGGAAATTTCATATAAGCATATGGAGATGCATTGTTCATTCTGAATCTCTGCTTTCCTATTGCCTTCATCCAATCCTTCATACTCCTTTCTATGGCAAGCTGTATGTTGGGTGTCACCGTTGTCAATGGCTACTTCCCGTCCTCTCAGTGAAAATGGTCCTCTACGGTTTTTGTACGGCTAATCAACTGTCGAATTTCTCGTCTCGGATGAAAAATACAATGCACAGATATCGTATGGCTAATCATTTGTTAGTTCTCGATCGTGTAGAAATAGGATTTACTATCCTTTTGTGTCTGTCACTACGCCCTACAGTCGCGAGTTTGAAACTCGTCATAGTCATCCCTTCCCAAATCCTATTCGGAATACCACAGACAAGGTTTAGACTTTTCGAATCTCGGGAATGCTGCCAATGGATTCTAGCCTATACCACGAAGATTCTAATCTCAGATTCAGATGCCCCATTGTCAGAGGGGATTCGATGTGAATTGTTGATTAGAAACCCAAGAGATATACATTCAAGCTTGTTTTCATGTAGAACGGAAGTGGTTGTCAATCACGCATTCATGAGTGAGAATGGTAATGAGTGTCACATAATCATCACATTCATCATGTTCTTGTGTGTGAATGAATATCTTAGAATAAGAATAAGCATGAATTGAATAGAAGAACAATAGTACTTTGTATTAATACTCGAGGAACAACAGAGCTCCACACCTTAATCTATGGTGTGTAGAAACTCCATTGTTAAAAATACATAAGTGATGATAGTATTCATTGGCTTCGGCCCCAGAGAGGGAACCAGAATAACCAAGACCTCGGTCTAAGGACTAAACATCCAAAGATGTGAGTACACTAGTAAAAAGTCTTATTTATACTAAACTAGTTACTAGGGTTACATAAATAAGTAAATGATGCAGAAATCCACTTCCGGGCCCACTTGGTGTGTGTTTGGCTGAGCATTAAAGCTTTCGTGTGTAGAGACTTCTCTTGGAGTTAAACGCCAGTTTGTAACTTGTTTCTGGCGTTTGACTCTAGCTTGCAACTTGTTTCTGGCATTTAACTCCAGAATAGGGCAGAAAGCTGGCGTTAAACGCCAGTTTGCGTTGTTTAAACTCAGACAAAGTATGGACTATTATATATTGCTGGAAAGCCCTGGATGTCTACTTTACAACGCAATTGAGAGCGCGCCATTTAGGTTTTTGTAGCTCGAAAAATTTTATTTTGAGTGTAGGGAGGTCAGAATCTAACAGCATCAACAACCCTTTTTCAGCCTCTGAATCAGATTTTTACTCAGGTCCCTCAATCTCTGCCAAAAAATACCTGAAATCATAGAAAAATACACAAACTCATAGTAAAGTCCAGAAATGTGAATTTTGCTTAAAAACTAATAAAAATATACTAAAAAGTGAATAAAACATACTAAAAACTATATGAAAACAATGCCAAAAAGCGTATAAATTATCCACTCATAAAGTGGTCAGTCAAATCAACACATGCACGATCTATTGTTAATGTAAGGAAACTAGATATGGTAATCTTATTGTAATGTGTGTGACCAATTAATGTTTCAAGTTTCAGAAAATAGAAAGGTTAGAATAGATAAAAGATCCACACCAAAGGCTGCAAGTACTGCAAGAGGTAAGCTATTCCTAAAATTTGAATCTTATTTTACACAAAAACTACAAATGGTTTTGTAGGGTTAAGAAAGTTTGGTATATGTACAATTTCTTCTGGGAGCCTATGAGAATATTATTTTGGTTCTGTGTAATAGGATCATATAACAAAACATCAGGTGATAGAATAGGAAGGGATGCCAGAGAAAGCAAAGGTATATTATGGATTTCAATTATTGGGGTCATGTGGGAAGTATCGTCAACTATTAACATAATTTGAAATAGCATGAAGATACTAAGTAATATTGAATTTCACAGATTATTTGCATATGGGTGATGCAATTCATGAATGCCAATCCTGTCATGCGCTATTTTGGTACGATGAAAGGTCAAGAAAACACTATAATACAAGTGAACCCAAGTATACACTCTCTTGTAGAGGAGGATAGGTTGAAATACCACAACTACAAGATTCTCCAAATCTTTTATACAACTTATTGTATGGTGATGGGATTAAAAGCAAGCATTTTCAAGAAAACAACAGAAGTTACAACAGTATGTTCCAATTCACTTCAATGGGTGCAAAGATTGACCGAAGTGTAAATTCTTCAAGGGGACCACCTACTTTTATATTGTACGGAGAGAATTACCATTTGATGGGTAGTCTTTTACCTCCAGAAGGCTGCACTGCAAAATTTGCTCAGCTATATATTTTTGATACTCAAAATGAGGTCTCGAATCGAATGTCAGTTATACGGTATGACACAAACCTAACTTCTGAAATACAAACTACATAGTATTTTAGAATACGATACATTTTTGTGCAAAACTGTTTCTATTTTTATTCAACTTAATCTTAGGATGTGCTCTTTTTGTAACACCCTACCATACAGAGTCTTATGCTTAAGTCATAAAACTGAGGTGGCGAGATATTATGACCTCTAAAAATAAAAATATGTATATATAATAATAGTTGAAAGGAATTTTAACTAGAAGCCTGTGAAGAAAAGTTTAAAACAAAAATCGTAACGCTCACGTGAATGATAGACTATATATATATACATATATATGAAAGAATCCCAAAATAACCAAAAGCAGAAAAATGAATACCCGTTTCTTCGAGTCAACCTCTAAGAGGGACAAACATAAAATAAAAGGTGGAGAATCTATATACATATATAAATATAAACAAAAATACACCCCTGAGTCCCAAGAGTTCTTCGCTTCATTAGAGTGTCCAGAATACAGAGTGATGCTTCTCAACCTGCATCTGAAAAATTACGAAAGATGTATGGGGTGAGAACCGGGAGTTCTCAGTATGGTTAAGGTACCCACATATATAATAAATAAGGTCCCAGGAAGGCCAGAGGCGATCCTAAGGTACTTAAGGTTCTAACTCAATTCTAACTTAATCTCTCAAATTACAATTCACTCACTGTCTCATAAAAATCTAACTCTACAATCCACCTTCTACCTCCTTCGACCCTCCAAATTCACCAGTGCACAAATAAACAATACAAGTAAAGGCAAACACAATTAGAGTACAAGTAATGCAAGTAGCAAGTATCACAATTAGGCATACTAATTCACATAGGCACTCCAAATTAATGCACAAACAAGCAAATTAAACATATGCACATGATGCATGCCTATCCTACGACTTATTATATCATCTGTCGGTTATATAGCCAACCCGACACGTCCTGGTAGCTAACCATGGACAGAAACACCTATACAGAGCAGGTGAGTTTGAGCTACAACTTCCTTGCTACTATCCGCTTAACCCAAAGCCAGTGGAATAACCACTACTGCGACTACTACTCATGTGGGTGTTTAGAAGCTCAACTTGGAGCAAGTGGAATAATCCATTACTACTGCTACTACCCAGGCGTCACAATCACTGATCTGGAGCAAGCGGGACAAACTACTATCCTTGCTACTATCCAGGTATCTCAAACATACATTCAAACAGTTTAAATCAAGCATCATCGTTATCAAATCTCAAACATTAACCTCGATTAAGCAGGACAAACCACCATCCTTGCTACTACCCAGGTATCACAAACATACATTCATTCAATACTCCATAATTAAATTCATTTCTCATAACTCTTCTTCCCTATCTCAAACCCAGAGCAAGTGGACATCGCCACTGCTTACTACCAGGGGCCACAATCACTTTTTCACAAACACATCAAACCTCAATTCCAAAACCTTCAAAAATCCCAACCCCTTTAAAACTTACCAAGACCCACCATAGTAACTCAAAACGAAACTTAACTACATCACATAAGTCCTCAATACACTAATTTACCATCTCCATCAAGTTTTCAATCCAACAACCCAAGTTCAACACAACATGTTTAATATACATCATCATGATCATAACCAACAATTCGAGTTCAATATAATAATATACATACTCATCAATACCTATATCATCATACACTTCAAATATCATCTTTCCACCATCATCAACTTCCCTCATGACCAACAATCATCAATCAAACATAACACATCAACTAATATAATATGTATCAAACACAAGATTCAACTTATCCTAGGTCGTCTAACCTAAGTTTTCACGACACCGTACATATTATATACGAGAAACCAAAACCATACCTTGGCCGATTTCTCCCCAAGCTCAAACATCTCAATTCAAGCCTCCAAGGTTCCAAATCAAGTGTTATAGGTTCCAGCCACCAAAAGCTCCAATTCAAGTATACCGCACTTCACCAATTTGACTTCAATTTCACATATATACAACCTAATGTCGTATAATTCCATATACATACAAATCTTCAATATCCTAATCTCATGAAATTGAAAAATTAGAAGGAAATTAATGATTCCTTACCTTACCCATGGATTAAATGGACAAAACCCAACAATTATCCACCGCTAGAGTATCACTAAACCATCAAAATCACCAAAATCACTCAATATTCACACCAAAATGTGAATTTAGAAAGTAGAAAAGAAACTGGGCACAATATATAGAGTTTCTTACCATTTTATTCGGATAAAAATGAAGAGGACTCTTAGACGAACGCGTGGCCACTGACGGCTCGTCAATCAAAGTTCCGGATTGAAAGTTACGTGGATTTGAAGATTGAAATTGGAACCTAAGGTTTGCTAATGGGGTTTCTTCCCCTCTCTGAAGTTTCCAGCGTGAAACATGATAAGGAAGAAAGAAGGGCTGTTGCCCTTTAAGTGGGGGTGAAATTGGATTGGGCCTTGGCCCGTTTTAGGTTCGGTTTGTCCGGTTTGGTCCGTTTGGCCCAATTTTATGCCAAATTTTTTAAAATTAGCGCCAAAATTCATATTTTAATTAATCCTATCACATTAAAATATAAAATTATATTTTCTAATTTATTTAATTAATAATTAATTTATTAACTAATTATTCACTAATTACTCGGGGTTTACATTTAGCACATGACAAAAAAAATTTGCCAATTTTTTTTATATAAAAAATGATACATCACATTTCTTCGCTCCTAAAGTTAAAACAAAGCTGCAAAAAGCTACTTTGTGAAGCTACTAATCCATGATACATAATAATGTCTAAAATTCTTAGTAAACAACTGAATATGTGTAATGACTTAAGGTGGCGATTATAGTATCATTTCCTCCTATTATATACCTCATCTAATAAAAAAGAGAGAAAGAAAAACCAAAGCCTATTCCACCATTTGCTAGAAATGAATTATACCTTCACCAATAAACTTACCAACACCAGAATAAGGTTATATTGACTAGATTCATATATGTTTCCAAGATTAACTTTTCCAAGCAAAACTAGTACAGTTGATAGTTATTAGCTCAAGCCAAAAAAGTTAATTAGGCTTTTAAATTTGAATTTAACACTTCTTTTACATACCTTAGATTATATTCATTTAAAATGATCAACTTAAAAATTTTGAAGATTAGGAAACATAATATTTCAATTTTGAAAATGATAAATTAAAGCAAAATTAATTTGATAATTTTAAATTTTAATTTATAATAATGATGTCAAGTTAATGAATGAGAATTTTTACACATCTGAATAAATTTACAATTATTTATGTCTCTTGACTTAATTATTTTAAATTTTTTACAGAAATATAATAAAATAATTTTATAATTTACTTTTTATTATTTTTATAATATCATGTAAGTAACAAACACAATTGCTTCAATCCTGTTGTCATTTACTTTTGAGTTTCATTATTCTTTGTAGATATACATTTAACAGAAGAAGAGTTAAAGGATTTTACTCTCATTGATATTAAGAACAAATTGAAAAGTTACAATAATAGTCTTGGGGACTTCCCATCTATGCCAGTCCCGGATGTCGAATTAACTTCCAGTGCTTTGATGACTAAGGGGGTTAATAGCCTAATATGTGATGAGCTTCGTTATGTCAGATGTACATTAGCAGAAGAGCATAACAATCTCTTGGGTCAGTTGACAAATGAACAGAAATATGTATATGATAAAGTAATAGATGCTGTAACAAAAAAGAAAGGCGGAGTTTTCTTCTTATATGGTTATGGTGGTACAGGAAAAATATTCGTTTGGAAGACATTGGCATCTGGGTTGAGATCAGAAGGAAAGATTGTTTTGACAGTTGCATCAAGTGAAATTGTTTCTCTTCTACTACCCGGTGGCAGGACAGCCCACTCACGGTTTGCAATCTCCCTTAATCCAGATGAGTTTTCAATATGCAACATAAAACAAAGGAGTCCACTTGCAGATTTGTTGATTAAAACTAAACTTATTATTTAGGACGAAGCCCATATGGTTCACAAACATTGCATTGAAGCACTTGACAAGACAATGTGAGACATATTAAGGTTTACTAATGTAAACAGTCTTGATAAACCATTTGGAGGGAAGACAATTGTCTTTGGGGGTGACTTTAGGCAGATACTACCGGTTATACCAAAAGGTAGTAGACAAGACATTGTATATGCCACAATAAATTCGTTTTACATTTGGGATAGTTGCAAGTTATTGATGCTAAATAAAAACATGCGTCTACAAGTGGGAGGCAGCAATGCAAGGTCCGCAAAAATAAAGGAATTTGCAGATTGGATATTAAGCATTAGAGATGGAAGATGTGGAACATCTCTAGATGGAGTTGATAAAGTTGAAATTCCAGATGACATCCTCATAAATGAGTCAGATGATCCTATATTTGCTATTTGTAAGACAACTTATCTGGAGATGTGAGAAAGAACAAACAGTGATTTTCAAGCTGAGGAGCATGCTATTCTGGCACATACCTTGCAATTGGTGGATGAAATTAATAGCTACATGATGAGTTTGTTTCCTACTGAAGCACAAACTTATTACAGCAGTGACAAAGCGTGTCCAATAGAGAACAACAATGACATTCTGGCATCAGTACACACTTCTGAATTCTTAAACACAATTAGGTGTTCGGGCATGCCAAACCATGAGTTAACAGTCAAGGTAGGGACACCTATTATATTACTAAGGAACATTGACCATTCTGCTGGACTATGCAATGGTACTTGGTTGGTTGTTACTAAGCTTGGTAAAGACATAATAGAAGCAAAAGGTATCTCAGGAAAAAATGCAGGTCAAAAAGTATTCATCCCTAGAAAATGATTCTAAGTCCTTTTGACCATAGGATACCATTCAAGTTTCAAAGGAGATAGTTTTCTACTATGGCTTCTTATGCAATGACAATCAACAAGAGTCAGGATCAATTATTATCAAAAGTTGGTTTGATTATAAGGAAGCTAGTATTTACGCATGGTCAATTATATATTGCGGTTTCAAGAGTTACAAATAGGAAGGGGCTTAAGATATTATTATGCCATGATGAGGACAAAAGCAATGAAATAGACAATGTGGTATACAAAGAAGTATTTAGGAATCTCGGTTAAAGATGGTAAAACAATGGAGTTGCTGAAAACTCACCATTTTAGGTAACTATTTTTTAAGTGTAATTTTTTCTCGTAGTTATGATTTATTTTTAAGGACTATTTAGTATGTGCTTCCAGAAAATTATTATGAACAATTGGCTAATATTGTGATGATTATTGAGAAGTATATATGTTCTAGAAAGAATGTGAAAGATGGATTTAATAGGCTCAATACCAGTCAATGTAATGTAGCTTATGTCTTATCTAACTTGCTTTGATTTATAAAGAGATAAATCATGCATTGGGCATTACGATTAGGATTAATTTTCTAATTACAACACAACATATGGTTAGTATTGAGTAAGAACACATGTTAGTATAATAAAACTAATTTTGAGAACTATATTATTAAATACCTTAATTTTAAGTTAATTTTAAAGTCGAAAGAAGTTAATATTGTGATTCACTTTATAAATACGACAGATAGATATTCATGGGAAAGAACAGGGACAACAAACTCTTATACACCCCACAAAACACAAAATATACTGTTATTGTATTTGTATGATAGCTATCAAATCAGTAAGCATAAACCATAATTAACTTAATTTATCTATCAATCATTAATATAAGCCACGGAATATGAAAGCAAGCATTTGATAGTGATTTCAAGAGACTCATCATCAAATTGAACAGCTTATTTCATCACAGATTAAAATGATTGACCCTCAAATGTAAAAAGTTAACAATGGCAAATCAATAGAAATGGAGACCCGAAAGGAAAGTGAACGAAAGCTAATCACATTTAAAATATATAAAGCTGCATGGAGGAATAAATTAGTCTATCAAAGATGAGAGATGTCACCTCTTCTTCTGCCTTCAAAAACATTCTCAGATGCTCACTTGTTGAAGTTTAGGATGTGATGCTATCCTATTTACAAATAGGTCTAATACTTGCCGCTTCATCTCAATAAATTCAACACTGAAACGGAATTTTTCTTCTGCAGTAATAAACCATGACATGTGAAACTTCAAAACACCTTTAAAATGAACATTCAACGGGAATGAACAAGTCATCATCTAAGTAAGTTATGATCATGATCAAATTGTTCTTATGATGACCACAGTTATTTCCTAGAATATATTTCAAATAGGGACCTTCAACTTAATTGTTGAACACAACCTACTTTTTTTAATGTTGGAATTTTCACTACTAAAAATACCTCAGTTAAAATATTCTCATTACTACAATTAAGAAGGCAAATTTAAGTAATTAACTTCTGAAAATTAATATAAACAAGAAGATGATGCATTTAAAGAATCAAACTAAAGGTGCCATAAGCACGCGTTCTAATGATGATCCCTTTGTGGGATAAATAAGATTATCTACATCATCTTGGAGTTGATCATTAAGTTTAGGACTTTAAGCATTTATTTGCAAAATGATATAAGAGGTCAAATTATATTGGTTATTTTAAACTGTCAATATTAAAAAAATAAATTCATAATATATCTAAATGAAAGTTTCTTGAAACCTACTAAGGAACTTCAATAATAAATGTAAAAGGATTTATATGTTACCTTTGTTGTGAGAATAATCTCTCTAAGTAGACCAAATGCATTGTTTTGAAATATATGTCCTACTATGTTACACCTCCATGAAAGTTTGATATCTATGAATAACACTAAAACTTCTAATAAAGGAATAGCTGTTATACTAGATTCCTCAGGAGCCAACAAAAATTGAACCTTCAACTAATTCCTGTCCAATGAAAAAAATTAGGTAAGATAGCACAAGAAATTTGAAAACAAGCAATACATAGAAAAGTTTATCAACCAAACAAAAAAGACATTTTAAAACAATGCTTCAAAAGAAATAGTATAGCAACATCAAAAACCAAGCTGAACATCCTTCAAAATGTTTCATAACAAGTATGGTTTTCAGGCTATGTCACAACATACATACAAATCAACTAATATTGAATCACGAGTAGAAGTAATGTTGCCCCATTCTGACCATCATATGGATGTTATATTCGAAACTCCCATAGAAAGTAATGAACTTAAATTAAGCCAATGATTCCTACCTATTTTGATGTAAGGATCGAATACAAGTATATACCAACGACTTCACCCGGTAGTTGGCCAGAGGACAAGTGGAAGAGTAATCTAAATCAGGAAAAAGCCCCATAACATCCCCTGCTGCATATATTTTCATTAGTTTCAACCCCAACAGTACATATTACAGAAACAACAAGGATGTAGGCATATGTTCTTTTTGTCTGTGTATTCTAGTGATTGTTCTTTCATTTAAACTCATCAAAAAATGCAAGAAGAACAATTAGTTTTAGAAAGTTGTGAAGATTATCATTAATTATATTATTGGTCAAGAAGACTTATGCAAATATGGGTGGGTTTATAGCTTTTTGTTAATGTTGTTTTGGAAAGTTTCCTTTATAGAAGTGTGATCTTTGCCACCACTATAGATGAATTGTTAAAACATGAAGATCAATCTAAATATTTTTATAATAAATTACTCTCATCAATTGGGTTTGAACAATCTTTCAAAATTACAGTAGAGAGTTGCACAACATCTAAAAAACAAGAATCAAATCTCTATTAGGCAGATCATTTAACATTATACATAGTCAAACCAAAGTTTGGTAGATTTATTAGTTACCTGGATGGGAAAAATACTTGCTCATTGACTCATAAATGAAAGCAGCTTGAGTTCAGAAGCATAGGCATTTTAGGATAACTCAATGGCATTCTTGCACGGTTCAAAAAAGGCACACGAGTGCCCAATTTGTCACAAGACTTTTCTGACGGGACAGGCGTTAAGCGGACATGAGAGGTGCTACTACCACGGCGGCACGCCCGGAGTTTAGGCGGGGTTACAATAGAGGAAGGTGTCGGATATACTCACACCGCCTTTAGCCAACGTGAATTCTCACCCATTTCATTATTGATCTAGAAATGAAATTGTAGCTGAAGCACATTATGTATATGAGCTGAGTTTAACATTTTTTTGGGAGGAGGTGGTGGTTGGCGGCCAGTAAGTAATTTAAACTCTTAAACTCCTTTTTGAAAAGAATCAGTAGAATTTCACATTAACTCCTTCTGATTAGTTAAAGCACATTAAACGTCTCTCTCTCAGTTTAGTTGGTGCATATTTAATGTCTCTCTCTTCATTTGAATATTCAACTTTTAATTAATTGCCAAAGTTAATGTAACGGTCATATGTTAATTTGATAACCAAAAATTCAGCTTATGCATTTATGGATTTCAAAGAAAAAGCAGAAAGTATAAAAAAGTGCATTTGTTGATTAAAATTTTTTAATATATTAACATATTAATAATAATTATATTTTGATACAAATATAAAAAATATTTAATATACAAATAATATTTCTACATGTGTGTTGTATTTTAATTAATCTATTTATTTTTTATTTTTTTACTAAAATATTAATTTTTTTAAATAACACACAACATATTAAGGTATATAATAGTATATATTTTTTTATATAAGCGATGTAGGACTTTAAAAGATACCCTCAATTATTCAAGTTATACTTATAAATTATAATATAATATTCATATACATATTAATTACATATTATAGTAGAACAATAGTGTAGTATATTAAATATTGATTACATATTTATTATAAAAATATAATAATTTTTGTAATAGAATAATATTATTATTGTAATTATAAAATCAAATAAATTTAATTGTATAGTACAAAGAATTAAGAAGTCCATAACCAAGGAGGTATGACCTTCATTATAAAATAGCTCGCGCATATACGCGGATGATACACTAGTTAGATTGAATGGGACATAAGTTGGTGGTAGAGAGGATCTTCTTTTTGGAGATAATTTTGGAAGTCTTGGTGGTGCATTAACTTATATGAGAAAAAAAACTCCTTAGACAAGAATGAGTATTCACAACAAATCATTATGTCAAATATTTACATACCTGTTGAAAATCTTCTGGCTCAGAGATAGTGAATTGAGATAGATCAATCTTCACAGACTAGACCTCATGAGCTACAACAATAATAGGTGGTGCATTCATAGGAGCACGATCAGCTGGATTATTGTCTCCAACACCCTCTTCCCATGAGAGGGAGACTGCTCAGATGGTTGCTCAGTTATAGGGATATTTGCATCACTTTGTTTGCTCTTAATAACAACATTAGTCACTTTTTTTCTGTTTGTAATCTTATTTTATGTGCCTCTTATTATCAAAGAAACTACATGTGAATGATCTAAGATGTTTTTTCTTATGTATGTTGTCTTCACTGGTGGCATCAGATTTACAGGCAGGTTTAGCTTTTTTAGATCTTCCACCATTTTTATCTACCTCCATTCTTCTCTTCATCTGGAACTTTTCTAGTTTTTTCTTAATTTTAAGTGTTTGGAGTATGTTATATTCATCAACTTTTTCTCACAATGGTTGACTAGAAATTAGGTTGATATGTTGATAGTAGATTTTTTTTATATGCCTCTATTATTAGTCATTTATGACAAAATTTTTCTAGTGGCACGTTGACCATAGATAGAACAACACATGCATGTACACAAGAAATACTTGCATATAATAAGCAATCAACATATATTAGCATCAATTTGACAGTAATTATTTGGAGAAAGTATTTCAATAATAATTAGACTAATGGTATCTGTGAGCATCCAAAATTGGCAAGTATATAATCTTTTCTCTTAAGTCTACCACATGATTAGTAGGGTGCCCAATAACCTCAAACTTATCATGTTCGTTATCTTCTGTCTATATTGATTTTCACATCTTATACTCTTTTCTTACCTTCTCCAATCTACTCTTAATTACTGGTGTGAGGAACCCAGCATGATTGTTCAATGTCACTTTGTTTTTGGCTATGGTTCTCATCACAAACATTCTCACTGGTGGACGAAATTGTGATCACATCAATGTAGTATTTTTTTTGTTGTTGTATGGAATCATTATTATGGCACTTATGTATGGACACAACTCCGTTCAACTAACCAGCAAGTGTATTGGGTCGTCCAAGTAATACCTTACATGAGTAAGGGTCGATCCCACAGAGATTGTTGGTATGAAGCAAGCTATGGTTACCTTGTAAATCTCAGTTAGGCAGATTAAATAGTTTTGGATTTCGAAAATTAACAATAAGAAGAAAATAAAAGGGATAGAAATACTTATGTAAATTAATAGTGGGAATTTCAGATAAGTGTATAGAGATGCTGTGCTCCTCTTGAATCTCTACTTTCTTATTACAGTCATCCAATCCTTCCTACTCCTTTCCATGGCAAGCTGTATGTAGGGCATCACCGTTGTCAATGGCTACATCCCATCCTCTCAGTGAAAACGTTCCTATGCTCTGTCACAGCACGGCTAATCATCTGTCGGTTCTCAATCAGGTTGGAATAGAATCCCTTGATTCTTTTGCGTCTGTCACTAACGCCCAGCCTTCAGGAGTTTGAAGCTCGTCACAGTCATTCAATCCCAGAATCTTACTCGGAATACCATAGACAAGGTTTAGACTTTCCGAATCCTCAAGAATGCCTCCATCTATCTAGCTTATACCACGAAGATTCTGTTGGGGAATCTAAGAGATATGCGCCCGGCCTAATTGGTCAAAAGATGTCTAATACAATAGATAAATGTCCTATATATACTAGACTAGCTACTAGGGTTTACATGAGTAAGTAATTGATGCATAAATCCACTTCCGGGGCCCACTTGGTGTGTGCTTGGGCTGAGCTTGATCTATCCACGAGCTGAGGCTTTACTTGGAGTTGAACTCCAAGTTATAACGTGTTTTGGGCGTTCAACTACGGATCATGACGTGTTTTTGGCGTTTAACTCCAGAAAGCAGCATGTACTTGGCGTTCAACGCCAAGTTACATCATCAATTTCCGAATAAAGTATGGACTATTATATATTTCTGGAAAGCTCTGGATGTCTACTTTCCAAAGCCGTTGAGAGCGTGCCATTTGGAGTTT